>NC_136503.1:83902634-84275134 GCF_053919585.1 Euprymna scolopes | reverse complement strand
CATAATTCCATCATACATACGTATCTAATATACTATTCTTTATTATCTATAATAATGTCAAGCTGGTTTATTTCTCAAAGTTTTCCATTTGTAGATCTGTCCTTCTGTTATATTGTGGAATGCCGTTAGATCAATATAACATAAAATATCTTAGCGCAGGGAGTCCAACCTTCACGTTTGGTAGGTAGCAGCTCATAAAGAAACGTAACACTTACGGACAAATAAGGAAACATTTCACTGATACATGACAATATACGTTTATTAAGAGACACGCACACGCATGTAATTACAATTCAAAACATAATAGATGAAAGTTGTCCAAATATGATAAATGAATGAACGAGAATGATGTTCATCTCGCCATTTTCAAAGTCACTGTGTTTTCCCTCCATTGTCCACTTCCGGTTGTTGATCTTGCGAGAAATCGCGAGAAATTAAAGTTTAGGATTACGCCCAAAGAAGCAAAAAGTTACTCCCCTTTGCATTATAAATTTGTTCGACAAAATCAATATATATATTTAATCACCCATGTTGTGACATTTGAATCACGATTGCCAGTCATTTACGAGAAATACAGAATAGTATTTTATAGAAAGTCTGCGTCTGATTCTGTGGTTATGACTGTCACCACTGACATTACTGCTTTGACACTTTTCATGACTTTATTCAGTCTCTGCATAAGGACTGAATGTGTTATTGACACATGAAGGCTATATTAATGACCGAGTGCTACATTGATAACTCAATATTATCAGGGGTGTTCAATAAGTAATGCTCCCAACGAACTTCCAAATGTCTGATCTATTAGCTGAAATTTTTCATGTAGAATGATTTATATCCTTATGGGTTGTGTGAAAAATTACAGCTCTGAACTTATTGTTGTTTCTAATTTGCAGGTGTTTTAACTGGGTCAAGTGTGAAATGAAGCCCGTTGGGTTAGGGTTAGTGATCATTTTTTTTTTATTATTTGAAAGAATGCACACCACAAGGGACTTTTGATGAAATGAAAGAAATGTATAGTAATAATGCCCCGTCCTTTTTGTAAAACACTGAATTTAAACATGGCTGGAAATGTGTGGAAACTGCTCCCAGGCCTGGTCGTCTCTCTTCTACTATTGATATGGCATCTGTTAGTAAAGTTGAGGCTTCCATTTTGGAAGATCGATGATTGACTATTTGTCTAATAGTTTTAAAGTGTCAAGTTTAGTACAGAGTCTTGAGGATGAATACAGAGATCAGTCCAGAACATGAGTAAGTTTTTCAAAAGCCTGATTGCACACAATGAAACCTGGGTCACTATGATCAAGAGATGAAAGTCCATTTAATGCAATGGAAGTACTTGAACTCACCACTTCCAAAGAAGATAAGAGTGCAGTCCTCCACTGGCAAGGTCATGCTCACAATATTCACTACTCATCAAGACCTGAAGGCCACTCGAGGATAAGGGTTAATGAGTGTAAGGTGGTCAGTGAAGCAACAGTATAGTGATGGTTAGTGGTGAAAATTGGGTAGCATTTGATTTAAAAAGGAGCAGCTCAACAAGAACTTGTTTACATTGGACTTGAAACAACCATGTTATAGTCAGTTGGAAAGCAGACCAGTGGAACAAAGTTCCACAGGTGGGCAGTTCTAGGAAAGAATCTTTGTTCATGAAATTTGCATTTAGGAAAGTGTTTGCCAGATAATGAAACTTTTATTTCCAAAGTTACGTTATGGTTGGAGGGACAACCTGGGGTGTTCTACTAAAATCGTCTTCAGAGCTGCATTAAACAATGGGAGAAACGTGTAACTATGAGTGATTCTTATGTAGACAAACATGAATAACTGGTTCATTGCTTTACTATTATGAAAAGTGATTCAGCGGCATTTCTGGCAATACTTACTGCCTCTCGTCAATGCCAGAAAACTTTCTACTCTAATAGTTTCTTCCCTCAAACAGCTAGACTTTGGAATTCCCTTCCTGCTACCTGCTTCCCTGACTGTACTGATATGCAGAAGTTTAAATGTAAAGTAAACCAGCATCCTGCTAATTTTTCCTAGGCATGGTCCCAAACAGTAGCGCCTTACATCCAAGTGATGGTATGCTTTGTTAGGAGTGAACATGAGTTAAAAAAACACATTTCATAATTGGCTTTTATTCAAGCCACAAAATACAATTAGTTTTGCAAGATATTTTCTATTTTTTATTTAATACATGTATTCTCCTTTTATTTCAGTTTTGAGTACCTTCTTCTGAATGCTTCAACATCTTAGCAAAAATAATTGGACAAGATTGCACAGAGCGAGATTTGGAGACAACTGACTCGCTGAGTCGTGAAAAATGGCTTGCATAATATCAGAAAGCCTCTGATCCCTGAACAAGAGAAAAGTGATACTAAATGAATAGAAGATAGTGAATCATTGGTAATGGCTAGAGCTATGACAACAGCATATTCTTTTCATTGTTTTGACTCTCTAGTATATATTTGACACAATTAATCAACCGATGATCACATCACTCTACATAAAAGCATATAAGATATCAATGGATATATACCTCAAAATCAAAACAAGGAAAAGAATATGCTGTTGTCATAGTCCTAGTAATGACTTGTATCATCATCATCGTCATAATCTTTGTCGTCGTCATCATCATCATCATAATCTTTGTCGTCGTCATCATCATCATCATTATTCTCATCATCATCGTTGTTGTCGTTATCATTATCCTCCTCATCGCTGTCGTTGTCATCATCATCATTATCCTTCTCGTCGTTGTTGTCATCATTGTAGAGAAATTAGGGAAACAATACCTCTTGGTTTGAGAGCAGATAGCTGACGAGGGATTCGAAAAAGCACATTCTCCCATACGGTGGGTCAAAACCCATGTGAGAGAAAGCATGCAACCTCACAGGGTAGAACACATTTATCCTCCATGTTAGATACAAGCCTTACATTGGTGGAAGATATCCATCCTATCAATGATAGAGGTCTCCACCCAGTGGGTGAGTTATGAACATTTGTATTGCTCTGTTATGTTGTGTTATTTGTCCGTATTGCATTTGTTAATGTGTTAATGAATGTCTGTACTTGTACTTAGATTCCGTCTGTTAGTCATTATACGTAATTTAGGCTTGTTAAGTATTTTCTGTTTCAGATTAATTAATTCAACTATGCTTTCCAACTGACCACAAAATGGTTGTCTTCAAGTTCAACGTGAACAAGTTCTTGAGGAGCCATCCCCTTAAGTAATCCAATTTACCCAATTCCCAGTATTAACGATTATTTCCCATTGACTACTGTACACTCATTAACCCTTATCCTCGAGTGGCCTCTGTTCCTTGATAAGTGGTGACGTGACTCCTTTGTAAAAATAAACAAAACAAAAAAAAAATGTGTTAATAAATGTGTATATTTGTACTTGAGTTCTGTCCGGTTAGTCATTATACATAATTTATGCTTGTGAAGTATTTTCTGTTTCAGATTAATTAATTTAACTATGCAAGTGCAAGTCGATCATCATCATCATCATCGGCGTCGGCGTCATCGTCGTCATCATCATGATGGGTTTAATGTTCGTTTCTATGTGCTGGCATGTCTTGGACAGCTTTTAGAAATTGATTCCCCAAGCTAACCTACCCCTCTTTATATGTCTTTGGGACTAACGCAAACAAAAAGAAGATTGTGTTGACATTAATGTAGATTACTACTTCTGCTGAAATTAAGAGTAGGGTATCAGTTTTGAATATAAATTTAATGTAAAAATGATCCCTCATTTCTGTTTTAAAGCAGTGAACCATTTTTTTTTTTTTTTTTTTTTGCTATGGGAGCTAAATTCTGTGCATTTTGGAAAGATTGTACCTTTTTAGGTGTTTGCATGTGGTCGTTTGAATGGGAAAGTTTGAGTGACACCTTAAAACTGAGAGGTGACTTTAGATGAAATTTACAAAAATCACGTGATTTCCTAGGAAAGATTTTCTGCCTCTTTGACCGGTGAGACTCCAACCAGAAAATATGTGCCTAAGTGCTGTCCTCAATAGAGAGGGGGAGGCAGTGTGGCTAGGTGTAACAAGAAAAGCTTTACATATATTTATCTGTCTTCCTTTCTTTCTCACTCACGTGTATACAATTAGCTTATCACTCTGGTGTTTTATTGTCTCTCTTTTCAAATAGATATAGTTTTTAAATATCGGCGTGATCTGAGTTCATGATACAATGACTCTGGGTCTATACGTGACCATCGTCATATTACGGTAGCCACGGTCTATACCGGGTCGTAGAAAATATAACATTATGAGGGTTTTCTGTAGGGGCCGTGTCACTTACAATTAGAGTGACTGGTAGGGTATTTTTTAGGTGCGGTTGGTGGGTAATCTTAGAGAAAAGAGGTTTTTAATGACGGGGGGGGGGGGGGGGGTAAAAAGTAATTATTTATTTTACTTTTTAACTTTTCAAAAATATCCCCTTTTGCAAAGAAAAAAAAAAAAAGTGCACAAAACTTATTTCCCTTGGCATGAATAAAAAATAACTTAACTGCCTTAAAAAGCTAGGGTGGCCCGGAAATGTAGTTAAAGTCATATGGCTCCACAATCTAAATTCTAAAAAAAGTTATTGTTTTGTATTGATTGTTTTTAAGTTTTTTTTTGTTTTTTTTTATGTAATTGTCTAAAAGACATTGAACATTTTTGGAAGGGCTGGAACTGGAAGCCAGTAGAGGGTGTTGTTTTTTTTTTGGTTTTTTTTTTTTCAAAACTACTAACAATTATTTTCGATTATACTAGAAAGAAATTAAAAGACTTTTTAACTCAGAATATTTATTTTTAAATCCAAACAATAAAAAAGAAATGATAATGATCTTCTTCAGTATTTTTTTTTTTTACTTTCTTTCCACCTTTAAAATGTCGAATTAAAAAAGTTTTCGGGTATGCTACAAACAAATATCACATTTAAATTTTGGGCAGACAGGTAGTTTTCTGGATATTAAGACCTTCATTATCCAGCGGAATCCATCATGTTTTTACCAGTGATTATTATATTTGTCCCGACTGAAAAGTACTAATCCGCGTTCATGTTACAAAACACCTCCTCCCCATGTTAAGAATGCCGAACGCCACTGACATTTATTAAGTAAACTAATACAATACACTGGAAAAAATGTCTTAATATCTAGAAAACTACTTGCCTGCACAAAATTTAAATGTGATATTCGTTTTCATCATACTCTGATATTTTTACCCACAAACCTACAAAAGTCGTCATTTTAAAGGTGAGTGTTAAGGTGGAAATAAAGTAAAAATTTACCTAATTTTATTTTAAAATGTGCATAAATTAATATTTATTAAGAATAAAAAATCAATTAAACGAAAAATTATAAAAACATTAGCAGAGCGTAGTTTCGATCTACGGACCTCTGGGTTATGGGCCCAGCACGCTTCCACTGCGCCACTCTGCTCCTCTACTAAAGACGGAGATTTTTACATATATATTTTGTTAGATAATACTCTAGAAAATGTCTTACTTCGTAGATTTTATTTAATTTTCTTTTCATCTACATATTTTCTCATATTGTCAAATGAAATGATTGTAAATTTAGCCGAACATTAGAAATAAATTTATTTTATAAATAACAATTTTACGATCAGAAATTTAGAACCGACAAGAAGCAGTAGTAAGCACCCAACACCCGCGCCGCATTGCCTTTACGCTAGAGGCTTATTAAGATTAACTGAGAATTTCTTAGATAATTTCTCGATAAATATTATAAGAAATAAAACATAAGGAAAATCTTCATTAAAATTAAAACGTTCATTTAAGACCATTTTTAGTCGAAAAATACATCTTTCTTGGCTTTTTATTTATTTATAAAGATCGCGCTAATGTAAGAACGCCAAGAAAAAATCTGTTTCGGTATTAAAAGTAGTTTTATGTTATTTTTGTTGCATATTCCTAAATAAAGAATTGTTTCTATTAAAATAAACAGTTAATATAATTGTACATGTAAAATTAAGAAAGGTACGCTGGAAATTTGTCTTATCTGCAAAATCCCCCATTTATTTGTTATTTTTTTTTTTTTTTACCACTTTAGTAAAAAAAAAAGGTAAAACTATACAAACACCGTGACAGCGAATTAACCCTACCCCTAACCCTAACCCTAATCCTAACCCTAAACCCTAACCCTAACCCTAATCCTAACCCTAACGCTGTCACGGTGTTTGTATAATAATACCAAAAAAAATGCCGCCGCGATCTTTATAAATTGTTTCTCTAAATTTCATAAATAACAGAAAATGAAAAATAGAATAAGAAATAAAGTGCAAATGTCAGCAATTAACTACCAGACAATATGTGTTTGTGTATTTTCACTAACATTAAATACGCATTAAATTATTAAAAAATAAAAAAAAATATGCGCACTTGAGCATATAACAATGGATACAACTTATAACATAAGGAATTACATTGATTAATATCCGGAAAACTACTTGTATGCGAAACATTTAAATTCGTTACAGTATACCAGAAAACCTGTAACATTTCTCATTTTAAAGTTGATTGTCAAGGTGGAAAATAAGTAAAAATTTACTGTAAGAACTTAATCAATTTTTTAAAAATCTTATAACAAAATGTTTTTTCTGTAATGAATCCACCTTGACAACGCCATTATAAACGAATTCTCCCCATAAAAAATATTTAGCGAATTTTTAGTTATTTTTTTTTTTTAATCATTGAACCACAATTGAAAGAGAAAAAAAAACATTAACTACAAATGAAGGGGTAAACGTGCTCATTTTTTTTTTTTTTTTTTTTTACTTCAATGAATAAAACAGTCACATTTCGCGGTTCTTTCTTTGCATTAGTTATTGAAGTAAAAGAAAAAAATGGGCACGTTAAATGCGCATTAAAATTCACTCTAAAAATAAAGCGACTGAACCAAAAAATAATTTTTACTTAAAAATATAATAATAAATGAATGTAAAATAAAATAAATATGGAGAATTTGCAAAAGACATGATTTCCCTATTTTAAGGAATAGATAAAAATACGAATCTACAGCTGTTCAGTTATAAATACAAATTTAAAAGCGGTCTCGTCCAACTGATCCTTACGGCCGTGATCGTCTAGTGGTTAGGACCCCACGTTGTGGCCGTGGTAACCCAGGTTCGAATCCTGGTCACGGCAGGATCAGAATTCTTTTTTTGATTTTTGAACTGAATTAATATAAAGCAATATATATGTATGTTTATTTATCATTGGAGAAATAGTTTTTTAATCAAAACTTTAATAAAATTATACGATAATTTTATACGATAATCACATGCGGCGTATGTGAGATTATGCGCCTCTCTTTGCTTCTCGCGATTACGTAACTTACATTGAATCAAACATTTATTGAAATAAAAAATGCTAAACAAATTTTAAAATTTCGTATTTAAAAAAAATGATCACTGTGAAGTATAGTTATCACACAAAAAAAAAAGGAAAAAAAAAACATAAATAATAAACAACTAATACTACGTAAGAAAATTTAGGTAAATATGAAGAATTGCTCCACTCCATTCTCGGAAATTCTTTACAAATTACTTCTTATGAAGGTTTTCGGGGGCGTTGAAAACGAAAATAACGTTTAAAATTACGGAAAACGAGTAGTTTCCAAGATATGAAGGAATGTTAGTTTCAAAAAGTGGGGGATCATAATTTAACGTAAAATGAGCACCAACTTAGAGGCCACCATTTTTTGGGGGTCGGGGCAGACTTTATTTCCACCCTTGGTAAATCCTTTAAAATTACCATTAAAGTTTAAAATTCCAGGAAACAAGTAGTTTCCAAGATATGAAGAAATGCACCTACTTTATGACCACCTTGCAAGAAATTATTTCTCACATCCGAATTTACTCCCTGCAGAGGCAAAAGAATACACAAATCAAACTCAAAATTTATTCAAAAGTAACAGCAATGAAAGTTTATTGGTTCTGGTATTGTTCATTTGCAAAACGGTGGCCAGTTTTGCCTCTATTGCATAGGGCAAGTTAAAAGCCAGGACACATATCACCGACAGTAGCACGACCGGCCACCCACTTACCACCCCTATCGTCCGAAAAGATAAGTACGCTTACGAACATTCTTTCTTTGTTAAATTATACAAGCCTACAAAAGTTCATTCCTTATCAATGCATACACACCTACAAACATCCTACGAACACTTTACCTCTTCTAATTAAAACTGTCATTAATAAATAAAACCGGTTCTCAACCTTCAATATTCGTCTGTCCTTAATTGCATGGAGTCAGATTCTACATATTTCAAACGTTGTCAATTAAATGTATTCTTTGTTGTGACCTCTATGGCCTCATTTCCTTCACCCCTTCTCCATCTATAAACATACCAAAAAAAACACTGGGCCATACAAGTAGTATGAACGGAGTGGTAGTTCGTTGTTCCTTGAAAGGATCCATGTATATTCATGGTGGAATGTTGGCGCCTATAATTAGGCATAATGCCAGTCACTTCGGACTCTAGTTGAATTGAGATAAGAATCAATATTTGGTAAATAAAACGTGAAGAAATGTTCATTAATGTCATCCTGTCATTAGGATAATTTCAGCAATATAAAATTGTCTCTGCTTGTAGAGATGTGATCGTTTGTTCACCAACAGTTTAGTGATATAACATGAAGAAATTGACATAGCTCCCTTCTCGTGTGGGAGCCGCTCATTTGGAGTCTATCCGTTTGTCGCGTTCTTGCGTGGACTGAAAAATAAAAGCATGATACAAAAAAAGCGCGTCAAGCCAATCACCTGACTCATTCAAAATTAACCAATGATGGTCAACCACCATAATTGCGTGGGTGGTCTAAACAAGAAAGATGGTGAATGTATATGGAATTTCTCACAACCTTTTTTGGGGGTGAGGGCTGCCAGTTTATGCTTTTCGTTCTTTTTTTGGAGGGCGATATTCAATTATAGTACTTGTATAGTTTTTGGTAAATTTTTACGACGTGCCTCAGCGTATTATAAACATCTCAACCTCTAGTGGTGTAGCAACAGTTCGCCCCGGGCGGTACGTGCCAGGGAGCAGCATTTTGAGAAGATAAAAAATTAATAAAAATAAATGAAAGCTAACAAAAAAATCTGAAATTTCATGCCAAAAAGGTTGTAAAACATTGGACTTTTACTAGAGATATTGGAATCAGAAAAATGTGTCCCTATTTTATGAGTGGCACACATCAGGCGCGGCATTTTGAAACGTTAAAAATAGAAAATAGAAAAAATAAATAAAAGCTAACAAAATATCTTGAATTTTATACCGAAAAGTTTGTAAAAAATTGGAACTTTGGAGGTATCGGAATTGGAAAAATGTGTCCATAATTTACTATTCCAAAACCGATTGCTTAAAATTTTTAATTTAATTTTCATTATTGGTACTAATAATAAATATTTATTGTTTTTAAATTATCACTAAAACTAAAATGATAATAACATCAAAATACAATGTAAATTTATTTTATTTGTAAAACAAAGTTTTAAAAAAGGTTGCATAAATTTTCTAGGTAACCTTTCAAAGAAAGCAGTTGATTTATATGTTCCAAAAAATGTTGAAAAATTAAACAAAACATTTTTGTCAAGAAAACTACTTTCAAACATAACTAATAATTAAATGATACAACGGAAAATTAGCAACAGGAAATTGCGTAATTTTGGAATTGTAGAAACATTAAGCAAGTACGGAATAAAAATAGACTGTAAACAGATTTTATGATCATCATATCAGGGGATATCATTTTAAATGAGAACTAAGCGCTACACCTTAAATACTATTTAAGTGGCTTTCTATTTGATAGTTTAAATACTGCCGAACTTCTGTCAAGTTTCAAACAATCACGGATTAATTGATTTTTTCAAACTATTAACAAAATTTTATAATCACTGACGTATCTATGATTAAACCAAAATTTATTATGATGAATTAATTCTGGTAATAGGATTTCAATTATTTTTTGGGGTTTGCTTTACAATACAGAGAGATTCGAAAAAGTAGTAAAAAAAATCAAATATACAACAAATAAATGTTCCCATTGGCTATAAAAGTTACTTTGCAACCTACCTGAATCATTTATTGGTGTTTTAAAACATTTTTAAACGGTCTTTATTTCACTTTAAAATTTAACTTTTTAAAAGTCATAAGAATTCAAAAAGGTGAAACATCCCTCCTCCCCTCTTCGTCTTTGTGAGGTAGGAGCGAAGAGCTTCGTTTTCAGATTTGTTTTCGTGCAAATGTTTGAAAACTGAACTGCTCAAAAACAGAAAATAAAATACTCAACAGAATGGAAAAGTGGTCAAAAACATATATAACATTTAAAATAGAAAATAAAATGAAAGACTCTTTCCCCATAAGCTTCTTGTTTAGGGGGTGGGGGGTAGTGACGGTCTCTCTCTATATATATATGTATATATATATATATATATTTAGGGTTAGGTATCTCAGAAAAATTATTTTATGGGGGGGATATCTCATCTTTTATGGTACTAGTTTGGAACAACGCAAGAACAGCACAAAGCAAAGAAATGCTGTGCTATTTTTTAAAATAGAATTTAAAATTTTTTTAAAAATATTTGCGTGAATTTTCAAAGAAGTTACCCTAATGCAGAGAATGAAGGAGAGTTGTGCGGCATTCCATAAAAAGCGAAAAACAAAAGAAGAGGAAGCAAAAAAGAATAAAGGCCTGCTGTTGAAATTTATGAAAAAGACTTCTGTGGCCGAAATGAAAGTCGAAAATCATGCTGAAACCGAAGATGAAGTTGATATTACTAACGTTGATACTGTTACTTCAGAAGTCGACATTAACAGAGTTGATACATCAAAACTGTCAATGATGATGATGCACCTGAAGTTGAAGAATTGGAAAGGCAATCATTGCGCGAAAACATACACTGCAACCGATTGTACAGATGTTGGTTTATGTCCAGTTGAGATTAATCGTAAAATTCACGCTATACTTGTTCAGCAGGGATCTGCCGCTGTGCAGCACCCTGGTCATGAATTCAAGGAAGTAGTCCGACCAAGAACAAAAACAAAAGGTGACGTTACAAAGCTAACTAAAAATGGTTCTATCGGGAATTGTGCAACGGTGAGAAAATTTTGAAAACATGACATAAATGGTGTATTCTCCTCCCAGAGAAAGCCTTAATTTGCTCCTGCTGCAGACTGTTTTCAACTGGGCTGTCGAGTTTTTCTGCTGATGTGGGTTTTACAAATTGGTGGAAATTAAACACAAAAGTATATGAACATGAAGCTAGCCCATCAAGCGTTTCTCAACTGGAAGGACCTAGGGATCCGACTGGTTGACAAAGTAGAGCAACATCTTATTGAGAAGAAAACTAAGAAGTGGCAGGAAATTCTAGCTAGATTGCTGGACATCATCAGGTTTCTCACCAAACAGAATCTGGCTCTATAGGGTCACTGTGAAGACATCCATAATGATGAAAGAGATCAAGAAAACAAAGGAAATTTTTAGAATTGGTAAATTTATTGACCAAATATGACCCTGTGCTCCGTGAACATTTGGCAAAAGTTAATCTGGGAAAGAAAATCACTGCTGTCACCTGAAATTAAAAATGAATTTGTGAGCATTTTGGCAAAGCAGGTGAGAAAGAAAATCATCGATCAGATCAAGGAAAGCAAATATTTTTGCATAATTTTTTATAGCACTTCTGATGTATCTCACAAGGACCAGATGAGTGAAATGTTGCGCTACGTAAAAATTGACGAAAATAAAGTAACAGTGAAGGAGTCGTTTCTCTGCTTCATCGAGACAAAACGTAAAAGCGTGGAGGACATTTCTCAAGTTATTTTGAGAGAAATGGAGAACGATGGGACTCAGACTGGTGACTGTATTGGCCAGGCATTTGACAATGCTGATATTATGGCACACCACCGATCAGGTGTGCAGAAACGAATCTCCAAAATCAGCCCAAAAGCTCTATTTAAAGGATTTCTACTATGCTGAATGCGAAAATTGCATCGAAATTTTTTTAGTTATCGAAAAATAAAAAGTTGTATTATGCATTGTATTCCTTGGCGGCCATTTTTACGCGAGTGCGCGCGCCATAAACAAATCTGCTCATCTCTAATTGACATTGCACGCGCGTAAAAAAAGATGGCCACCCAAAAATACAATGCATGATACAACTTTTTATATCTCGATAACTAATTATTTCTGCAAAATTTCAATGCAATTTTCGGAGTCAGCATAGTCGAAAACCTTTAAAAGTTGTCATTTAATAGAAAATTGTGGAGGTGGACCTAATCTAAAAAAATACCAAATATTTTTACAAAAATATTATGGGATGTGTATTCTCTTTTAAAGACAATATCTTTTTCAAGAACGGTCATAAAATGTGTTTTCAATCGATATTTATTCATTAAGGAACCAGTTTTCCTACCTAGCAAAAGGGGACGAGTTTTCCGGGGTCGAGTTTTCCGGGTACGAGTTTTCCGGAGACGAGTTTTCCTAAATTCATTTTACGGAAACTGCATTTTATATGTAATTTCATTCTAAAATGGATAAGTATCGAAAATTTCGCGAAAATCTGACCACTAATTGATTTTTGCTAGATTTATTAAACACGGGTATGTTTCCACGTTCGAAATGCTTACTACATGGGGACGTTATTTTAAAGTGCCAATTATGTAAACACGATTTTTGTCTCACAATTTCATTATTTTCGTTCGATGAAAAAAATTTTTTTTTTTAATTATTACTAGTTTATTTTGCCTTTCTTCTTTTAAATGGTACAAAAGTTATACTGATAATATTAACTTATGATAAAGTTACATCGTGTTACATATGGGAGGGGGGATCATTCTGTGGTGAATTTTGGCGGTCGTTAATGTATATATTTGTTATCGTCACATTAGCCAAACAAGCGTCGTTTCCAACATTGCTAGCAATTTTGAGATTTGATCACAAATTTCAGTTTTTAAAGAAAATAAGGTCAATTTTTACTTTCTTTCCACCCTAATCACCTTTTAAATGACGACTCTTATGTATTTCGGTATGCTGAAAACGAATATCATATTTAAATTAGGCACTGTCAAGTAGTTTTCCGGACCTTTATTATGCAATGTAATTCCTTATGTTATTACTGGTGTCCATTTTGTACGCGCAAGTGCACATACATTTTTTATGCGCACGTACGTGCGTGTAAACGAAACCGCGAGAAACAAATCGAACAATATGAGCAACCAATTTTTCCAACTGAACAAGTACTTTACAACCTACCTGCATATTTTTAGTGTGTGTGTGTTAAATAGTTTTCATCTCAAATATTAACTCACTTTACGGCTTTTAAATTTCCAATCAAGATGGCTACTGTCGTGTCCATTTTTGAGGGGTGGGGTGGAAATTCACCTTTGGAAAGTCCCGTCTCCGCAACTTTTTTTTTTTTTTTTTAGACAGGGAGAAGTGAAATAATTGGCGGGTTTGTACAACCATCACCCCCCCCCCTGCGTAATTTGTATACTGATAGGTTTTTTGAAATTTTTTCAATCATTATTTCGACATTAGAAAGGGGTGCTCACTTTTTAGTTACAATGTTCTGATAAAATCACTGATTTACCAGAACATTGTAACTAAAAAGTGAGCACCCCTTTCTAATGTCGAAATAATGATCTTTTTTCAGTCTCCCATTTTGTATGGCCCTGTCGGTGGGGCATTAGAATACGCCGACTGCCCCCCCCCCTGCACTGTAGGTGTATCAGAATTTTTGTAGGAATTTTTGACACCCCTAACACGAAACTGCAAATAAAATATAAAAAAACTCGTAATTTCTCTTTTAAAGCTGGGTTATTTATTTTCTTTATGGATTATACTTCCAAAATAAACTATTAAAGTTGTATAAAAAGTAATAGAAATATTTTTTTTAAAAATAGTAATGAAATCAATTGAATGTTATAAGTTCAGTATTTTTCAATTTTTAAACTTTAAACATCTATCAAAATTTTTCTATTGATTCTATTTTTACGATATTTTCAGGGTCAATGTGAAATTTTATGTTCTTTCCAATAAACCGAATATAATATTTTAGACAAACGTTTTTTTTTTAAATTCACGCCCCCCCCCCCCTCATTATTGGAAAGAACATAAAATTTCACATTGACCCTGAAAATATCGTAAAAATAGAATCAAATAGAAAAATTTTGATAGATTTTTAAAGTTTAAAAATTGAAAAATATTGAGTTCGTAAAATTCATTACTGTTTTAAAAAAAAAAAAAAAATATTTCTATTACTTTTAAAACAACTTTAATAGTTTATTTTGGAAGTATAATCCATAAAGAAAATAAACAACCCACTATTAAAAGAGAAATTACGAGTTTTTTTTATATTTTATTTGCAGTTTCGTGTTAGGGGTGTCAAAAATTCTGATACACCTACCCCTCTGCAGAGGGTAAAAGTCCCTCAATGGGGGTCCTGGATATGACCTTAAACTATATCCGATGGTGAGGCCACAGATTGCGGGCTCTGGGGAGTGTGGGTGGAGCCACCCTTTAATTGCCATTGCTCCCAGGTCCACTCTGACCCGGAGTGGTAGTACCTGTTAGGGTCCCAACTATGGGTTAAATAGAAACTGACTTGCAAAAAACAAATATATTCTATTAAAAAAATTTCTTCAAAATCACCGGATTCGGCATTAAATAACCTGAAAATGGTTGATATGCCGTAAAACAAAAACAACCAACCAACCAAACCCATTTTGTAACCAATAAAAACGCGAGTATATCAAAACCATAGAAAGTAAAAATGACATGAACCTACAGCATTTGTAAGTCAGAAATATTTTTGTTTCTCAAAGAAAAAAAAAAGATAGGATGAATATGACTTTTTTTTAATTGTTTTTTTATGAAAATAAAGTTTCAAGTTTTTTTTTTGTTTTTGTTTTTTTTAACTTATTTAGTTTTTGGGGTTTGTATTACTGTACACGTAGATTTGAAAAAGTTGTCAAAAATCAAATATATAAAAATTAAAAGTTATCAAAGGCAATATAAGTTACTTTTCTACCTAACTGGATATGATTTTAGTGTTTTTATTTAATGTAGCATTTTTTCTTTTTTTTACTTTTTTTAAGTATGATAAATTTCACTAACATGCTGGAGAAATGTTTCATAATTTTCCATCCCGTTGTCAATTTTCATACCATACGCCTCTCTCTACATTGATTCGTCAACATGGGACCATTTCATATCTCCCGAAGACACTTCCGTATTAAAAAAAAAAAAAAAAAATGGGTGGCCGATTTACCAGAACGTTGTAACTAAAAAGTGAGCATCCCTTTCAAATGTCAAAATTATTATTTTTTCTTTTTCATAATCTGATTAATTAGTGTTCAATCAATATTCCAGTGAAAAAATGTCAAAAAACCTATCAGTATAGAAATTACGCATGAGGGTGATGGTTACAACTCCGGACTCCGCCAAATAATTTTTGCTTCTCCCTTTTTTGAAGGGGGGGGGGGTATTCAAATCTCCCTCTTTTTGTGTGCATTTATAATTAAATTGCATGGTTGCTATTTCGTTTGATTTGTTTCTATCAGTTTCGTTTACTACACGCACACGCATAAAAAATATATGCACGTTTAAACTACTTGTCGGAAAACTACTTGTCTGCGCGAAATTTAAATGTGATATTCGTCTTCAGCATCCCCAAAAACCATGATAATCATCAATTTATAAATGAATGTTTAAGGTGAAAAGAAAGTAAAAGTTTACCGAAATAATCAAAAAAAAAAAAAAAAAAAAAAGAAGAAGGTAATTGTGGCCTGATAGACCAACAAACCTACCTTATAAAACTTGTTTCGAGTAGTTTTTGGATGTGCTGAAAACGAATATCGCATTTAAAATTGGGGTCCAGTAACTAGTTTTCATGATACTGAAAACATACTTTTTCGCATGTGGTAACATAACGCGGCGGCCATAGTTGTTCAGAAACAGAAATGACGTAAATGCATTTTCAATATATTGAAGATTTTTTTTTTTTTTTTTTATTTTTGTTTATTTTTTTAAATAAAAAAAAATAAAAATAAATAGGAAAAGAATAAATAAATAAATATATGGTAAATTTTTACTTGCTTTCCGTCTTGACATTTTCCTTTAATATCTAAACTTTTAATGGTTTTCAGGTATGCTGAAAACGAATATCGTATTCAAGTTTTCCGCAAATATGTAGTTTTCTAGATATTAAGCAATGTAATTCTTTATTTTATAAGTGCTGGTGCTCATCGCTGTACGCACAAGCGCGCATATTTTTGCCGCATATGTTTGCACGCGTGACTAAAATGCGCTTTCGCGTACAATAGGTACCTCCAACGCGCGCCACAGTTTTACCCCCCCCTCCTTGTATGTAACACGATGCAACTAATTCAATATTATTATGACCTTCACCTTCACCGAGGTGCACGACTTATATGATCTTCACTGAGGTGCGCGACTTGACACACACAAAAAAAAAACAGCCTCTTAATCACCTGCTAACGCACGCGTCACTGTAACGTCCAATGACAACAACAACAACAACAACAACAACCTTCTCACTCGACCTGCCTTTTATACCCCTATCTCAATCCCTTCTCTTGCGCATGCGCCTGTAGATTCCTGAAACCCTACTTAAAAGATAACGCTACTCCAATATACGTAAACCCTAAGTCCAATCACCCACCATCAATTATAAAACAGATTCCTAACTCGATCGTAAGTAGTAATAACTCAAGCAATGAAAATGCATTTAACAGGTCAACCAATATCTATGAAACAGCCCTAAAAAATAGTGGATACAAAAATATCGATATCAAATATAAGCAACAAAACACCAATAACTATAATAAAATTAAAATTAGAAGAAAAAGAACCATAATTTGGTATACGGCCCCATACAATCAAATGTTAAAAACAAAACTTGGCAAGAAATTTCTAGATCTTATAGAAAAACACTTTCCCGCAACCAACCCCTTACATAAAATCTTCAATAAAAATACCTTAAAGTTATCCTACAGTTATTGCGAAAATTTAGAGATGATAATTAAAGCACATAATAACAAAATATTCAATAAAAACAATGTAAACAACAACAAAATAAACAATAAAAAAAGTAAACACCATGACAAAAATAAAACTAACACTAGCAGAAATAATAATAATAATAATAATAATAATAATAATAATAATAATAATAATAATAATAATAATAAACCAACCCCGGACAAGAACAACCATACTATAAATAAAAATACTAATAACGAGCAAGATAAATGCAGCTGTAGACACCGCACACTTTGCCCAGTTCAAAATAAATGTCTAACCAAAAGCATAGTTTATCTGGCAATAATATTTGCGAAAGAAAACCTGAATAACAAGAAATATTACGTAGGCATGACTTTCTTAGATTTCAAAACCCGATACACAAAAGTATATTCAACAATAAAAAACACTGTATAAAAACAACACTAGCGAATAAATACTGGGAACTCAAAGAAAGCTGACATTCGCCGGTAGTCGAATGGAAAATAATAAGACAAGCTACCACGTGTAGGGACCTAGATGACCCATGTAGATTATGCCTTCATGAAAAATTTGCTATCCTGTACTTTAAAGAACCCCAACATCTATTAAACTGTAGAAGAGAAATAGCAAATAACTGTGTTCACAAGATAAAATTTACTCTAGGATAGTGATACAAAATAGTTTTAAAACTAACAAAAACAATAGAAAATAAAGAAATAAATAAATTAAATAAACATGAATATGCATAAAAGATCACACATATATGTATGTATATATATATATATGTATATATATGTGCATATATGTATGTACACATATATATATATTTATATATAAACTAACAATAAAAAAAAAAAACGAAAAAAACATTAACCTAGTTTTAAAGCAGATCCTTTGTCGGATAAAATGCATACCCACTGGCTGATAGGAAGGGCGCGGTGGATACTAGAAAGCTGATTGGCTAACTAAAATCTCAATAGAAGAGGAGCATATAAAAACGATAAACAACCACAGAATTCGCGCATAAGCCTGAGGAGTCCTAGAGTGGATGAAACGCGGAATATTCAGTGTAGCTTAATCGCCATATATATTTTATAAATTACTATATATATATATATATATATATATATATATATATATATATATATATATAACTCACTTAGAAAAGACATTTGCTGCTGACTTGTGATCAGTAACGCTTCCTGTAATGGCTTCTCTATGAATAAACACATATATGAAATACTCCTATTCTTTATCTGCTCAGCTCATTACTCTCATAGGAAATCGTCATCTCATCTGATGTCTTTCTGTTTTTACTTTTTTTGTTTTTTCACCTAAAATAAGGCACAGTGCCACTTGGATGTAAGGGGCTACTATTTGGGACAAAATTTACAGGGATATTACATGGGAAGTTGACCAGCAAGATGTCTGTTAACATTACATTTTAACTTTTACATGTCACTACAGTCAGGGAAGCAAGAACACAAAAGGGAATTATAAAATGTAGCAGTTCTGGAGAAAAAATTATTCAAGATAAAGGCTTTCTGGCATCTACAGATCTCTACAGTGTAGGGGTGTGATATTGCTGCTTGTCGAGTTAGTCGTGTGTATTTATGCTGAAGGGATATAAGGGCTTGGAGTTCGTTGGAGCACTTTCCATTAAAATATTTGTAAAATAGGCACAGGGATACAACATTTCAGCAATGAGACAGAGGTTGGAGTTCGGTTGACATTGCAGGACCTATTAGGTTGGCGACTCTTTTTTGAACCCTATCTAGAAGTGAAAGACTAGTAGTAGATGTACCAGCCCAAATGTGGAAACAATGCTCCATGTATGGGCGAATAATCGCCTTGTAGATGTGTGGGATACTTTCAAATCTAAGTAACTTTCTAATGCTGCAGAGAAAGTCTACCTTCTTTGCAGTAGTCTTGGCAATGGCCTCGATGTATTTGTTCCAATTCATGTTTCCTGTGAACATTAAAGTGAGGAGTTTGAACAAAGAGCTTTCAAGTAGTGTATTATTAGCCATGGCTATCAGTGGTTGAGAAGATTTCTTGTAATTATTAAAGGAAAGAAGCATTTAATGTTACTATCCATTTATATCCACATTCTACTACAGACTGGAGGTCTTTCTCTAAAGTTTCAGCCATTTCCTTAGATATGTGTTCATTCGTTTTCCTGTTGTGTCTCTTATAGAATGCGATGTCATCAGCAAATATACCCATCTCAGAAACAATTTTATCAGGGAGGTCATTTATGAATATGAGAAATAATAAGAATTCAAGGAACGACCTTTGCAGCACATTCGCATTTATATCATGTTGCTTTGATGTACCATCATTAAGGAAAACCTGAACTTGTCTCTTATTTAAGAGAGATTTGATTATGTTAAGTATTTATCCAGTATACTGTATGATTTGATTTCCATGAGAAGATCATTGTGCCATTCCCTGTTAAATGCCTTAGATGTATCTAGGGCTACTGTTCTAGCCTCTACTGTATTATCGAGTGTATCATATATATGTTCAGAGATTACAATTACGATTTCTGCAGTAGAATGGGTTGCCTAAATTCATACTGTTGGTTGGAAAAAAGTTTAGTATCTATGAGGTGGACTAGTGGTTGATTAATTAGAGACTAAAACATTTGGGTAAAGAGAAGAGGTTAATGAGATGATAATTTAGTGGGTCAATTCTTTTGCCAGATTTCTTGTAAACTGATACCACAGAAGCAATTTTCCTGCAAAGAAAGCAATATTCAGTAAGACATTTCTTGAAGAGATTGGAAAGAACCGGGGCAACTTCAGTGGAGCATGCTTTTTAATAGTATAGCTGGGATGCTGGGATGAGATCAGGCTCACATGCCTTTGAGGTATCTAGGTTTTTATGATATGAACTTAGGAAAGGGTGATTTCAGATCATTCAGTGTGGTTTCTGTTCACAAAGGAAAATCTGGGAGAGAGTGATTTGCTGGATTCAAAGTAGAATTAGAGAAAAACTGTAGGGCAAGCAGATTAGCCTTCTTGGTTGTCATGCAAACAACCTTAAGGTTGTTCAATAGTTATTGACTGTCCATTATTTACTACATTGTTATAAATTTTCCAGAAATTGTAAGTTCAGCAGCTCAATACGTTTACTTATGATTTTGGTAGGTCTCCCCTAAGCTGCAGCTATTTTGTTCTTACAATTATTTCTAGCTTCTATATACTTTTATCGATTTATGCTGGATAAATCTGTGGAATGCATGCTGCCTTAGAGCAATGGCAGCTGTGCAAGTAGAAGTGAACCATTAGGGAGAGATGGGTTTGCAATAGAACTTGTGTGTGGGAACATGCACTTCAATTGCTACTTTGAATCATTCAGTCGCATCATTTGCACACTGTACCATAGGAAGAGAAAAGATATTTCTTCATGGATCATCTCTGATGTGATCTCTGACAGCTCCCAGTCACCCTTCTTGTAGTACCTTGTGGTTTTGAGCAATGGTCTTTCAGCTTGAGGTCGAGAGTTTAGGGTGATGTCTATCAGCATTCCCGAGTTGGCAGTGGGCATTTTTTACACAATCCTCAGGAACTGTGATCAGAAATAGGTGTCGATCTAAGAGTCGGGTCAGGAATGTTACTGTCTGTTTCAAGGAATAGAATATAGAAAAGTTATGTGTGATGTTACCTGCTGTACCTGTGTAACTAGAGAAGCCAATTACTAAAGTCTTAATACAAAGGATCCTCCTACACGGGAAGATCATATTATTCTACCTATATGACTGCCTCAAATAATATAATAACCACTTGTAAATGAAGATACAACAAATATCTATACAACAACCCCTCATACAAAATGTTAATCTCTAAATCCTTTTCCTCTTTCTCTTTCTCTCTCTCTCTCTTTCTCATTTTCTTTCTTTCTTTCTTTCTTTCTTTCTACAGTTGCGACATTTGAACACAGAGTCTCAACTAATGATAAGGAATCAGGTATTATGAAAAAATTATTAGCGTTGTTAAAATATATAAAGGCTTTTCACAGAGTATGGCATGTTGATCAAGATCAACGTGCCATATCATAGGATCTAATGCAAATCAGATCCTATGGTATTACTGAACAAATACTTAAAATAATTAAATAGAGAAGAATCCAGGTTGTCCTCGATGGTTGTATGTCTAAACAATATGATATAAATGTGGGTGTACCTCAGGGTTGAATCTTTGGACCTTTATTATTCTTCATATTCAAAAATGATTTCCTTGATAAAATAATCTCTGAGATGGGTATATTTGCTGACGCCACCACGCTCTATAACAGGCATGTGGGGAAAACAAATGAACACATATCCAAGGCAATGGTGGAAACCTTAGAGGAAGACTTCCAGTCTGTAGTGGAATGGGGTCAAAAATGGATGGTAACGTTCAATGCTGCCAAGACTAAGCTTGTTTCCTTTAATAATTACAAGAAACTTTCTCAACAACCAATAGCTATGGCTAAAGATACATTATCTGAAAATACTTGGTTCAAAATCCTTGGCTTAACGTTCACAGGGAACATGAGTTGGAACAGATACATTGAGAGCATTGCCAAGGCTGCTGCAAAGAAGGTGGGCTCTCACTACCATGCTAGAAAGTTACTTATGCCTAAAAGTATCCTGTACCTCTACAAGGTCACCATTCGCCCATGTATGGAGTATTGTTGTCATATTTGGGCTTGGGTATCTGCTATTAGTCTCTCACTCTTGGACAGGGTTCAAAAGAGAATCGTCAATTAGATAGGTCTTGAACTGTCATCTGAGCTTCAACCTCTGTCCCATCGACGAGATGTTGCATCCCTCTGCCTGTTTTACAAGTATTTTAATGGTGGATGCTCTGACGAACTACAGAAGTTCAAGTGTAATGTAAACAGACATCTTGCTGCTCAACTCCCTACATAGTATCTCTTCAACTCTTGTTCCTGATAGTAGCTCCCTACATCAAAGTGGCACTGTGTCTTGTTTGGGGTGAAATATAATAAAAAAAAATTTAAAAAAAACATTACAATGGTAACAACTGGGGTGGGGGATCAGTTTTTTTTTCCAGTTTGTGCTTTATTAAAAAATTTTATTTAGGTTTTTCAGTAGTGATGAGTAAAAACAAAAAAGAACAAGCCATAGGTAGGCAGAACGCTGCTACGTGGAACATCGGTTTGGTCGACTGTCCAGAACAACGATACGCTTTTGTCAAAATAACGGAAGCGTCCCGTTTTTCTATTCCTAGTTTTATAAGCAATAGTACGGTTTGTACAAAATTAGAAATTTGCGAGGGGAAATTACGTGATATTGATTTACAAAGCTCTTGTGTTCGTAGTTTACCGAACAATGGAAGTTTTTATATATATTTTTTTTAATTTAAAATTGTAAAAATAAAAGCCTTTAAAACGCATTTGTTTTTTTAATTTTATGAACGAATGAAAATTCACCGTAATTTTGTTTTTCATTAATTACTGCCTAAACGGTGTCGACTGACCACCGGTGCGGCTGCGGCGGTGAAGTGGCAAAACCACCGATCTTGCAGAGGAAGACTTGCAACGTTTTTTTTTTTTTAAATTTTCCTTTTGATTATAATGTTTATTTAAATTTACCCAATCGTTCATCATAATTTAAACCTTTTTGGATATAATTTTTGGCCTTTTAAAAAGCGTGAGTATTTTCAAATAAATTGCACATTTTTTGTTTTTAAAGCAGAGTCACACACAACTCCGACCGTAAGAATAGTTTCAGTTTAGCGTGTTTCTGTTTCTCGTAACATAGCAACTTCGACTTAGTATCAAAGTGCAGTATCTGTTGTGATACACACGTCTTTCTACACAGGGGCAATTTTTGTTCTAATCCAAAGTGTCATGTTGAAAATAGTAACATATTCAAAAATTACGAAAATTCATCGAGTAGAAAATTATTTATAGTTAAAAGTAATTTGGGGGGGGGTGCATTTTCTGGGTTTGTATTACTGTACACATAGATTCGAAAAAGTTGTCAAAAAACAAATATATAACAAATGTTATCAAAGGCAAGATAAGTTACTTTTCTACCAAACTGGATATATTTTTCGTGTTTTTATTCAATGTAACATATTTATTCAGCTCAAAAACCATGCAGTGTTTACCAATGTATTGGAAAATTCAAGATGGCGTCTGACTCCCTCTTTAACACGGTAAGTATGGAAAAAGGTGTTATAAATAAAAAACTAGAAAAATACTATTAAAAACCCGCCGAATATATGTCAAGCTATGTCACGGTAACATATATTGAGCGAGTTTTTAACAGTATTTTATCCAGTTTTTTATTTATAACACCTTTTCCCAAACTTACCGTGTTAAAGAGGGAGTCAGACGCCATCTTGAATTTTCCAATAAACACTGTATGGTTTTCGAGCTGAATAAACATGTTACATTGAATAAAAATACGAAAAATATATCCAGTTTGGTAGAAAAGTAACTTATCTTGCCTTTGATAACATTTGTTATATATTTGTTTTTTGACAACTTTTTCGAATCTATGTGTACAGTAATA
This sequence comes from Euprymna scolopes, assembly GCF_053919585.1. Lineage (NCBI taxonomy): Eukaryota > Metazoa > Mollusca > Cephalopoda > Sepiida > Sepiolidae > Euprymna > Euprymna scolopes. Next base: position 84,251,572 of record NC_136503.1, on the reverse strand, counting down.
CAAACCCGTGCACCGTGCACTATTTTTTTTTTTTTTTTTTTTTTTTTTGACACTTTTGATACATTGGTTCTTTTTCGTTATTGTAGTAAAATCCGACAGCTGAGAAAACAAGTTTTCATTAAAAAAAACTTACTGTTTTCATCAATTTCAACAGTAAGCAATGTTATCTACCTTTTGCCCAAGATCAAAGTGTAGTATCTGTTTTTCAGATGCGGCACTTCCATTTCCCATTCTCCTTCAGTGGAGGAGAAATCTTTCACGACTGAGACAATTTTTATTTTTGTACCTTTTCTCCACGTTAAAAAACGACCCTGGTGTCTAACTCTGTCCCGTGGGGAGGCATTGTAAATAGGTACAATTAGTTAAATACTAGCAGGCGGCCCGGCGTTGCCCGGTCATAAGATACGTTTTTAATATATTTTAATTCATGCAGATTATGTATTCATTATTATAGAGACAATTCTTTATAGATTATTTTTATTTATTTATTTTATTGATGCTTTCACCCCAAAACAAGGGACAGGGCCACTTAGTTGTGAGGGGCTACTATTTAGGACCAGATTTGCAGGGATACTATTTATGGAGTTGGGCAGCAAGATGTCTGTTCACATTATTACACTTAACTTTTTGTATGTCCGTACAGTTAGGGAAGAAAGGGCCCCGAGAGGGAAAAAGCTATTCGAGAAAACGGCTTTATATTGAACCTAATATTAGGTTGACGCGAAAGTTCCCACGGAATTTAAAATTTTGATTTCAAATGATGTATTTTCAAACAAGTTTTCATTATAATCGTTTACTTTATTTATATAAAGTTAAGTATGTGTTCATATATTTGTATGTACAGGATTCATTCCTAAACTAATTAACTGATCATTATGAATTTAGGAATACAGCTCCTAGGTGTAAAGATGGATGATATGGACTATATTTAGTTTAATTTAAAGACAAGGTGAAATTCCTTGGTGAAAATTGTCAATACACTAATTTTGGACAAATTTTAACCATGGATATTAGACTGCAATTAATAAATTATTCCCCAAATTTCAATTTCTTTAGGACATTTTAAAGGGAATTTAGGGGACATATGGACACAAAATTATTTATTTGAAAATTCAATTTTTTTTTCAGGTTTGCATTAAAACTGATTTATATTCCATTATTCACTAGACACCAATTAAGCAAAATTCCCTCAAGCTTAAACTTCAAATTTAGGCTTTTTCTAGAATCAAAATCATATAAGGATTCTAGGCATAAGGTTTAGTATCATTATGTCATGATTTTAATCTTCATAAGGGAACCTGATATACTGATATGGGACAAGAAGAAGAAAGAAGCAACCTTAGTAGAAGTTTGTGTCACCTGGGTTAAACAAAGCTGAGAGGGGAAAGAGAACGAAATACCAAGGTTTTATGCACGACATGAAAAGAAACTGGAATCTTAGGAAGATCTCTATCATTCCAGTAATTATAAGAGTAACCGGATTCATGAGAATAATTTTCTAAATTATCTGAAAAATATACTCGGTGAACCAAGTGTAAGAGAGGTGCAAACGGTTGCACTTAAAGGGATGGTTAAAATCTTATAAAGATCTCAGTTGGAATGTATGCAATAGCGGGTGAATGTCTGGCATCCAGGAGGATGCCCCGTCTCCAGCTAGAACAAAATAAAAAAATTGAAAAAAAAAAGAAACTGTGCTGTCTGGGGAATTTTACTCGTCCTGAGACTGGTATTCTCCTCGCTTAATGTCAAATTTTATTAGCTGCATTCTCACATATTTCTGTCGGTTTGTCATGTTAAATTTGAAATATTTTCATGTTTAAATTTGAAATAGCTATTTAAAATCTATATTGGCTATTTCTATAAGTGGTCCTGCCCGTCTGTTGACTTTTTTTTTTTTTATGCTCTTCCCATTCACTCGGTATGGCCCAAAGGTTGGGAAACTAATGATTTAAATTTCTTTATTATTTTGCCATCATATCACTGTCACACGCGCACGTAATCTATATTAGCGAAGAGAGAGAAGCAATAATTAAAAATGATTGATTAAAAAATGTGTAATCTAAAGTAGACCTCAGTTTGTTTTCATAATTGATTTTTCAAAGTTTCGCCTTAGCTTTTCTGATTCAACCATTGACGAATCATTAGATGATCACTCAGATTTATTAGAGCTATGGACATTCTAGTGGATGTCTGTGTGTGTGTGTGTGTGTGTATGTATGTATATATATATATATATATCTTTATAGCATTAGAAGAAAAGAGCAAGCTCAATTCTATGAGAGGAGACTTATCTGGACATTATGAAGCTCGACAAGTATCAAGGGAGCTTATATATAAACTTATACCCCAACTTTAACCCTAAAACATATACTAAATACACTTAAGACTCTATACACCTTTCTGCACTATACTATATATAATATGCTCCTCCTTTATTTAGAATTTGACCCCCCAACATCATCTATAATTTTAATTTGTTTTGATCTATTTCGTTCCTAATGAATCTAACGCTAGACGCAGCATCCCCACTATGTTACCTAGCATCTTCTCTACTCTTTTGATGAGAAGCATTAGGCTTTAATACACAGCAACAGAGACATAAATATATATTATAAAAAAAACAACTCCATTCTAAAACTAAACATGCACACCTTGGGACTTAACAAAGATTTGGGACCACTCAATGACTGTATTAATCTCACTTTCAACTTTTTTTTTTTTTTTGCTACTGGATACTCACATCCCTGAAGTGCGGAAAACATGATTATAACCATATATGTCAGTTGCAATGTTCATATTATCATAAAGTTCACTATTTGAAAGACATACACCATTAATTTTAAGTAATAAAAATGAATGTACATGTGTCTGATTCACTTCAATAATCACATATGCAAATTTGATTTTTATGAACGAAGAAGTGGAGGCTTAATCTTAATAACTGATAATAAAAAATAAAGGAAAGAATTTTATTTCACTTTTAATAGACACCAAAAATTATTCCCTTATTTTCAATATTTTTTTGTTACTAAAATAGGTATAGCAATGTTTTATTTACAAAGGGAGAAGGGGGATTGGTTTAATTTTTTTAGTACAACTTGCATTTTTCTTTTTGTAAAACTTTGTTTTTGTAATTTTTACCTCAGTTGTTTCGGTTTTCGCAGTAAAAGTACCTTGTGTGTGACAACAGTAAGAAATCGTTATTGCTAACAATAAATTAATTACTATTCTCTTTACAGTATCAGGTAAATCTGCTAGTTTAAAATAATAAACATTTCATTCATAACTTGAACACAAAAAAACTGGCACTACCAGATTAGTCTGTCTGAAGACTTCTTGACCTAAAATGCAAAACATTGATGTTATTGTTTTTCCCCTTTTTCTTTGCAAAACGCAATCATATTTTACAAAGTCTAAAAAAAAAATATTCTTCTAAAAAACAACCTATGAATAAATATTTGAAGATCTTAAGCACTTGAAACATAAAAACTTTTATCAAAATTAATGGTTTCAACATTAAATAACCTGAAAAGAGTTAATATAACATAACAACCAAACTAAACACCATGAATAAATATTTGAAGATATAAAGAACTTGAAGCATAAAAACTTTCTCCAAAATTATGGAATTTAACATTAAATAACCAAAAAAAACAACCAAGCCTAAACACGAAGCATGAACATTTTGGGAATTTTTAAATGTGATTGTAAAAAAAAGAAATCGATCTGTTTTTTCACTTGCAATTTGGAAAAATCAAGTCGATTCGTCTAAAGAGACAAACATTTCAATACAAAATTATGTTCATGAAATCAAATAATATTGCAGAACTATTTGTTATGATAATTAAAGCAACCATTGAATTAAAAACTAATGACAAATAATAGCTAATTAATAAAATATCCTTTTCAAAACTAATATGCAAATTAATCTTGCAACTGATATTAAAACAGTATTAAAAAAAGATGGTGCAACTTTAGAATAAGTTGAATTGAAATATGATTTGACTTTACTATTAGTGCGCGAAATAAACCCAACTTTCGCATTGAGATGATTTCTTTTATTTTCCTCAGGAAAATGGGTCTTTTAACAGATCCACGGCAACGGCGACGTTTTGTCCTCATCATATCACGCTACAACAATCGTCTGTGTGCCTTGTTCTACATATCTGGTCTCCTCTGGTTTCTCGGTCTTGCCTATGTCTCTCTGAATGCTGAAACCTATTTCTCTGAGAACGCGCTTCTGCCAGGTAAGTTTGTAATTTTTGTGCAAAATTCCTTGTGACGGTAGTTAGACACAAGATCAGTTATTAAAGTAGAGAAACCCCAGCTTCCCTAAAAAGGGGGTCCTGGGTATAACCTTAAAAAACATTCAGTGTTGAGGCCCCGTTTGGGAGCTGTGGGGAATATGGAGTTGCCCCTTAGTTATCATTGTTCCCAGGTCCATTTTTTTGCCTAGAGTAGTAAAACCTACTTAGACATCTGGTGCTACAAGATCAGGCTGTCGGAAGATACTGTTATCCTTACCAAAAATGCGTCAATTATCATGTTATTTTATTTTCCTTTTTCTTTACAAAACTAAATCATGTTTTGCAAAGTTAAAAACAAAAACAATTTTCTTCTACAAAACAATCAAACCAAACTCCATGAATAAATATTTGAAGATATAAAGAACTTGAAGCATAAAAATTATTTCAAAATTATTAGATTTGATATTAAATAACCTGAAAAGGGTTGATATGCTGCAAAACAAAACAACCAAACTAAACACCATGAATAAATATTTGAAGGTATAAAGAACTTAAAACATAAAATGGTGCAAAAACAACTCAAGGATAAGATTGTCAATTGGATGATGAACAAAACTATGAAAGGATTGGAAACAGATGAAAATGTTGCATCAATGCGTCTTATGGATGCATGTATAATGTATGCATTTTATTTTTATTGGGAGAGTAAATAATGACTTGTTATCAATGCGTGCGCGTGCTTTTAAGCACATACAAAAAACAGATACGATAAACAGCTGAACAGCTGAAATAAGAGATACAATAAACAATTCACTTAACATATAGAATAAACAATTCACTTAACATATAGAATAAACAATTCACTTAACATATAGAATAAACAATTCACTTAACATAGAATAAACAATTCACTTAACATATAGAATAAACATTACACAAGACAGTTTTTTAAACAGATTGGAAGAGTAAATAATGCTATATTGCATACCTGCATCAATGCGTGCGTGTATGGGAAACACATACAATGAACAAATACAATAAAAAGTTCTTTTAATATATAGAATAAATATTACACAGACTTCTATTTCAATCCACAAAACATCCCTTGACAATAAAGAGATATATGAACTGGCATACCTTCTGTTACTCTGCTTCATTAGTGGTAATATTTGAGTTGGAGATGCTGTGATAAACATATTTCCAATATCGGATAGCATGCGAACAACACAGACAATTTCTTCAGTTCCATTTTTAAATGTAGATTTATTTTAGTATATTCAAACACATGTCGGATTGAGCCGCAAACCATCATGTAATTCTTTGAGGATCCAAATTCTACATGCACTCATCCTGATTCTCAGACGTTAATTGATTATCTGATGGGAATGTCCATCATTTCCACACACCCACCACTTGACTCTCTCTCTCTGTCTCAATTCGGTTGTTACCTATATATTCAGCTGTATTTTTGTTCTCTAAAATTGATCTCTTTCTAAATCATTTAGTTATATCATTTTTTGACATTTCTAAATCATTTAGTTATATCATTTTTTGACATTTCTAAATCATTTAGTTATATCATTTTTTGACGTCTGAGATCAAGCCATTTTTATTATTGTTTGTATATTCCTATTGCCTTCAAATTTTTAATTTGTATTTGTTTCAAATCTGTAAATTTTAAATTCCTCATAATTAGTTGTTTAAATTGCATATTTTCCTAGTTAACCATACTTGCTTACTACCATCTGGGAATATCAACCTGAAAGAACAGTTGGAAATGACTTATATACCATACATTATGATCATGTAATCCCTACAGTCACCTACTTTGAAAATGCTGCTGTGAAACCTGACATAGTTATATGGAATGTCAGAGAGAGTGGCAACCTTGGTTGAAGTGAGTGTCTCTAATGATGGAGGTCTGAACAAAGCTGAAAGGGAGAAACAGATAAAATGAAAAGAAACTGGAATCTTCGGGAGATATCAATCATACCAGTTATTATAGGGGCCACAGGGCTTATGAAAAAGAACCTGAAGTCATATCTAACGTATTCCTGGCGAACCAAGTGCAAAAGAGATCCAGACAATTGCACTTAAGGAAACAATGAGGATACTAAAAAGAGCTCTCAGTTGATTTCAATAAAAAGCAGGAGAAAGTTGGCAGCTGGTTTGGCTGCCTCATACCCAGCATTACAATCTTCAAAGAAAGAAAATTAAAAAAAAAAAAAAAAAATCGAAAAAAGGACAGGATTTGATTATTTAAGAGATCAGCTCAACAAGTATTTGTTGACATAGGACTTTAAGATGACTATGTTGCAGTCAGCAGGTAGGCAGATCCCATGATATTGTGTTCGACAGATGAAAACTTTTTGAAAAGAAGCTCTGTGCATGAAAGTTTTATTTGTTTTAAGTACACAGGGGAAGAATGGAAAGTTGTTTGCAATTGCACCAGATGGGTATTTACTGTTGTGTATCTACCATGAAATTAATGATAGAGTAGAAAAATTACTGCCAATATTAAATCTGATGACCTCAGAGAGCTTAACTTTGCACAGTGTTCAGTATAGTTTTCTTTTTTTATGGGGAAAGCACAGAACAAGAGATTTTGATGCTATAGTCTATATAAGATAATTCTTGGGTTAGTAAATATAGAACAGTTGAGTTAGTCAGTTCAGTTGACAGAGGAAGCCAAGTAAAATTTGGCAGGAAGTGATGAGAATGAATTTAAGTGAAAGAGGGATAAATAAAGACCTGGTTAAAAACGAGTTAGTTTGGAAATTAATTTTTAAAAGCCGTCCAGCACATGCCAATATGTTAAATGTTTATGATGTGTTACATTTTCATTAAATGAGGAGGTTGTACATGTTAGTCTTCGTAAACACGTTTGCATATATTTGTCGCTTCTTCTCATTATCTTTCTATGTATGGACCATGATCTTCTTGTGGTTGCCGACTGCTTTGTCTAGAAGAACAAAACTACTCGTGTATGAAACACAATAGAGATTTGCTGAGTTTTCAAAAGTTTTATTTAGTGAGAAAGAGAGTTTACTCATTGGGGGAGAGACTACCTAGCTAAAAATTAATGCCGCCTTAGCTTATTTTTTCTAACTTGAGAATCGAGAGACACAGAGGGATAGAGGTGTCTGCAGCACTCAGCTCAGATCATTGAACTGTCTCGTCCATACCTCTTCTTAAGAAATTGACCAGAAACTCTCTGTTCTTCGCTGAAGTATGTGATGTCATCTATAGAGATTCTTGACCTTTAACCTTTGCTTCAATCATGTCACCTACTTGTGGGTACATTTCCATTTGTCACCAGATTATTCTGTCACGTACTAATGTGACCCTCACCAAAGTTTACACTAGCTCAGTTAATCGCTACTTACTAACGTAGGGTCCCAATACATAAAAGGTGAAGGGAATCATAAAACAATACACCGTCCAGGGTATGAGCTTCAGCTACATCCTGTGGTGATGTCCTGTAAAAATAAAAATCCTTGCATAGGCAGGTGTTTCAGCTAATAGATACTAAAACGCTGTTTTTTTTTTCTTTCTTTTTTATTTTTAGGTTTGGTTGAAGGTGACTTCTATGCTGAGTCCGACGTTAAACTCTACAAGAATGAAATGAAACAAGAAATGGACAAAAATAAAAGGTTAGTTATATGAACTGTCTATGGCCATTCCTGTAGTTTTTTGTTTTTTTTTAATTGTATTTTTACCCCAAACAATTTTCACGTTGCCACTTTGATGTAGGGGGCTACTATCTGGGACATAAATTGCAAGGAGACTATGAAGGAAGTTGAGCAGCAAGATGTTTGTTTACATTACACTTGAACTTCTGCATGTCAGTACAGTCGGGGAAGCAGGAAACCGGAAGGGAATTCCAGTCTAGCAGTTCTGGGGAAGAAACTATTAGAGTAGAAGGCCTTCTGGCACCTGGTGATCTGTACTGTGTAGGGTTGGGATTTTGTCGGGGGTATTTATGTCAAGAGGTTCAAGGGCTTGTAGTTCGTCGGAGCATCCACCATTAAAATATTTGTAATACAGTCAGAAGGATGCAACATTTCATCAATGGGACAGAGGTTGAAGCTTAGCTGACAGTTTGTGACCTATAAGGTGGGCGACTCTTTTTGAACCCTGTCTAGAGACTAGTAGCAGATGCACCAGCCTAAATGTGACAGCAATACACCATACCTTATAAAGGTACAAGATACTTTCAGGTGTAAGTAACTTTCTACCATAGTAAAGAGAGCCCACCTTCTTTGCAGCAGCCGCGGCAATGCCTTTGATGTATCTGTTCCAACTTGTGCTCCCTGTGAATGTTGAGCCAAGAAGTTTGAACGAAGTACTTTCAGGTAATGTATCATTAGCCATAGCTATTGCTGGTTGAGAAGGTTTTTGTAATTATTAAAGGAACAAAGCTTAGTCTTGGCAACATTGAACATTGCCATCCATTTTTGACTTCATTCCACCACAGACTGGAGGTCTTCCTCTAGGGTTTCCACCATTGCCTTGGATATGTGTTCATTTGTTTTCCCCACATGCCTGTTATAAAGCATGATGTTGTCAGCAAATATACCAATCTCAGAAACAATTTTATCAGGAAGTCATTTATGAATATCAGGAATAATAAAAGTCCAAGGATTAACCCCTGAGTACACCCACATTTATATCATATTGTTTTGACATACGACCGTCCAGGAAAATCTGGATTGTTCTCTTAAAAAGGATTTAATTATGCTAAGTATCCGTCCAGTAATACCATAGGATCTGATTTTCATGAGAAGACCATCATGCCATCCCCTGTGAAAAGCTTTAGATATATCTAGGGCTACTGCCCTCCCCTCTCCTGCTCTATCCAGTGCATGGTATATATTCAAAGGTTACAGTTAGGATATCTGCAGTTGAACAGGCTTGCCTAAATCCATATTCTTGGTCGGACAAAAATTTAGCAAATGTAAGATGGTGGACTAGAGCTTGATTAATTATGAATTCAAATATTTTGATGAAAAGAAGGAGGAGGTTAATGGAGCGATAATTTAATGAATCAGTTCTTTTGCCAGAATTCTTGTAAACTGGTACCACAGAAGCAGTTTTCAAACAGTCAGGAAAGCAAGATTTGTTAAGGCATTTGCTGAAAAGTTTGGAGAGAACTGGAGCAATTTCAGTGAAGCATGTTTTTAATAGTACAGCCGGGATGAGATCAGGTCCATATGCTTTTGAGATGTCTAGGTTTTTTATGATATCATTTACTTGAGAAGGGTGATTTTCAGATCATCTAGTATGGTTTCTGTCCACAAAGGAAAATCAGGGAGGGAGTGGTTTGATGGGTCGAAAGTAGAGTTTGAGGCAAGCATGTTAGCTTTCTTGGTTGTTGTGCAAACAACCTAATGAGTGTTGGTTTGTGGGGAAATTGTTGATTGCCAATTATTTACTACACTGTTGTAGATTTTTCAGAATTCACGAGTTCCTAATTTCTGCGCTTCAATGTGTTTTCTGTTAGTTTCAATATATTTTGTTTTAGCTGTTGCTATTTCTTTCTTACAATTACTTCTAGCTTCTATAAAATTTTGTCTGTTTGTACTGGACTTATGTTGGATAAATCTGTGGTATGCATGTTGTCTTTGAGCAATTGCAGCTGCGCAAGTAGAAGTAAACCATTGGGTAGAGTGGGTCTTGCTATAGAACTTCAGTGTGGGAACATGCTTCAATTGCTGCTTTGAACCATTGAGTGGTCTCATTTGCACACTGTTCCACAAGAAGAGAAAAGATATTTCTCCATGTAGCATCTCTGATGTGATCCCAGTCAGCCTTATTGTAGTACCTTGTCGTTTTGAGCAATAGCTCTTCAACTTGGAGTCAAGAGTTTAGAGTGATGTCTATCATTATAACAGCATGGTCAACATTCCCAAGTGGGCATTTGTTGCACAATCCTCAGAAACTGTTGTCAGAAATAGATCTAGAAGTGAGGCTGGATGGTCCTGATGATCTGGGAGACTGGTTCAGAACGTTACTGTTTGTGTTAAGGAATGAAATATAGAACAGTTATAGATGATACTACCAGCTGTGTCTGTGTAGTTAGAGAAGCTAAGCCAATTACTGTAGTGGACATTAAAGTCACCAAATACATGTATTTCGGTGCTAGTGTCAAGAGAGAGTGCTAGATTTATGCTGTCATATCTATGACAAATAACACCTTACCCGAGAATTCTTCCTTCAAACTCCTCGGCTTAACATTCACAGGCAATATGAACTGGAACATACATTGAGGACACTGCAAAGAAGGTGGGTTTCCTCTATCGTGCTAGAAGCCTACTCATATTTGAGAATATCCTGAACTGCTACAAAACCACCATTCGCCCATGCATAGAGTATTGTTGCCACATCTAAACTGGTGCATCTACCACAAGTCTCTCCCTCTTGGATAGGGTCCAAAACAAGTCTCTAGTCATATAGGTCCCATTTTGTCAACTAAGCTCCAACCCCTGTCCCATCGCCACAATGCTATATTTCTGTGTCTGTTTTACAAATATTTTAATGGAATTTGCTCTGATGAACTCATTGCCCTTGTGCCCCTCAACATACATATGCCCAACAAACCCGCTTGGCAACAAAATCACTTCACTGCTGATGTCTCTAAATGCCAGAAGGCTTTCTATTCTAATAGTTTATTCCCTTGAACAGCTAGACTTTGGAATTCTCTTCCTGCTACCTGCTTCCCTGACTGTACTGATATGCAAAGTTTAAATGTAATGTAAAGAAACATCTTGTTAGTCTTTCCTAGACATGGTCCCAAATAGTAACTCTTACGTTCAAGTGGCAGTATGCTTTGTTAAGGGTGAACATGAGTTAAAAAAAGAAAAAAAATTATTTTTTTAAAACTACAATTAAATAAAGGTTGTATATAATTTACACACTTTTATACTTTTTTGTTATTATATATATATATCTTTGCAGGTTGCTGTCTCGGGAATGGCTCTTCTCAAAATTTCAAGAGATTGGTTTGGAAGTCCATGTTCAAAACTATACCGTAAAATACCCATTGCAGTTGTTGGGAGAGCAGGTTAGTTCATAGTTCAAATATTTCATTTATTTCAATGTTATTAGAGAACATATTCCTTATAAAAATTCAACGTTCCACAAAAATAACTAATATACCAGAATCAAGCATTGATTTTGTAGGGAAAAAAAACTATTGATTACAAAGATTAAAGAAAGATACTTGCTTTACTTTATTATATAGATATGAGTCTGACAGATCAACTGAAATTCTATTTCAAACTGTAGCTTGACCAGCTCAATGATGAGCACCTTATAAAGATTCTATCGATGTGTGTCGTGATTAGCAATAAACAAACTCCTTCTCAAGGAGAAAATAAAGCCTTGGAAAATGGATCTCTTTGAACTGAAAGGAATTATACCTTAGCAATAAAACCACTGTCAGATTGATTGTTGAACGTGTCCTTGACTGGTATGAATAATTGCAATGAATGGCCATATCAAAAATATTATGTATAAGACATTGCCAAGGCTGCTGCAAATAAGATAGGCTCTCTCTAATGTGCTAGAAAATGAATCACACCAGAGAGTATCCTATATCTTTACAAAGCCACAATTCATCCATGTATGGAGTATTGCCACATCGGTGGGGGGTGGGGGGCATCTATCACTAGTCTCTCACGCTTAGACAGGGTAAAAAAAAAAGTCTTGAATTTAATAAGTTCTGCACTATCAGTCAAGCTCCAACATCTGTCCCATCACTACAATGTTGCATCCCTGTGCTTATTTTACAAGTATTTTAATGGAATGTGCTCTGATGAACTCATACATACTCCTGACTAACCCAACAAGCAACAAAATTCCACCCTTTCATTGTTGAGGTCCCTGGATGCTAGAAAGCCTTCTACTTTAATAGCTTCTTTCTTTGGACTACTGCTAGACTTTGGAATTTCCTCACTGTTTCTTGCTTCCATGACTGTACTAATCTACAATAGATGAAATGTACTGTGAACAAACATCTCACTACTTAACTTCCCACAGACCCCTGTTTAAACACGAACACAAATAATCCTTATGTCCAAGTGGCAATATGCCTTGTTTAGGGTAGGGGGAAAGAGTAATAAATAAATGTTTTTATTTTTTTAAAATTTTTTTGTTTTATAACAGAATTTTTTTTTTTTTTTTTTTTTTTTTACAGAGTGTACCTGGTCAGAATGTATATGCTATACTGCGTGCTCCTCGGGCCAGTAGCACAGAAGCTGTTGTCCTATCAGCCCCTGTGCGCTCTCAAAGCATGATAAGCAAGTCACTAACAGACACTAGTGGAGGAATTTCGTTGATGCTGGCACTTACCAAATTCTTTAAAAGTAAGCAGACGTTCTTGGAAATTATTTTTAAATATTTTTTGTTGTCTTTATTTATACACTAGCAGGGAGACCTGACATTACCCGGGATTGAATGAGAATCAATGAATGTTTCACCTTCCTATACTTTATTGTCATTTTGAAATCGGTGAAATTTTACCCATTTTGGGACGAGTGTTCTTCTAGTCAGCTTGTAAAATATCAAAACGCATCAGATCTTTAGATTTAGGAACTTTTATATAAAATGTATTTTTATGCATTCCTTCGGTGGTTCTCTATCTTTCTCTATTCATATATGTTAGGTAATTTTTCCCTTATGTAGAAATCAAAGGTTTGATATTTCACAAGGTCACTCTCTAGTCCTCACGATTCAGTCAGTTAACTGTCTCCAAAAGTTTATCCAAAAAGATGAGCACTCGTAACGACAACACCAGCATAGCTGATTCATACTTTTTCATAACATGCTGCACAAATAATGTTATTTTTGTTGCTACATATGTTATTATTAATATCATGAGATGTTGGTTAGTTTAAAAAACTTGATGGGTCATATACAAAGGTGCTACATAGCATCTACAACAATCATGACAAGATCATGTACAAATGGTCCCATAAATAATGAAATTGCTTTGTTGAGTTTGGCCCACTATCTTGTGAATTGATGCTCTAGATTTATTGTTTTTTTTCTGTTCATTTCTTCTTCTTCAGAGCAGACATACTGGTCGAAAGATATAATTTTTTTATTTACTCAGCATGAACATATTGGTATGCAAGCCTGGTTAGATGGTTACCATCAAGTGCAATCTTCGGAATGTAAGTATTTTGTTATTTACTTGCCCCCCACCCCCTCACAAGCACAGTTAGGCATAAGGTCATTTTTTGTAATGCGGAGAAAGTAAACTCCCTAAAAAATGGGACATTTTGAGTTAGAATAAAAATTGCTTCAGTCTAGAGTGGTTTTTCCTTCACTAAACAGAGACACAAAGATCCTGCAACACTCCCCCACCCAGATCTTAAAGGGTCTTGTGCCTAAATTTGTTTTGTAAATTTGAATTTTGCTTTTAATTTATTTTAATTTTACATTGAATTATTTTGATTGTAATTTTCATTTTCACGAAATAAATTATATACAAAGATCTTTGAAACCATTCCATGCAGTTTTTTTTATATGTTTTTGTTCCAATAAAAGGGACGTAACTCTATATGGACAAATAAAAAATTACACTATGATATATCTCGGAAAGCGATATATTTGTTGGTAGTAGCCAAGTGATCTTGGTTACACTAATCAAGTAATACAATCTAGTAAGTCGCTTTAATGAACAATTATTGATAGTCGTAGCTGGTAATATGCTTAAGATCTTTCCTAGGCTGCTATACTTGCCTGTATTTATGGCTTACACCAACTAATTATATTCTTGTGTAGAGGAACTTTGATGTATTCATATTGATTACCTCACACCTCCTGTTTTTAAGGTCAATCAGTCATTTGAAAATAATTCTGACTCAAACAAAGTATTATCTAAAGGGAATTGAATCGAATTACATTTTATCCAGAATTATATAATGATTTTGTAGGAAAAAGCTATTGATGAAATTACATATTAAATTAGCTCTTTTCTTTGTCTCCAACAGATATATTCCCTGGAACAGTTTGGGGTCGCAGTGGTTCTATCCAGGCAGCTCTAAATCTGGAGATTCCTCCAGAGAAAGTGGCTTATTACAACATTAAAATAGAAGGTTTAAATGGACAATTACCCAACCTGGATCTTGTCAACCTTGTAGTGCGACTCTGTCGAAGAGAAGGGGCCGCTATTCGACTTCACAATCAGGTAAGGAAAAAATGTTTGTCGTATAAAACTACTTTCAAGATATTTCTGGAATAATTGCACTTTTTTTTATGCTTATGCATTTTAAGTGGATATCAAAAAAATGCATTTTAAATAAAAATATTGCATTATTACGTGTCATATTTAATTTAGTATAAAATCCAAAAATTATGAAAAATGGTCCGGTAAAGTTTTGCTTGAATTAATTTTTTCAAAACCATCGTTATTGTCATATATTTTTAATCCAAATTTTTCTAATTTGAAATAGCAAAAGTTAGCAGACAACAAGAGAGATAAGTCATATGCAATGGTGGAGACTGTTTAAATTGCATTATTCAATAAATTTTAATTTTTTCTTGTAATTATTTTTTTACTCAATCATTTTTGGTAATTTTTGGAATTTTTACTAATTTTGATATTTTACATAATTACATAATAATTTTTGTATTTAAAATGCATTTTTTTAATCTTCAATTATAATTCAACCTGTTACACTTTATTCATAAAACTATAATATAACCGTTTTTTTTTCCATAGCATATTTTTTATATATTTATCCAATCATTTGTTTTAATTTACAATCTGGCAAAAAATGGCTGATTAATGTATGATAAATCAAAATGCATTATGGTGAAATATAATTTTGTAATGTAATTAATCTGAGGGATGGGATGAAGAATACTAACTGACATTTTGGGATGTTTGTGCAATATACCATGTTTTCAAACAAATACATTTCAGGTAAAAATACTATTACATACTTACGTATCATGTCAAAATTAATATAAATTACAAAAAAATGATCCGGTAGAAGATGTACTAGATCTATTTTTCGGGAATTGGTTACACAACTCTTTTCATATTCATTACCTCACACCTCCTGTTTTCAAGGTCAATAAGGTCATGATAAATTTGATAAATTCTATTTTTTTTCTTGTAATTATTTTTCTACTGGATTATTTTTTCGTCATTTTTGGAACTTATACTATTGGGTTGGTGCAAAAATATTGATATATATATATATATATAAATTAAAAAAAACGACATTATTTTTGCACCAATCTAATAATTTCGACATGACATGTAACTACATGATAGTGTTTTTATCTAAAATGCATTTGTTTAAAAACAGGAGATACTGTACAATCACTCACTTTCGTTTCTCTGCAGATTGTGTGTGTGCATACTCTTCTTTGAGGGGCTTTGTTTATAATTTTTAATATCGAGTCAAATCGCAGAGTAAATTGAAAGTTATTTACTTGTTTCCCCTATGAGGGCAAAGTCAGACACAAGGTGACCTCTTAAGGTGGAGAAAATCTAGCTTCACAAAAAGATACGCTCGAGTGAGACAAAAATTTAAATTGCCTCAGTCTAGAATGATTTCTCATTTACTGATTGAGGACAAAAACTGAGGTGTAGTAATAAAGTAGAGAGTACACATTACTTCTAGTCAAAAGGCCAAGTAAAGTGAGTCTTTCTCTTTTCACTCAAAATGCTAATTTTTTGTTCACGCTATAAAAAATATGCATAGATAGATCTCTTCATCAACATTGAATTAAATGATAACAAATAGTACATTAATGAAATGTCATTTCTCAAGCAAATATGCAAATTAGGCCAACTACGTCAACCAGAAAGGAAGAATGAAGATCTTTATTTTACAACTGAGTCACCATTTAATGTAGGCCAAGAGCTACTCAAGAATAAAGTTTAATAAGACTGTCAATTTATTTATTTGATAGGGGTAGCTTGCTTTCATTCTCTCAACCACAACCACCACGTAGAGGTCTTAAATAACTCATAATTGTAATTTTAGTATCACCTGTACACAACAGATATACATGCTAAATTATTTACTCTAAGTGACAGTCTTCTGAAAGTTGAAGGTTCAATCCTCAGTGTGGGCAATATTAAGAATACATAAGGTTGTTTTTATTCTACTAGTGAGGCATCATTTATCAAGGCCAAGAGCAACTAGAGGATAAGGGTTAATTAGACTGAAATGATTGTCAGATGAAATATGAATAAAAAACAACTTTGATCAGTGGTATGGACTGACTATTACCTATGAGCAAGAATTTGTTAACATTGGACTTGAAGATGAATAGGTGCTAATCAGCAAGGAAGCAGTTCTGCAGTAATGTGTTCCACATGTGGGATGTCCTTTTATGAAATCATGTGCTATCCCACTCAACAACAAATGCTATATCCATAGTTTTTTTTCTCTTTTCTATTCTGTTCTGGCCATGTCATTGTCTCTCACATTTGCAGCTTCTGAGAAGGTGTGCACATGTTCACAAGTATTAAAAAAAACATAAAATAAAACAAAATACAAACAACTTCAACACATTCTGCAAATATCAGTTGCACTCTGTGTGTGACACCATCAACCGTCTATACGCTAAGGTCTACATCTACGTTCGGTCAAGGTGGTGTTTGTCAGTTGATGTCAGCTCATCTTGATCCCCTGAAACTCTCTCAGTTTGATCCTAACCACAATCTGCATTTGACTGTGTCCAACTGGAAACTGTTCTCAATTGTTGTGAACTTAAGACTGTCCGCAAGCTGTTCCCAACTGTTGCAAAACCTACCGCCATCCCCAAAACTAACTTGGTGAACAACTTCATCTTCATTGTTCTGCTGATAAACTTATTTCCTCTTTGTTTGGTTATATTCTTTCCTCCTTTTTTCTATTTTCTAACACTTGAGAGGGGATGTCAATAATATCGCACTTGGAAAGAAGCTATTTGGGAAATTAAATTAAGGAGTTAATATTACAATTGTAAAAAAAAAAAAGTTAATAGTTGAAATGTAATTACTGATTGAGATAAGAGATATCATCTAATACATAAAGTTATCTTGTTGGATTTTTAAAAAAGTTAGACCTAAACAGCATTACATCTGACACATTGATATTTGATTCTGTCTATATTCCAGTTGGGCAGATTGTTACAATGACAACAAATTCAAATAAATAATCAAAACAATGTAAGGGAGATAAATCTTTGCAACTTAAAATGTGACTTCTTTCTCATGCATTATTTGTGACATTGTTGAGCATTTTCTTTTTTCTCGATTGTAATAACATTTTGTGAGTAGTTTGCATTTTCTGTATATGTGTGCGTTTCTAACTTATATGTGATAAATACATAATTATCTTAACTTTATTTTGTTTGTCACTCTTTTTAAAAATTTCATTTTTAATCTAAATTGGTTTTAAAATGTGCAACTAACACAACTACAGCACCAGATGGTACAGTTAATCGAAATAAATAAATGCAAAAGTTTTTTTTTTTTATTCATCACTCTTACATTACAATTAAAACATAAATCAATACAACATAGCATTTGGAAATATTCTATATATTCAAACACACTTATTTTAATACCTAATTTATATAACTATTTTTTTTAAACAGTTTGTAATGTTTGATGTTATTCATTTGTAATTTTATTGTACTATTTTGTCTCTATATATGCAATAGTTTCATCGATATTTACAGTAATTAATTAGTGATTTAATAAAAAATGGATAACTTACTAAAAACATTTTTAAATAAGACTAAAAGACTAATATCACTCATTAAAATTGTTACTGATAGGCATAAGCGAGAAGAGAAAAAGACAGGAGAGGGTGAGTCTCTGGCTGGCTACTTTCTTTGCTTTTTCTCTCTCCAATGAAGGCACTGTCATGTAGGCAAAACATTTTAAGTCTGTTTTTAAAAAGTCATTGATTTTCAACAACTAAATTGTAAACTTTAAAAAGAGAGTCCCGTCCCCTTCCACACACAGAATCTGCTCAACTAAATTGATTTTGTCTTTGAAAAAAAACTTATGAATTAAATGTTTATTATTTTAAATTTTGGTTTCAAATATTTCAAGTAGTGAGCTTTGAAAAGCAATGCTGAGCTGTCAAATCTAGCTAATAACTAAAAACTAAATAAAAAAGATGATAGTTTGCTTGGAGTTTTTTTTTTTATTTAAAAGCTGCCTTATTCTTTGTATTATAATTTAAAAAATTTTCTTCTCAGTTTGACTACCATGATTCTGAAAGTTTTGATGGTTTCAAGCACTCCCTGTTGACGATGTTGCGTATGATGAAGACCCAAGCATCTGGCTCACCTTCTGGTAATCATGGACTCTTCCATCGCTATCACATTGAAGCAGTTACTATTCAAGGAATGGGTAGAGTTCCTGGACACAAGAATTTTGGCCTAATGGTCACTGGACGGTATGAATTTTTAAGAAATAAATATATGCATAGGTGACTGCAACTTCTTTACAAACATAGAAAACTTATCCAAAATAAACAAATTCCTGATAAACTGCTGCCTTAAATAATCCACTTTATCAAATCTCTACTGCTAACGATTTCTACGATATTATCCCATTGATTACTGTACACGCAATAACCTTTATCCCCGAGTGGTCTCCAGGCCTTGATAAGTGATGACTACCATGTAAAAAAAAAAACAAAACCATATTTTATACAATTGAGGCTAAGTTTTAATGTATTGGGTTGATGCAAAAATGTTATTTTTTTACATGATGTTGAACATAAAAAAGCAACATAATTTTTGCACCAAATTAATATTTTTATTAAATATTTTCTATAACTGGTGCAGGGTTGGAGGTTTTGGAAGGAGTTGAACTTATAAGACTGATATGAGTCAGTCTAATTTTTATTTTTGTCTCTGAAAAATCAAAAGACAATCTGAATATTAATAGAATTTGGAATTGCATACAGAATTTTTCAAATCTGAGTCAAACCTTATATCTTCTGATTCTGCAACCCTGCTTTGATATTCAGCAGTTTTTTTTTTTTATAAGAGTTAATGAGTTTTTCAGTTGGATGATCAGACATGTCGAGAAGATTTGAAATGATGGGCAAAATGCGCAAAATTTTATTATTTAAGAGGATTGCTTGACAAGAATTTTAGTTTAAAAACCACCCTACAATTCAGTTTAAAAATTGCCCTGTTGTAGTCAGCTGGGAAGCAGCCATGTGGTATTGTGTTTGTTAGGAAATTTTCTTGGACAGAACTTTTTCACTGAAGTTCCGTTTGATTTTAGGTACACAGATGAGGAAAGAAAAATAATTTGCTTGAAGAATTGTCCGATTTTAATAATGATTTTACCACTGCTATATACATGGATAAAATTTCATGCAAATTTTTCTTTTTTCTTTTTAATATAGAGAAAATTCTGGACAAGAACCAAACAAAAATTGACTACAAAAATTATATAATAAAAATGCATAAATTTACTACTCAAAAGTTGCACTCTAAAGACAGATGAATTACTCGTTAATATTCATGGGCAATCACTTAGAAGTGGTGTCTCGATAAAAATACTGGTTCACATCACATTAGGTTGATATCAGAAAGAGCATCCAACTTATATAATTCTTACCTCTATTAAAGAAAGAACTTTTAAAGAAACCTGACAAAAGATAACTTTGGAAGTGAATTTCCTAAAAACCGTTCAACACCTGAAAAGGCTGTTAAGCTCAATATGATAAGAATCATTGTTTCGGATCATCCAGATGTTGTATACTCATAATTTAGTTTTTGCCTGTGAAACAATGGAAGTTCTGTTGGGTAGTATGTAGAGGCAGCAACCTTCATATATGACAAGGTTGAGACATAACAGTAGATGGTAATATATAGTTACAGCAACCTAGAAAGAAAATTGCCACTAAGTTCAATGAAAGTCTTAAATTTTGAATAAAAATTACATAAGAATATTTATTATTAACAAAATAAAAAAATTTCTTTTGAATAAAATAGGTTTTAAAATAAGAATAACTTTTCTTATTTAGTATGCATAAAACTGCTCTTTTAATCTATATAATTATAAAACTCAAATGACCTTGTAACAGGTGTCGTAACCCAACATCTGGTTTACAACTTCCGGTTGCGCATGCGTACATAAACATAAACCCATAACAGTGTAAACAAATAAACACAAATCGCTACTTTTGCAGAATTTGATCTGCGCACTGAAATATTAACGTTATTATTTAGAAATTATTATTTTCTTCTGCACTACCAACATAAATAAATAACCCCGAAAATATGTTTTTTTAAATTGCGTTACAAATAAATAATCAATGCGATAATAAAACGTATTGTTTTACTGTGTACGTTTTCAGCATCCCAATTGTATTTGTTTTTTTTTTCGCGTTTAAATTAAAAGATATATCAAAATTTGAATTTAACTTAAAGTATTATGGTATCTGTTCAGTGCACATTTACCTATAAGTATGGCAAACCACTTATAATTCAATGGCTGCAATTTTTTTTTCAAAAATAAACAATTATAAACAGAACAAATAGAAATCTATCTATATTCTTTTTACATTTTAATATACTTTCATAGAAATGTTTCTGTTATGTCATAAAAAAACTATTTTCTTTATGTCACAAGTGTCACGCTCGTACATTAATTTCATAGCTTATATAATATACTTACCCAATGGGTCACGGGTAATCTAGTATATATATATATATATATATATATATATATATATAGTGAATAAATGACAAGACTATATTCCAAAATTCATGATGTTGACCATCTTAGAATTTATTCCTTTAATTCAGTTGACTTTTACAATTCTTGACAGTATTTGTTTTGTAGCAGAAATTCAAAAAGGTGTCATGGAAACATATTTAAAGGTATTTGCAGGTTCTCTTCCAATTTTCGGATTTTAATCATGTCAAATCGCACTTTATTTCCTTTTGACGGATTGATTGTTGCTATTTCTTCTGATGAGTTAAGAGCATAATAGATTCACTGATTGACATAATAATTAAGTGATTGATTTTGCGCTACGAAACAGATACTGTCAAGAATTGTAAATGTCAACTGAATTAAAGGAATAAATTATAAGATGGTCAACATCATGAATTTTAGAATATAGTTTTTTGTCATTTATTCACTATATTGCTCTGTAATTACATTGAGCTTCTTAAATAAGGATTGATATATAAGAAAATATATTTCTACAGACATATATATATATATATACTTTGGTGTGAAGTGTAAATAATAATTTTTATTGTTTTTATAGTAAGGTCATTTTTCCACTGCCATTATTCAGATAAGAAAAGATTTTTGAAATTTTAAAAACAAAAGTCTGAGATTAACTTTTTTCGATAATGTGTAGGCATAGTAAAAGTGCAGTTTTACATATACTGAGTAAAACAGGCGACGCTTGTCTATAATTGAGCCGAAAAAAAATTTTTTACAAGAAAAATTTGAAAAAAATCTTTATAATGTACATACTTGTCACTGCATGAAGATGTCATATCCCAAAAATCACATAAATCGATGAAGTATTTTTTTTTTATTTAAGAAAATCAAATATTATCACACGTTTTAGCGAAGATTTGCTTCACGCCATCTTGTTTGAAACCTAACGACACTAACAACATCTGTCGGGAATATGGGATCAACAAGGGCAGATAATCGACTTTTAAAAAATGTTTTTCTTAAATGTCGAAAACACTTTTTTTTATAATACAAATACAAAATAATAAATTAACTTATTTAATGAATAAATAAATTGACTTCTTTTAATAAAGAGAATGTTGAAAACACTTCTTTTTTTTTTCGTTTGAAAACAGACTTTAATAAGCGAACATGAAAAATTTAGAAGAAAATTGCAAAGGTGGATCCAATGTAAAGAAATACCATTATCTTTTTTATATTTTCATATGTTTTTCATGTTCGTTTAATAAAGTCTATTTAAAAAACTGTTTTAGGCATTCTTTTTAGGAAAAGAAGTCGTTATGTTAATTTATTATTTTGTATTTGTATTATAAAAAAAAGTGTTTTCGACATTTAAGAAAAAAATAAATAAAAAAGTCGATTGTCTGCCCTTGTTGATCCCATATTTTCGACAGGTGTCGTTAGGTCTCAAACAAGGTGGTGTGAAGCAAATCTTCGCTAAAACATGTGATAATATTTGATTTTTTTAAATAAAAAAAAAACTACTTGATCGATTTACGTGATTTTTGGAATATGACATCTTCATGCAGTGACATTATAAAGATTTTTTTCAGATTTTTCTTGTAAAAAATTTTTTCGACCCAATTATAAACAAACACCAAACAGGCTATTTTTATTTTAGAAAATGATTTTAGTCGAAAGAAAATTTGGTACTTATTTAGAATTACAATTAATAAAAAGGCAAAAATTCAGAAAAAAAATCATTATGATGTATGCAACAAAATCACACAAACTGATTAAGTATTTTTTTTTTTTTTTTTAAATAAGAAAATCAAATTTTGCGATTTTTAGCAATTAATAATAAAATAGTACTGTCTGTAAATCTCAGTAGTCGAATTGAGTTGTTGGTCTTTTAATTTTAACACATTCTAAAAAACATGGCATCTCTCGGCCTCCTCCTCACTTATTCATAAAATGCAATTTTTTTATTTAAAAAATAAGCTATTTAATCAAATTACATGGTTTTTGGAATATGACACTTTTGTTGCATGATAAGTATGTACATCAAAGTATTTTCTGCATTGTTTTTTTTTTATTATCATGTGTAATTCTAAATAAGCACTGAAAATTTTTATTTCATTAATAAAAAAATTTGTGTAATCTTTATTCAAAATTTAAGTCTTTAATTAAACTCTGGTCATTTCTTTCTCGGCCAGTGTTATGTTTCAACCTTGTGTCATACATGAAATTTCATGATCGTACCTTATTAATTGTTTATTCTGTGTCTTTTCTGTAATGTTGTACACCATTTTTAATGGACCCAACGTTAGACTCTATTGCAAGAAACAGAAGAAAGAAAAAAAACTCTGCTCATCTTTTTTGTTTTAAACAAAAGCCTTTATATCTGGTATTTCCAACTATACATTTTTTAAAAAAAATATTTAAACAATTCATTTCTCCTTCACTGGCTGCTTTTGACTTTTCATCTCGGCTCTGATGCCACTCATGCATCTCAAACATGTCTTGAATCCCACTTCTCCGGACACTTGTGCCTCGAACGCATTCTCTTCCGATTTCTCATGTCTCAAACACATCTTAAATCCTCTGTTTTGAACACCACTCCCCCAAATACTCTTCTTCAAACACGTGTCCTTTTTATCTCTGCTATGACGTCACATTGCACACTGGCTCGGTCATTTGCATATGGCTGCTGCTGCTGCTAACCCAGCAACCAACGGGTTTGTTACATTGCCAGACTTAGGAAATGCTACTTGCAACTAAGTTATTTCATCCTTCGAAAAAAGACAAAATCACAGCAAAACTGTTGAAGACAGAGAAGATTTATTCATGTTGATCTTGGTCCCAAATCACTAAACAATGGGTTGGGGTGGGAGGTCTGAGAGAGATAATTTTTTTTTAACATATCTTGTCATTTTTCAAACTATATGTTTACACTCTCTTGTACTTCGATGAACTGACGACTTTTCTCATTCACTCTCCCTTTGAGTCAGGTGACACCACATCCGTTTCTATCTATTCCCACAGCCTTAATAAATCTAAACTCAAACTCATTTTCTGTCTTTTTTTTTTTTTTTTTTTTTTTACACAGTGATCACCACTTATCAAGGCCCGGAAGCCACTCAGGGATAAGGGTTATTGCAAGTACATTACGTTAGTGAGGAGATTTGATGAAGTGTTTAATTAAGGGGGCGGTTCATTAGGAATTTGTTAACATTGGACTTGAAGACATCCAAGTTGTAGTCCGGAGGGAAGCAGGCAGACGGAACAGAGTTCCACAGGCGTGCAGTTCTAAGAAAGAAGCTTTGTTCATGAAATCCGCGTTTTGATTTAGGCACAGATATAGAGTGGTGGAAAATTTTCACAGTGGATTCAGCTAGACGGGTGTTTTTCGTGAAAGATTGGCGAGGGGGGACCAGAGATTGGAGTTCAGACGAGCACCTGCCATGGAAATAACGATAAAACAAGGATAGGCTCGCAACGTCTCTTCTGTGGCAGAGAGGTTGCAGGGTAGAGAAAAGGGCATCTCCCACTAAGCCACAAAGTCTATTTTGTACTCTGTCAAGGCAGGATAGGCTGTTTTTAGCAGCTCCTGCCCAGATATGGCAACAGTATTCCATCCTTGGACGTATTTGGCTCTTATATAGATAGAGAATTGCATCAGTAGTGAGATATCTTCTGGAGCGGTAGAAGGATCCCACCATCTTTCCAGACTTGATGTACGTGTTCCATTTCAGATCAGGAGTAAAGGTCAAACCCAGAAGCTTGTCAAAACACGGGGCCTCACCCAGACGAGAGCCATCCATCACAATTGATGCCAGATGGGGATCAGAGCGTTGATGATGTAAGGATAGGAGTTTGGTTTTGGATGCATTAAAGGTAACCAACCACATCTTCCCCCACTGAACCACGCGCTCGAGATCAGAGGAGAGAGAATCAGAGAGAACTTTGTCATTTACAGCCTTTGATGTGTTGCCGTAGATGGTCGTGTCATCAGCATAGATGTCAACGAATGATTTAAGTATGTGTTTAGGGAGGTCATTGATGTAGATCAGGAAGAGAGTTGGGCCCAGGATTGACCCCTGAGGGACTCCAGCATTTATATTGCAGGCCTCCGATTTTTGTCCATCTACCACTACTCTTATGAGCCTATCGGAGAGAAATGATTTAATGATTGAGAAAACATTTCCAGTTATACCGTAGCTGGAAATTTTGTGAAGTAGACCCTTATGCCATACCTTGTCGAAGGCCTTTGATATGTCAAGAGCAATTGCCCTCGAAAGGAAGCCTTTGTCAAGAGATTCACTAATCCTGTGGGATATAATTGTCAGCACATCTGCGGTAGATCTTGCAGAGCAGAAACCATATTGTGTGTCACTAAGAAGGTTATTCCTGCTGAGGTGGTTGACTATTTCTCTATTTAATATGGATTCCAGCAACTTACTCATAACACACAGGAGACTTATAGGTCTGTACTGAGAGGGAGATGACTTATCACCTGAATTCTTAAATACAGGGCAAACTGATGAGGTCTTCCAGGGAGTCGGAAAGCACTTCTCCTTAAGGCAGCGCTTAAATAGTTTCGTAAGTATGCGAGCAAGTTCTGGTTGAAGCTTTTTTAACACTATAATTGGGATGCCATCAGGGCCAGTTGCTTTACTGGAATCTAGGTTCTTTATTAGCTTGGCGACCTCATGCACGGATATTTGTATGTTACCTAGCTTGTTCTGTGTTATAGAAGGAAATATGGGGAGTTGATGACCTTCGTCGCATAGGGTAGAATTAGCTGCAAAGTTCTTTGCAAATAGTTTGGCCTTGTCTGACGCTGACGAGATGACCTCTGGTCCATTGATAATGGTTGGGATAGAACGCACACTTCTGTTCAGGATCCTATTTGTTATTTGCCAAAACTGGTGGGATCCAAGCCGCTGATCAGCTACCTTGGATTTAACAGACTGGGCATATAGCTCTCTTGCATTTTTTATTACTCTTTTACAGTGGTTGCTGGCAGACCTGAAAGCAGCTTTAGTCTCAATGCATCTATTACGTTGTTAGCTATGGAAAAAGTGATTTCTGTGCGCGATAGCAGCAGCACATTCTGGGGAGAGACACTTCCTTTTTAAACATGGAGTGCAGAGGTAAATCAGATATGAATGTACGGAAGCTATCCCAGTCAGCCATAGAGTATCGGTATACAGTACGGTGGAGGGGTACGTCTGGGAGCTTCTTACATTTCGTTTTTATCTTAACTGATGCGACGGAATGGTCGGGGGATCCTAGAGGAGAATGAACGGAACATGAACATAGCTCAGGGGAAGTTGAGAGAAAAAGGTCTAAGAGGCTTGCATATTGACCGGGTGTATCGGGCACACGGGTGGGTTCGCGAAAAATCTGAGTGAGGTCATAAGCAATGGCAAAATCATGACAAAACCTCCCCTCATCATCTGTCTTATTTGAATGGGTCAGCCATTCCACGTTATGGACGTTGAAGTCACCACAGATGTGGATGTTAGCCGAGGGATGTGAAGACAGTATGTGGTCTATTTTCTCAGATATGCTCTTAAAGATAGTAACTCCGCTGTTGTGGGGCCTATAGAGGGCAAATATAAATGCAGTGGTGTTAGCAAGTGCAACCCTGAAGCACATATAGGGTAAATTAGGATCTTCTCTAGAGATATCCCTGCCACACGGGAAGCCATCCTTAATGTAGGCACATATTCCATGCCCATGGCGATCTTTGGTGTCAGATTTAGCTGTTAAATTAGAGTATCCGTTAATTATGAACTCATCTAGGGAAGTGGTCGGCCCTATTCCAGTTTCACTTAGAAATAATATGTCCGGTTTCGTCTCCTGTAATTGGGTTTCAACCTCTGGAAGGTTGGAACGTAGACCCCTGATGTTGGAGAAGGAGACCTGGTAGTAGGGGTCTACGTTGGAAGATGGGGTTCTAGGTTTAATCGAGTTTTTATTCTGGAGATATCTGTCTATCTGCACAATATTTAATAATGCTAAATTAAAGACGTGACCGAATGCTATGGCAAGTAAAATGTCTGAGAGTGAATATACTACGAAAAGCAAAGTGATGGACAGTGGTTGTAGTGTTGGAAAAAAACCCAGCATAAAGAAAACTCGCTTTGTGGAAAGAGAGTAGGATGCAACTCAATTTTTTATGATACCTGTAATCATTGGTTACACAAGAAGTTCAGTAGAATTACAGGTAGGTTAAGAAATGATGACCAGTTTGTGTGCAAGAAATGTTGGATAATAGAAACTGATGAGAAATGTTGTGCAAGTATATTTGAATGGCAAACCTCAAAAATGTTGTTACCTTGATGATACCACTGTAGTACAAAGAGGAGCAGGTGCCAGTGTGATTGCAAGAATTAGGAGTAGATGGAACGAGTTCACAGAATTTCTGTCATTACTAGGTCTATGACAACAGCATATTCTTTTCATTTGTTTTACTCTCGAGTATATATCTGACACAGACACAATTAATCAACTGAAGATCACATCACTCTACATAAAACCATATAAGATATCAATGGATATATACCTGAGAATCAAAGCAAGGAAAAGAATATGCTGGTGTCATAGCCCTAGTCATTACTAACCAGGAGAGCATTACCACTGTTGACCAAAGGAAGACTCTGTCAGGCATGTATACGCAGTATTGAAGTGAAATTTGGATAGTGAGTGTTGAGGACATGTGTTGCATGTAGAGAAATAATACAAAAATGATACGATGGATGTGTAATGTGAGTTTTAAAGATAGATTTAGATCTGATGATGTCGGAGGAAGATTGAATCTGCACAGTATAGGGAGATGTGTGCAGAACAAAAAAATTTGATGGAATGATTATATTGAAAGGATGAATGAGAGTTCTTATAGATGTAGAACAGTTGAGTTAGCAAGTTCAGTTCACAGGAGAAGGGCAAGAAAAACATAGGAGGAAATAATAAAAGTGGATGAGAAACGGGGATAATAAAGACCTGGTAGAGAGAGGTTTGGAAGTAAATTTTTAAAAGCGGTCCAACAAATGCCAGCATGTAAAATGAATGCTAAACCAAGTGATGATGATAGTGAATGTCTAAGAAATTTACTAAATTAAAGTTGCTTTTTTAAATGAAGTTTATTTTATTCTTTTATTTTTAAAATAGGATTGTGGAAGGTATCTTTCGCAGTTTGAACAACCTTTTGGAGCGATTTCATCAGTCTTTCTTCTTCTACATCATGCCAGCCACCAACCGTTACATCTCCATCGGTCTTTACATGCCACCTTTTAGTTTGATGGCTGCGGCTGGATTGATTAAAGTATCCTTTTAAGAAAAGAGGAATAGAATGACATCTACAAACATTTTAAGAGGGAGAGCAGCAAAAAAATGGACATTTTTTTTAAACTTAATTAATAAGAGGGGTAGATTTTTAATGCCACTTGTGTTACTTCCCTTGGATGGATGTGCAAGAGATGGAGACTTAAATTAAGGCAGACATTTAGAAACATCTTTAAAGAGAAAACATGAACGGTTTTTGTCCAGAATTCCCCCCCCCCATATTAAAAAATAAAAATATAGAAAAATCTATATGATGTACATACCCATGACGAACCGAAAATATCATATTCCAAAAGTCACGTAAATTGATCAAGTAATTTTCTTTGTAAATAAAAAAAAATTCAATTTTATGAATATTGAAAGAGTGCTGTCTCACCCACCATTTAAAAAAAAAAAAAAATTTAATCAAGGGACTTAGCTCAACTTGTAAGATTGTTATAATGCATATGAATTCCCATTAATTGCCTAAAAATGTTTTTCTTTATAAAAATAAAACTACTTGATCAATTTCTGATTTTTGGAATACAATATTTTCATTCTGTCACAAGTCATACAATTTTTTTTTTTATTTTTGTTGTTTAACATAAGGGGAATTCTGAAACAAGAACTGAATGGACACTTTGTAACTTTTGGTTAATTTGGGTTTTTTGTATTGCCTATTATTATAATACATTATTTTCTTTACTTTATAAAAGTAAGAGTGCATTGATTTGCCAGTGGGCATTCACAATAAACAGACATGAGAGTATTCTAACCCTAACCATGACAGGAAATCGGAATCATGCATTTTCGCTAAAGTTGACTGCTTTTTCTGAATTCTAAAGGGGCTATATAACTATAATAATTTTAAATAAATAGTGTTTCATGCTTAATACAGTCATCAGTGTAAGAAGTAATAATTACAGCGAGTTGGGAGATTCAAGTGAATAAGAAATTTGCATGAATTATAATATGTAAGATGTGGGTGCATATTTAATGATATAATATGTGGGTGCGTATTTTATGACCGTGCAACACCAGGCAGCCTGCTAGTATTATATAGATGTCAGTTATGATTCAAAATCGAAAACTTAAAAATGAGAAAAAAAAAACAGATCCACTGTTGGCCTCGGTAGAAGGTTAACTTTATAAATTAATGTCACAAATATAGAACAAAAGAATGTGATTATAATTAAGTTATTCTTATTATAATAATGATTATAATTAATGAAATTCTACTTTTTTTCAGGCGATTACATGTGAACACCATGAAAAACTTAATGTAAAAGAGAAGAAAAAGAAAATTAAACAATTATTTTAGAATATGTAAACATGAATTCAATGTAAAATGATCCCCAACTTCTGGGCAATTTTGGCATATTAGAGTAGTTAACAAATTTTTATGCAAAGAGGGTAATATCGTTTGTGAAAATTAAGATATCTCCAATCTTTGTGAAATTTTAGCAATTTGATATCAAGTGATGAATATTCTTCAAATTTCAGATTTTTGGGTGCATTTTAAAGTATTTTTAGTTGAAAAAAATTTTTTTGTTTTAAACATTTGCATTAAATTTGACCCATATACATCAGACAACAATTAAACAAGATTTCTTGAATTTCGATTTATCCATAAAATCCTTAAGTTTAAACTTTGGACATACGGTTTAGTAGCATTATATCTTAATTTTAATCTAAATATAGAACATAAAAGTGGTGCAGTAATGTTTTATTCAGAAAATTAATTTTACTTGTATTACGTGTATTCTTCCAGTTCTGTATATAAAAAAGGAACTGCATCAACAGAAATTTCCTCTAAAGGCCAACCCTATCTAATCATATTAAGGATGATGGCAACACGATAGTTTTGTTTTTATTTTTTTTATTAATTACATTTTTACCCCAAACAGGGCACAGTGCCACTTTAATGTCGGGAGCTACTATCAAAGACATAAGTTGAAGGGATACTATGTAGGGAGTTAACTTTTTAGCATGGTAAAGCGAATCCACCTTCTTCACAGCAGCCTTTGCAGTTCCAGTAATACCATGCTTACAGGATTCTGGTAAAAATATAGTTAGAATTAACATCAAGATCTGTCATCCTCTGGTCAGCAAGAATGTGTCAGGTTTGAAACACATGAGTCATAACTTACATAAGGTGTAGATGTTAAGCTTAAAATTTAGACATTTTCTAAAAAAAATATCATATAATGGATTTTGATTAAAATTGGAATAATGATTTTTACACAAGGTTTAGTAGCAGTATATGTTGTATTTAGTCTTCATAAGGGGACATAAAAAGTGATGCAAAACTGTTCTGTTCGGCAAATTTTTTATTATCCCTTTTTTATTTATTTTTTATTTTAACTCTTATTGCCACTTTGACGTAAGGGGCTACTACTTAGGATCATGTTTACTTGTAGTGTCGCAGAAACAATAAATCAAGGAAAAGAAATAAAAATCCGACTCTACATTTTTAAGTGCAAATGAAACACATTTTTTTTGTGGTTCTTCCAAAACAACACATTATTTTTCCAAAGCCTTATCACACACATGCTTTTTAAAAGTCTCCGTCTCCTCGACACCTGACGTTGGCACTAGTTAGTGCTTTCTCACCCTCATATTTATACATCCATCTTCCCCAGCACGCAACTTTGCTTACATCCTCGACCACATGGAGTATTTTTCTCTCCTTTTCTTGTGACACAAGCTCGTGCACACTTGCTAATTTGCATACGGGTTTTAATGGCTCTTGCTGCTAATATTTTCGCCAGCCAGCTATCTTTTGGCTGCTAATGATGATTTTCTCACATGCACCAATACGTGCTCTGTTATATACCGGGGACAAGCAAGATGTCTGTTCACGTTGCATTTAAAGTTCTGGATGTTGGTACAGTCAGGGAAGCAGGAAACAGGGAGGGAATTCCAAAGTTCGGGAGGAGAAGTTATTAAAGCAGAAGATTTTTTCGGTATCTAAGGACCTTAATAATGAAAAGGTGGGATTATGCTATTAGATAAGTGTAGTCGGGTACATGAACATTGAGGGGGTACAAGTTGTATGAGTTTGTTAAAGCACGTTCCATCAAAGAATTTACATTTGTCATGAACATGTTTACGTTCTCAACTGAATTCTTTTCCTTGATATTCACCTTCTTTTTAACAAAGGCCATAGCCATGTGGATCGGCCCTGAAAAATCATCCGAGGAAGAAAATGGCAATGGGAAAAAAGACCAAGCAGAAGAGAAGACGACAATTAAGAGAGAAACTGAAACGGACACAGATCATGCTAAAGTGAAAAAGGAGGATGAAGAGGAAGAAACGGCAAAGTCAGCATGTATGCAATCACCTGATGAGGATGATGATGATTATGATGATGATGATATTAAAGATGATGTTGAGGAAGAGGAGGAAGTTGATGAAGATGAGGATGACGACGATGATGATGATGATGGCATTGTCACTGGAAATAACAGAGAAAAGACTGAGGTTAGTAGAAACATGTGTCTTTTGTGTGATTAGCATGAAAAACATCCAGCTTCTTTATTAGATGCATAAATATGCATTTCTGTCAGAGGCTCTATCGATCAGGAATGTGAGTTCTTCATTATTTAGCAGAATTTTTCATTTCTTTTATATTCACAAAGAGTGGATTTCCATTTAAATCAGTTGAATCTCCCATCGACATAAATTCTGCTTGTTTTTTTTTTAAATAAGAAAAGTCTGATTTCTTCCAAATTACCTTACCTTATTGTTTTTTTTTTAATTGCTATTTGTTTGGATTTTATTTCTCCTTATCCGTTCCACTTTCTGACTTTATCTTTTTGTTTTTTTCTTCTTCACATCTTAGATTGCCTTTCTATTTAATTCCTCAGGAGTAATTGTCTCGCCCACCATTTTGGAAAAAAAAAAAAAAAAAATCAGGCAAGATAACTCCACAATAATTTAAAACTTGCAAGATTTATGTTTAATTTCTATTAATTGCTTAAAAATGATTTTTTTTATAAATTACTTGATCAATTTTTGTGATTTTTGAAATATACAATTTTCATTTCATGAAAGTAAGTACAATATAAAAGTTTTTCTTAATTTTTGTTTATCGCTATAAGTGCCAATCTGAATAAGCACCAAGAACACTGTAAATGTTCTAGTTTTAAAAATTATCTTTTAGTGAGTGCTCATAAAAAATAAAAGAATAATTTTTTGTACTATATTCTAAAACTTTATATCTGTTTCTTTTTTGTGGAAATACTTTTAGAATAATGAAGCATCAAATTTTCGTATACTGATTTTTCTTTTTTATTTAACATCAGATATTTTATAAGAATTATCTTGTTTGTTTTATTCATCCAGAAAAAAATGAGTTCTTTACTTTTTTGTTGAAATCCACATTTTTTTTAATTAGAAAAAGATGATTTTTGTCAAATCATTAGAGTTTGGCCACCATTTGTTTTGTCGATATTTGTCTGAATATTATTTCTCTTTCTCTTTTCTCTCTCTTTATCTTTTTTCTATTTTCTCTCTCCCACTGACTTGTCTTGCCTTCCTTTTTCTCTTTTATGACACCTCATTTTTCTGTCACTATTTTCATTGGATTTTCTTTCTTTCTTTCTCTTGTCTTATCTTTTTTTCTGTTTTTTTTTTTTCTTGTTTCCTCTTCCTGTCTTAATTACCAACCCTCTTGTGACAATTCTCATTGAAAGCTGAAAATGTTCATTTTGATGCGAAGGCTTAGATTTTCATGAGTAAAGTAAGAAAGTTAATTTTATCAAAGAATAATTTGTTTATCCCCCACTCCACTTCCACTCTATCTGCCCACCACAGGAACACCAATATTTTTCTCTTAATTTAAAATTTCTTAGTTGGGGTTGTTTAGGAAAATCTGAGAGAAAAAAATCCAAACAATTAACGATCAATTTGATGATTAACTGTGACTGTTTTTTGTTTACCATATTTTTTCAATTAAACTTTTTCAGATTATTTTCAATGTGTTTTTACTATTTATCACTAGCACATCATCTTTTTTTATACTTTACTTTTTTATGCTTTACTTTTTATACTTTACTTTTTTTATACTTTTTTATATACTTTACTTTTTTTATACTTTACTTTTTATACTTTACTTTTTTTATACTTTTTTATATACTTTACTTTTTTTATACTTTACTTTTTTATACTTTACTTTTTTTATACTTTACTTTTTCTATACTTTACTTTTTTATACTTTACTTTTTTATATACTTTACTTTTTTTATACTTTTTTATACTTTACTTTTTTATACTTTACTTTTTTATACTTTACTTTTTTATACTTTACTTTTTTTATACTTTACTTTTTTATGCTTTACTTTTTTATATACTTTACTTTTTTTTATACTTTACTTTTTTTATACTTTACTTTTTTTATACTTTACTTTTTTTATACTTTACTTTTTTATGCTTTACTTTTTTATACTTTACTTTTTTTATACTTTACTTTTTTATACTTTACTTTTTTATACTTTACTTTTTTTATACTTTACTTTTTTATGCTTTACTTTTTTATACTTTACTTTTTTTATACTTTACTTTTTTTATACTTTACTTTTTTTATACTTTACTTTTTTATACTTTACTTTTTTTATGCTTTACTTTTTTATACTTTACTTTTTTTATACTTTACTTTTTTTATACTTTACTTTTTTATACTTTACTTTTTTTATACTTTACTTTTTTATACTTTACTTTTTTATACTTTACTTTTTTATGCTTTACTTTTTTTATACTTTACTTTTTTTATACTTTACTTTTTTGTACTTTACTTTTTTTGTACTTTACTTTTTTATACTTTACTTTTTTATACTTTACTTTTTTGTACTTTACTTTTTTATGCTTTACTTTTTTATACTTTACTTTTTTATACTTTACTTTTTTATACTTTACTTTTTTTATACTTTACTTTTTTTATACTTTACTTTTTTATACTTTACTTTTTTTATGCTTTACTTTTTTATACTTTACTTTTTTATACTTTACTTTTTTATGCTTTACTTTTTTATATACTTTACTTTTTTTATACTTTACTTTTTTTATACTTTACTTTTTTTATGCTTTACTTTTTTATACTTTACTTTTTTATACTTTACTTTTTTATACTTTACTTTTTTATACTTTACTTTTTTTATACTTTACTTTTTTTTATACTTTACTTTTTTATGCTTTACTTTTTTTATACTTTACTTTTTTGTACTTTACTTTTTTGTACTTTACTTTTTTTGTACTTTACTTTTTTTGTACTTTACTTTTTTTATACTTTACTTTTTTATGCTTTACTTTTTTTATACTTTACTTTTTTTGTACTTTACTTTTTTTTTATACTTTACTTTTTTTGTACTTTACTTTTTTTATACTTTTTTTGTACTTTACTTTTTTTGTACTTTACTTTTTTTATACTTTACTTTTTTTATACTTTACTTTTTTATACTTTACTTTTTTATATACTTTACTTTTTTTTATGCTTTACTTTTTTATGCTTTACTTTTTTATGCTTTACTTTTTTGTACTTTACTTTTTTGTACTTTACTTTTTTTGTACTTTACTTTTTTTGTACTTTACTTTTTTATACTTTACTTTTTTTATACTTTACTTTTTTTGTACTTTACTTTTTTTTATACTTTTTTATATACTTTACTTTTTTATACTTTACTTTTTTATATATTTTACTTTTTTATACTTTATTTTTTTCTATACTTTACTTTTTTTATACTTTACTTTTTTTATACTTTACTTTTTTTATACTTTACGTTTTTTATGCTTTACGTTTTTTATACTTTACTTTTTATATACTTTACTTTTTTTATACTTTACTTTTTTTATACTTTACTTTTTTATACTTTACTTTTTTATGCTTTACTTTTTTATACTTTACTTTTTTATATACTTTACTTTTTTTTATACTTTACTTTTTTTATACTTTACTTTTTTTATACTTTACTTTTTTTATACTTGACTTTTTTTATGCTTTACTTTTTTATACTTTACTTTTTTATACTTTACTTTTTTATGCTTTACTTTTTTTATACTTTACTTTTTTTTATACTTTACTTTTTTATGCTTTACTTTTTTTATACTTTACTTTTTTGTACTTTACTTTTTTTGTACTTTACTTTTTTTATACTTTACTTTTTTATGCTTTACTTTTTTATGCTTTACTTTTTTTATACTTTACTTTTTTTGTACTTTACTTTTTTTGTACTTTACTTTTTTTTATACTTTACTTTTTTTGTACTTTACTTTTTTTATACTTTACTTTTTTGTACTTTACTTTTGTTATACCTTACTTTTTATATACTTTACTTTTTTGTACTTTACTTTTTTTTGTACTTTACTTTTTTATACTTTACTTTTTTTATACTTTTTTATACTTTACTTTTTTATACTTTACTTTTTTTATACTTTACTTTTTTTTATACTTTACTTTTTTATACTTTACTTTTTTATACTTTACTTTTTTATACTTTACTTTTTTTATACTTTACTTTTTTTATACTTTACTTTTTTATACTTTAGTTTTTTTATACTTTACTTTTTTTATACTTTACTTTTTTTATACTTTACTTTTTTTATACTTTACTTTTTTGTACTTTACTTTTTTTTATACTTTACTTTTTTTTATACTTTACTTTTTTTTATACTTTACTTTTTTTTATACTTTACTTTTTTTTATACTTTACTTTTTTTTATACTTTACTTTTTTATGCTTTACTTTTTTATACTTTACTTTTTTTATACTTTACTTTTTTTATACTTTACTTTTTTATACTTTTTTTTATACTTTACTTTTTTGTACTTTACTTTTTTTGTACTTTACTTTTTTTATACTTTACTTTTTTTATACTTTACTTTTTTTATACTTTACTTTTTTTATACTTTACTTTTTATATACTTTACTTTTTTGTACTTTACTTTTTTTTGTACTTTACTTTTTTATACTTTACTTTTTTTATACTTTACTTTTTTATACTTTACTTTTTTTTATACTTTACTTTTTTTTATACTTTACTTTTTTATACTTTACTTTTTTATACTTTACTTTTTTATACTTTACTTTTTTTATACTTTACTTTTTTTATACTTTACTTTTTTATACTTTACTTTTTTTATACTTTACTTGTTTTATACTTTACTTTTTTTATACTTTACTTTTTTATACTTTACTTTTTTGTACTTTACTTTTTTTTATACTTTACTTTTTTTATACTTTACTTTTTTATGCTTTACTTTTTTATACTTTACTTTTTTTATACTTTACTTTTTTTATACTTTACTTTTTTATACTTTACTTTTTTTATACTTTACTTTTTTATACTTTACTTTTTTATACTTTACTTTTTTGTACTTTACTTTTTTTGTACTTTACTTTTTTTATACTTTACTTTTTTTATACTTTACTTTTTTATACTTTACTTTTTTTGTACTTTACTTTTTTTTATACTTTACTTTTTTTGTACTTTACTTTTTTTATACTTTACTTTTTTTATACTTTACTTTTTTGTACTTAATTTTTTGTACTTTACTTTTTTTTATACTTTACTTTTTTTATGCTTTACTTTTTTTATGCTTTACTTTTTTTATGCTTTACTTTTTTTATGCTTTACTTTTTTTATGCTTTACTTTTTTTATACTTTACTTTTTTGTATACTTTACTTTTTTATATACTTTACTTTTTTTTATGCTTTACTTTTTTTATGCTTTACTTTTTTGTACTTTACTTTTTTTATACTTTACTTTTTTTATGCTTTACTTTTTTATGCTTTACTATTTTGTACTTTTCTTTTTTTATACTTTACTTTTTTATGCTTTACTTTTTTTATACTTTACTTTTTTTATACTTTACTTTTTTTATACTTTACTTTTTTATATACTTTACTTTTTTATATACTTTACTTTTTTATATACTTTACTTTTTTATATACTTTACTTTTTTTATACTTTACTTTTTTTATGCTTTACTTTTTTATGCTTTACTTTTTTGTACTTTACTTTTTTTGTACTTTACTTTTTTTGTACTTTACTTTTTTGTACTTTACTTTTTTATACTTTACTTTTTTATGCTTTACTTTTTGTGTACTTTACCTTTTTTATATACTTTACTTTTTTTGTACTTTACTTTTTTTTATACTTTTTTATATACTTTACTTTTTTTATACTTTTTTATATACTTTACTTTTTTATACTTTACTTTTTTATATATTTTACTTTTTTATACTTTATTTTTTTCTATACTTTACTTTTTTTATACTTTACTTTTTTTATGCTTTACTTTTTTTATGCTTTACGTTTTTTATGCTTTACGTTTTTTATACTTTACTTTTTATATACTTTACTTTTTATATACTTTACTTTTTTGTACTTTACTTTTTTGTACTTTACTTTTTTTTGTACTTTACTTTTTTTTGTACTTTACTTTTTTTTGTACTTTACTTTTTTTTGTACTTTACTTTTTTTTGTACTTTACTTTTTTATACTTTACTTTTTTTATACTTTACTTTTTTTATACTTTACTTTTTTTATACTTTACTTTTTTTTATACTTTACTTTTTTATACTTTACTTTTTTTATAC
Organism: Euprymna scolopes; assembly: GCF_053919585.1. Lineage (NCBI taxonomy): Eukaryota > Metazoa > Mollusca > Cephalopoda > Sepiida > Sepiolidae > Euprymna > Euprymna scolopes. The sequence continues at coordinate 84,213,749 of NC_136503.1, read as the reverse complement.
TTTACTTTTTTTATACTTTACTTTTTTTATACTTTACTTTTTTATACTTTACTTTTTTATACTTTACTTTTTTTATACTTTACTTTTTTTATACTTTACCTTTTTTATACTTTACTTTTTTATACTTTACCTTTTTTTATACTTTACCTTTTTTTATACTTTACCTTTTTTTATACTTTACCTTTTTTTATACTTTACCTTTTTTTATACTTTACCTTTTTTTATACTTTACCTTTTTTTATACTTTACTTTTTTATACTTTACCTTTTTATACTTTACCTTTTTATACTTTACCTTTTTATACTTTACCTTTTTATACTTTACCTTTTTATACTTTACCTTTTTATACTTTACCTTTTTATACTTTACCTTTTTTATACTTTACCTTTTTTATACTTTACCTTTTTTATACTTTACTTTTTTCTATACTTTACTTTTTTCTATACTTTACTTTTTTATACTTTACCTTTTTTATACTTTACCTTTTTTATACTTTACCTTTTTTATACTTTACCTTTTTTATACTTTACCTTTTTTATACTTTACCTTTTTTATACTTTACCTTTTTTATACTTTACCTGTTTTATACTTTACCTGTTTTATACTTTACCTGTTTTATACTTTACCTTTTTTATACTTTACCTTTTTTATACTTTAACTTTTTTATACTTTAACTTTTTTATACTTTACTTTTTTTATACTTTACCTTTTTTATACTTTACCTTTTTTATACTTTACCTTTTTTATACTTTACTTTTTTATACTTTACTTTTTTATACTTTACTTTTTTTATACTTTACTTAGCCCAATTCACACATGCAAACACATAGAGGTTTCATTCCTCATTAGGTTGAGAAAATCACTTTAATTTCAGCAGTCCTTGGTATGGCCTTAAAAGCCATCCATTTAGGGGCTGTGGGAAATTTGGAGTTGCCCTTTAGTTACCATTGCTTCCAGATCCAGTTTGGCCCAAAGTGATAATACCTGTTAGGGCTGTCTGAAGATGCTGGTTTCCTGAGTAAAAATATACTGATACATTGATGATATTGTTTATTTCATTTCTCGGCAAAACTCAATCATGTTCTGCAAAGTAAAAAAAGAACTAAAAACAACAATTTTCTTCTACAAAACAATCAAACTAAACAACATGAATAAATACTTGAATACTTTATCCAAAATTACTGGATTCGGCATTAAATAATCCAAAAATGGATGATATGAAACAACCAAATCAAAATGAAATCAATTTCAGCTTCATTTGACATCATCATCCGTAATAATGTTATTTTTTTATCTTCCTCCTCCTTCGATTTACAAAGCACAAAATTGAAATGGATAAAAAAATAAAGTACTTGTACAGTTTAATCAAGACATTAAAAAATGACAATATCAAAAAAAAAAAGGTTATATTGTACGTATCCGTTATAGAATGAAAAGTTCACTGAAAAAAAAAAAACAATTTATGATACTGAGCAAAAGGTAGTCATGTTTCGATTTTTAGGAAGAAAAGTTAGTATTAAAGTTGGGGAAGGAGTGTCAGCGCTTTAAACTGAGTTATCTCTCCCATGACATGTTCAAAAAATTCAAAGATGGCTACCTTCATTGGGCTCTCATAAAAACATGTTTTTCTGCTGTAAAAAAAACTACTCAATCAAATTAAGTGACATTTTTTTTTCAGAGATCTTCAGTCTAAAACGGATACGTAAAATATAACCTTTTTTTTCGATATTTTCATTTTTTAATGTCTTGATTAAACTGTACAAGTACCATATATGAATATATATTTTCTTTCCAGGGTGCCACAAAATCACGAGATATCCTGTCCATAATACCTGTTCTTCTCTTGAGTTACCTGATGGGCTTGATGACGTACTACTCCCCTGAAATATTCAGCCGACAGACAAGGCAACTACAAATCCAGACAGACGAGGCAGTCACGTACGGATTGCTGGCACTGTTCTGCGCATGCCTTTTCTTCCCCAGATTCATCTCAAAGTAAGTTTTTTCTAATTATTTAGAATAAATATGTCCTGACTTGATAAAGTCCGTATTTCTTCCTTCTGCCCCTATCCCCTTCTTTTACTGTATGGCTATCACTCTATTTTCAAGGTGATTTGTCTTGTCAAATTTCAAAGTATCATCATAATTTTTCTTAAACTCAAAACCCACAATCTCTCAACTTACAATTTAATCATGACCATTTTCCTTCTAGTTGTTATGAAACTTATGACATTCTAAATTAAATCTTATGTTTTTGAATTTCTTTTTTGAAATGAGAATTGATAATTTGGATTATTTGGAATACTGCCCTCGTCTTGAACAAGGATTCATGATGATGTGAATGAAGTACTTGGTAAAATTCAGCTGTAAAATTACACTCTTCTGGAGGTTGAAGGTTCAATCGTCAGTGTGAGCAACACTAAAATACATACATTACTTAGGACTTTTACCCAATCATGGCTGATGGAACGAGAGCATACTACCCCATGGATTAAATAATGGGTTCTGTTTGAAATTCCGTGCAGATTCCCAAATTTGACTGAAAGATTTTTGAGTTCAAATAAAATACACTTGAAGAAGGCTCAATTGAGTGAAACATTGTATGAAAAACACTCAAGATGAGAACAATAGTCCAAATAACTCAAACAAATTATCAATTCTCGTCTTCGGTGTTCTCAGAACGTTTTGGTCGATATAACGTCCAGAAATTACATCGACACAGAAAAATGTGAATAACACTCAAGATGAGAACAGTAGTCTGGATGATTCAAATAATATAAATAAAATCTGTTATGAAAAAATGTTTGGCAATATTTTATATACTAATCTCCAATTTCTTTGAATTATTTTAAAATTAAACTTCATTAATTAAAACTGCATAAGACTCTTCATCATGTCATCTGTTGACAAAATGGTTTAGCTAGCAAACAATCTAGCAACACTTTTACAACTGCATCAGAGGATGAAGAGTCAAAAAATGCAGTTGGAAAATTGTTTCAGATAATTGATATAGCAATTTAAAAAAATGGAAAATTCCGCTGTGAGATTAGTTTGATGTTTATATGTGTTTTTCATCATCAACAACATCTGTTTTCTATACTGATATGTGTTGAAAATTAACTTCTAAACTAACCTATTTCTAGTCAGGTTATTATTCAAACTACATAAGCTGAAATGCAATAGATCTTCTTCAGAAGTCATTTCCTTAGTTGAGGTAAGGTTTTTATAGGCTGAATGCCCTTTCTGATCTTTCTTTAGGTGATTGTGTTACTTTATGAGGGAAGAGAGATTGACCTGATTCAAAAAAATATATATAGATATTATCACACTCAGCAATACAACTGCAACAATCGTCACGTCAACTGAACAACAAACATAAACTGAACATTTCCCTCTACATGGCTTCCACCTATTATAGATTGCATACAATGAGTTAATTGATAAATTTGACAATTATTGATAAATTCCAATAAATGAAGAGACAGTTAACTTTAAAAACAACAAATGAGTGATTTTTATTTTAATGTGAAATTATTTTTTCCCTTTTTTTTTTTATAGATAATATTTAATTAATTCTGATTATGGTTAAAATTCGTTCAGAATTAAATTTTCCATGAGCAAAGACGGTGAAGTCTTAGCAGCTAAAATGATCTCTGTTGACTGATTGTAAATTTTGCCTCCAGTCAAACACTCTACATGTTGTAGGGACTTTTGGCCTATTATAGCAATGGCCATGTTCAAAACCCTTTTTTCATTAAAACAAAAAAATTGATATTTTACCTCATTGTTGATCCTTTTAACATCACACAACTTTAATCTATGCAAAACATCACACAACTTTAATCTATGCAAAATATCACTCAACTTTAATCTATGCAAGACATCACTCAACTTTAATCTATGCAAGACATCACTCAACTTTAATCTATGCAAGACATCACTCAACTTTAATTTATGCAAGACATCACTCAACTTTAATCTATGCAAAACATCACTCAACTTTAATCTATGCAACATATCACTCAACTTTAATCTATGCAAGACATCACTCAACTTTAATCTATGCAAAATATCACTCAACTTTAATCTATGCAAAACATCACTCAACTTTAATCTATGCAAAACATCACTCAACTTTAATCTATGTAAAATATCACTCAACTTTAATCTATGCAAGACATCACTCAACTTTAATCTATGCAAAACATCACTCAACTTTAATCTATGCAAAACATCACTCAACTTTAATCTATGCAAAATATCACTCAACTTTAATCTATGCAAAACATCACTCAACTTTAATCTATGCAAAACATCACTCAAATTTAATCTATGCAAGACATCACTCAACTTTAATCTATGCAAAACATCACTCAACTTTAATCTATGCAAAACATCACTCAACTTTAATCTATGCAAGACATCACTCAACTTTAATCTATGCAAAACATCACTCAACTTTAATCTATGCAAAACATCACTCAACTTTAATCTATGCAAAACATCACTCAACTTTAATCTATGCAAAACATCACTCAACTTTAATCTATGCAAAACATCACTCAACTTTAATCTATGCAAGACATCACTCAACTTTAATCTATGCAAAACATCACTCAACTTTAATCTATGCAAAACATCACTCAACTTTAATCTATGCAAAACATCACTCAACTTTAATCTATGTAAGACATCACTCAACTTTAATCTATGCAAAACATCACTCAACTTTAATCTATGCAAAACAGTAGTCAACTTTAATCTATGCAAAACATCACTCAACTTTAATCTATGCAAAATATCACTCAACTTTAATCTATGCAAGACATCACTCAACTTTAATCTATGCAAAACAGTAGTCAACTTTAATCTATGCAAAACATCACTCAACTTTAATCTATGCAAAACATCACTCAACTTTAATCTATGCAAGACATCACTCAACTTTAATCTATGCAAAACATCACTCAACTTTAATCTATGCAAAACAGTAGTCAACTTTAATCTATGCAAAACATCACTCAACTTTAATCTATGCAAAACATCACTCAACTTTAATCTATGCAAAACATCACTCAACTTTAATCTATGCAAGACATCACTCAACTTTAATCTATGCAAAACATCACTCAACTTTAATCTATGCAAAACAGTAGTCAACTTTAATCTATGCAAAACATCACTCAACTTTAATCTATGCAAAACATCACTCAACTTTAATCTATGCAAAACATCACTCAACTTTAATCTATGCAAGACATCACTCAACTTTAATCTCTGCAAAACATCACTCAACTTTAATCTATGCAAAACAGTAGTCAACTTTAATCTATGCAAAACATCACTCAACTTTAATCTATGCAAGACATCACTCAACTTTAATCTATGCAAAACATCACTCAACTTTAATCTATGCAAAACATCACTCAACTTTAATCTATGCAAAACATCACTCAACTTTAATCTATGCAAGACATCACTCAACTTTAATCTATGCAAAACATCACTCAACTTTAATCTATGCAAAACAGTAGTCAACTTTAATCTATGCAAAACAGTAGTCAACTTTAATCTATGCAAAACATCACTCAACTTTAATCTATGCAAAACATCACTCAACTTTAATCTATGCAAAACATCACTCAACTTTAATCTATGCAAAACATCACTCAACTTTAATCTATGCAAGACATCACTCAACTTTAATCTATGCAAAACATCACTCAACTTTAATCTATGCAAAACATCACTCAACTTTAATCTATGCAAGACATCACTCAACTTTAATCTATGCAAGACATCACTCAACTTTAATCTATGCAAAACATCACTCAACTTTAATCTATGCAAAACATCACTCAACTTTAATCTATGCAAGACATCACTCAACTTTAATCTATGCAAAACATCACTCAACTTTAATCTATGCAAAACAGTAGTCAACTTTAATCTATGCAAAACATCACTCAACTTTAATCTATGCAAAACATCACTCAACTTTAATCTATGCAAAACATCACTCAACTTTAATCTATGCAAAACATCACTCAACTTTAATCTATGCAAGACATCACTCAACTTTAATCTATGCAAGACATCACTCAACTTTAATCTATGCAAAACATCACTCAACTTTAATCTATGCAAAACAGTAGTCAACTTTAATCTATGCAAAACAGTAGTCAACTTTAATCTATGCAAAACAGTAGTCAACTTTAATCTATGCAAAACAGTAGTCAACTTTAATCTATGCAAAACATCACTCAACTTTAATCTATGCAAAACATCACTCAACTTTAATCTATGCAAAACAGTAGTCAACTTTAATCTATGCAAAACAGTAGTCAACTTTAATCTATGCAAAACATCACTCAACTTTAATCTATGCAAGACATCACTCAACTTTAATCTATGCAAAACAGTAGTCAACTTTAATCTATGCAAAACAGTAGTCAACTTTAATCTATGCAAAACATCACTCAACTTTAATCTATGCAAAACATCACTCAACTTTAATCTATGCAAAACAGTAGTCAACTTTAATCTATGCAAAACAGTAGTCAACTTTAATCTATGCAAAACATCACTCAACTTTAATCTATGCAAGACATCACTCAACTTTAATCTATGCAAAACAGTAGTCAACTTTAATCTATGCAAAACAGTAGTCAACTTTAATCTATGCAAAACATCACTCAACTTTAATCTATGCAAAACATCACTCAACTTTAATCTATGCAAAACAGTAGTCAACTTTAATCTATGCAAAACAGTAGTCAACTTTAATCTATGCAAAACATCACTCAACTTTAATCTATGCAAAACATCACTCAACTTTAATCTATGCAAAACATCACTCAACTTTAATCTATGCAAAACATCACTCAACTTTAATCTATGCAAAACATCACTCAACTTTAATCTATGCAAAACAGTAGTCAACTTTAATCTATGCAAAACAGTAGTCAACTTTAATCTATGCAAAACATCACTCAACTTTAATCTATGCAAGACATCACTCAACTTTAATCTATGCAAAACAGTAGTCAACTTTAATCTATGCAAAACAGTAGTCAACTTTAATCTATGCAAAACATCACTCAACTTTAATCTATGCAAAACATCACTCAACTTTAATCTATGCAAAACAGTAGTCAACTTTAATCTATGCAAAACATCACTCAACTTTAATCTATGCAAAACATCACTCAACTTTAATCTATGCAAAACATCACTCAACTTTAATCTATGCAAAACAGTAGTCAACTTTAATCTATGCAAAACAGTAGTCAACTTTAATCTATGCAAAACAGTAGTCAACTTTAATCTATGCAAAACATCACTCAACTTTAATCTATGCAAAACATCACTCAACTTTAATCTATGCAAAACAGTAGTCAACTTTAATCTATGCAAAACAGTAGTCAACTTTAATCTATGCAAAACATCACTCAACTTTAATCTATGCAAAACATCACTCAACTTTAATCTATGCAAAACATCACTCAACTTTAATCTATGCAAAACAGTAGTCAACTTTAATCTATGCAAAACAGTAGTCAACTTTAATCTATGCAAAACAGTAGTCAACTTTAATCTATGCAAAACATCACTCAACTTTAATCTATGCAAAACATCACTCAACTTCAATCTATGCAAAACATCACTCAACTTTAATCTATGCAAAACATCACTCAAATTTAATCTATGCAAGACATCACTCAACTTTAATCTATGCAAAACATCACTCAACTTTAATCTATGCAAAACATCACTCAACTTTAATCTATGCAAGACATCACTCAACTTTAATCTATGCAAAACATCACTCAACTTTAATCTATGCAAAACATCACTCAACTTTAATCTATGCAAGACATCACTCAACTTTAATCTATGCAAAACATCACTCAACTTTAATCTATGCAAAACAGTAGTCAACTTTAATCTATGCAAAACATCACTCAACTTTAATCTATGCAAGACATCACTCAACTTTAATCTATGCAAAACATCACTCAACTTTAATCTATGCAAAACATCACTCAACTTTAATCTATGCAAAACATCACTCAACTTTAATCTATGCAAGACATCACTCAACTTTAATCTATGCAAAACATCACTCAACTTTAATCTATGCAAAACAGTAGTCAACTTTAATCTATGCAAAACATCACTCAACTTTAATCTATGCAAAATATCACTCAACTTTAATCTATGCAAAACATCACTCAACTTTAATCTATGCAAAACATCACTCAACTTTAATCTATGCAAAATATCACTCAACTTTAATCTATGCAAAACATCACTCAACTTTAATCTATGCAAAACATCACTCAACTTTAATCTATGCAAAACATCACTCAACTTTAATCTATGCAAAACATCACTCAACTTTAATCTATGCAAAAAAGTAGTCAACTTTAATCTATGCAAAACATCACTCAACTTTAATCTATGCAAGACATCACTCAACTTTAATCTATGCAAAACATCACTCAACTTTAATCTATGCAAGACATCACTCAACTTTAATCTATGCAAAACATCACTCAACTTTAATCTATGCAAAACAGTAGTCAACTTTAATCTATGCAAAATATCACTCAACTTTAATCTATGCAAAACATCACTCAAATTTAATCTATGCAAAACAGTAGTCAACTTTAATCTATGCAAAACATCACTCAACTTTAATCTATGCAAGACATCACTCAACTTTAATCTATGCAAAACATCACTCAACTTTAATCTATGCAAAACATCACTCAACTTTAATCTATGCAAAACATCACTCAACTTTAATCTATGCAAGACATCACTCAACTTTAATCTATGCAAGACATCACTCAACTTTAATCTATGCAAAACATCACTCAACTTTAATCTATGCAAAAAATCACTCAACTTTAATCTATGCAAGACATCACTCAACTTTAATCTATGCAAAACATCACTCAACTTTAATCTATGCAAAACATCACTCAACTTTAATCTATGCAAAACATCACTCAACTTTAATCTATGCAAGACATCACTCAACTTTAATCTATGCAAAACATCACTCAACTTTAATCTATGCAAGACATCACTCAACTTTAATCTATGCAAAACATCACTCAACTTTAATCTATGCAAAACAGTAGTCAACTTTAATCTATGCAAAATATCACTCAACTTTAATCTATGCAAAACATCACTCAAATTTAATCTATGCAAAACATCACTCAACTTTAATCTATGCAAAATATCACTCAACTTTAATCTATGCAAAACAGTAGTCAACTTTAATCTATGCAAAACATCACTCAACTTTAATCTATGCAAAACATCACTCAAATTTAATCTATGCAAGACATCACTCAACTTTAATCTATGCAAAACATCACTCAACTTTAATCTATGCAAAACAGTAGTCAACTTTAATCTATGCAAAACATCACTCAACTTTAATCTATGCAAGACATCACTCAACTTTAATCTATGCAAAACATCACTCAACTTTAATCTATGCAAAACATCACTCAACTTTAATCTATGCAAAACATCACTCAACTTTAATCTATGCAAGACATCACTCAACTTTAATCTATGCAAAACATCACTCAACTTTAATCTATGCAAAACAGTAGTCAACTTTAATCTATGCAAAACATCACTCAACTTTAATCTATGCAAAATATCACTCAACTTTAATCTATGCAAAACATCACTCAACTTTAATCTATGCAAAACATCACTCAACTTTAATCTATGCAAAATATCACTCAACTTTAATCTATGCAAAACATCACTCAACTTTAATCTATGCAAAACATCACTCAACTTTAATCTATGCAAAACATCACTCAACTTTAATCTATGCAAAACATCACTCAACTTTAATCTATGCAAAAAAGTAGTCAACTTTAATCTATGCAAAACATCACTCAACTTTAATCTATGCAAGACATCACTCAACTTTAATCTATGCAAAACATCACTCAACTTTAATCTATGCAAGACATCACTCAACTTTAATCTATGCAAAACATCACTCAACTTTAATCTATGCAAAACAGTAGTCAACTTTAATCTATGCAAAATATCACTCAACTTTAATCTATGCAAAACATCACTCAAATTTAATCTATGCAAAACAGTAGTCAACTTTAATCTATGCAAAACATCACTCAACTTTAATCTATGCAAGACATCACTCAACTTTAATCTATGCAAAACATCACTCAACTTTAATCTATGCAAAACATCACTCAACTTTAATCTATGCAAAACATCACTCAACTTTAATCTATGCAAGACATCACTCAACTTTAATCTATGCAAAACATCACTCAACTTTAATCTATGCAAAACATCACTCAACTTTAATCTATGCAAAACATCACTCAACTTTAATCTATGCAAGACATCACTCAACTTTAATCTATGCAAAACATCACTCAACTTTAATCTATGCAAAACATCACTCAACTTTAATCTATGCAAAACATCACTCAACTTTAATCTATGCAAGACATCACTCAACTTTAATCTATGCAAAACATCACTCAACTTTAATCTATGCAAGACATCACTCAACTTTAATCTATGCAAAACATCACTCAACTTTAATCTATGCAAAACAGTAGTCAACTTTAATCTATGCAAAATATCACTCAACTTTAATCTATGCAAAACATCACTCAAATTTAATCTATGCAAAACATCACTCAACTTTAATCTATGCAAAATATCACTCAACTTTAATCTATGCAAAATATCACTCAACTTTAATCTATGCAAAACATCACTCAACTTTAATCTATGCAAGACATCACTCAACTTTAATCTATGCAAAACATAACTCAACTTTAATCTATGCAAAACATCACTCAACTTTAATCTATGCAAAACATCACTCAACTTTAATCTATGCAAGACATCACTCAACTTTAATCTATGCAAAACATCACTCAACTTTAATCTATGCAAAACATCACTCAACTTTAATCTATGCAAGACATCACTCAACTTTAATCTATGCAAAACATCACTCAACTTTAATCTATGCAAGTCATCACTCAACTTTAATCTATGCAAAACATACCTCAACTTTAATCTATGCAAGACATCACTCAACTTTAATCTATGCAAAATATCACTCAACTTTAATCTATGCAAAACATCACTCAACTTTAATCTATGTAAAATATCACTCAACTTTAATCTATGCAAAATATCACTCAACTTTAATCTATGCAAGACATCACTCAACTTTAATCTATGCAAAACATCACTCAACTTTAATCTATGCAAGACATCACTCAACTTTAATCTATGCAAAACATCACTCAACTTTAATCTATGCAAAACATCACTCAACTTTAATCTATGCAAGACATCACTCAACTTTAATCTATGCAAAACATCACTCAACTTTAATCTATGCAAAACATCACTCAACTTTAATCTATGCAAAACATCACTCAACTTTAATCTATGCAAGACATCACTCAACTTTAATCTATGCAAAACATCACTCAACTTTAATCTATGCAAAACATCACTCAACTTTAATCTATGCAAGACATCACTCAACTTTAATCTATGCAAAACATCACTCAACTTTAATCTATGCAAGACATCACTCAACTTTAATCTATGCAAAACATACCTCAACTTTAATCTATGCAAAACATCACTCAACTTTAATCTATGCAAAACATCACTCAACTTTAATCTATGCAAGACATCACTCAACTTTAATCTATGCAAAACAGTAGTCAACTTTAATCTATGCAAAACATCACTCAACTTTAATCTATGCAAAACATCACTCAACTTTAATCTATGCAAAACATCACTCAACTTTAATCTATGCAAAACATCACTCAACTTTAATCTATGCAAAACAGTAGTCAACTTTAATCTATGCAAAACAGTAGTCAACTTTAATCTATGCAAAACAGTAGTCAACTTTAATCTATGCAAAACATCACTCAACTTAAATCTATGCAAAACATCACTCAACTTTAATCTATGCAAAACATCACTCAACTTTAATCTATGCAAGACATCACTCAACTTTAATCTATGCAAAACATCACTCAACTTTAATCTATGCAAAACATCACTCAACTTTAATCTATGCAAAACATCACTCAACTTTAATCTATGCAAAACAGTAGTCAACTTTAATCTATGCAAAACATCACTCAACTTTAATCTATGCAAAACATCACTCAACTTTAATCTATGCAAAACATCACTCAACTTTAATCTATGCAAAACAGTAGTCAACTTTAATCTATGCAAAACAGTAGTCAACTTTAATCTATGCAAAACAGTAGTCAACTTTAATCTATGCAAAACATCACTCAACTTTAATCTATGCAAAACATCACTCAACTTTAATCTATGCAAAACATCACTCAACTTTAATCTATGCAAGACATCACTCAACTTTAATCTATGCAAAACATCACTCAACTTTAATCTATGCAAAACAGTAGTCAACTTTAATCTATGCAAAACATCACTCAACTTTAATCTATGCAAGACATCACTCAACTTTAATCTATGCAAAACATCACTCAACTTTAATCTATGCAAAACAGTAGTCAACTTTAATCTATGCAAAACATCACTCAACTTTAATCTATGCAAGACATCACTCAACTTTAATCTATGCAAAACATCACTCAACTTTAATCTATGCAAAACATCACTCAACTTTAATCTATGCAAAACATCACTCAACTTTAATCTATGCAAGACATCACTCAACTTTAATCTATGCAAGACATCACTCAACTTTAATCTATGCAAGACATCACTCAACTTTAATCTATGCAAAACATAACTCAACTTTAATCTATGCAAAACATCACTCAACTTTAATCTATGCAAAACATCACTCAACTTTAATCTATGCAAGACATCACTCAACTTTAATCTATGCAAAACATCACTCAACTTTAATCTATGCAAAACATCACTCAACTTTAATCTATGCAAGACATCACTCAACTTTAATCTATGCAAAACATCACTCAACTTTAATCTATGCAAGACATCACTCAACTTTAATCTATGCAAAACATACCTCAACTTTAATCTATGCAAGACATCACTCAACTTTAATCTATGCAAAATATCACTCAACTTTAATCTATGCAAAACATCACTCAACTTTAATCTATGTAAAATATCACTCAACTTTAATCTATGCAAAATATCACTCAACTTTAATCTATGCAAGACATCACTCAACTTTAATCTATGCAAAACATCACTCAACTTTAATCTATGCAAGACATCACTCAACTTTAATCTATGCAAAACATCACTCAACTTTAATCTATGCAAAACATCACTCAACTTTAATCTATGCAAGACATCACTCAACTTTAATCTATGCAAAACATCACTCAACTTTAATCTATGCAAAACATCACTCAACTTTAATCTATGCAAAACATCACTCAACTTTAATCTATGCAAGACATCACTCAACTTTAATCTATGCAAAACATCACTCAACTTTAATCTATGCAAAACATCACTCAACTTTAATCTATGCAAGACATCACTCAACTTTAATCTATGCAAGACATCACTCAACTTTAATCTATGCAAGACATCACTCAACTTTAATCTATGCAAAACATACCTCAACTTTAATCTATGCAAAACATCACTCAACTTTAATCTATGCAAAACATCACTCAACTTTAATCTATGCAAGACATCACTCAACTTTAATCTATGCAAAACAGTAGTCAACTTTAATCTATGCAAAACATCACTCAACTTTAATCTATGCAAAACATCACTCAACTTTAATCTATGCAAAACATCACTCAACTTTAATCTATGCAAAACAGTAGTCAACTTTAATCTATGCAAAACAGTAGTCAACTTTAATCTATGCAAAACAGTAGTCAACTTTAATCTATGCAAAACAGTAGTCAACTTTAATCTATGCAAAACATCACTCAACTTTAATCTATGCAAAACATCACTCAACTTTAATCTATGCAAAACAGTAGTCAACTTTAATCTATGCAAAACAGTAGTCAACTTTAATCTATGCAAAACAGTAGTCAACTTTAATCTATGCAAAACATCACTCAACTTTAATCTATGCAAAACATCACTCAACTTTAATCTATGCAAAACATCACTCAACTTTAATCTATGCAAGACATCACTCAACTTTAATCTATGCAAAACATCACTCAACTTTAATCTATGCAAAACATCACTCAACTTTAATCTATGCAAAACATCACTCAACTTTAATCTATGCAAAACAGTAGTCAACTTTAATCTATGCAAAACATCACTCAACTTTAATCTATGCAAAACATCACTCAACTTTAATCTATGCAAAACATCACTCAACTTTAATCTATGCAAAACAGTAGTCAACTTTAATCTATGCAAAACAGTAGTCAACTTTAATCTATGCAAAACAGTAGTCAACTTTAATCTATGCAAAACATCACTCAACTTTAATCTATGCAAAACATCACTCAACTTTAATCTATGCAAGACATCACTCAACTTTAATCTATGCAAAACATCACTCAACTTTAATCTATGCAAAACATCACTCAACTTTAATCTATGCAAGACATCACTCAACTTTAATCTATGCAAAACATCACTCAACTTTAATCTATGCAAAACAGTAGTCAACTTTAATCTATGCAAAACATCACTCAACTTTAATCTATGCAAGACATCACTCAACTTTAATCTATGCAAAACATCACTAAACTTTAATCTATGCAAAACAGTAGTCAACTTTAATCTATGCAAAACATTACTCAACTTTAATCTATGCAAGACATCACTCAACTTTAATCTATGCAAAACATCACTCAACTTTAATCTATGCAAAACATCACTCAACTTTAATCTATGCAAAACATCACTCAACTTTAATCTATGCAAGACATCACTCAACTTTAATCTATGCAAAACATCACTCAACTTTAATCTATGCAAAACAGTAGTCAACTTTAATCTATGCAAAACATCACTCAACTTTAATCTATGCAAGACATCACTCAACTTTAATCTATGCAAAACATCACTCAACTTTAATCTATGCAAAACATCACTCAACTTTAATCTATGCAAAACATCACTCAACTTTAATCTATGCAAGACATCACTCAACTTTAATCTATGCAAAACATCACTCAACTTTAATCTATGCAAAACAGTAGTCAACTTTAATCTATGCAAAACATCACTCAACTTTAATCTATGCAAAATATCACTCAACTTTAATCTATGCAAAACATCACTCAACTTTAATCTATGCAAAACATCACTCAACTTTAATCTATGCAAAATATCACTCAACTTTAATCTATGCAAAACATCACTCAACTTTAATCTATGCAAAACATCACTCAACTTTAATCTATGCAAAACATCACTCAACTTTAATCTATGCAAAACATCACTCAACTTTAATCTATGCAAAAAAGTAGTCAACTTTAATCTATGCAAAACATCACTCAACTTTAATCTATGCAAGACATCACTCAACTTTAATCTATGCAAAACATCACTCAACTTTAATCTATGCAAGACATCACTCAACTTTAATCTATGCAAAACATCACTCAACTTTAATCTATGCAAAACAGTAGTCAACTTTAATCTATGCAAAATATCACTCAACTTTAATCTATGCAAAACATCACTCAAATTTAATCTATGCAAAACAGTAGTCAACTTTAATCTATGCAAAACATCACTCAACTTTAATCTATGCAAGACATCACTCAACTTTAATCTATGCAAAACATCACTCAACTTTAATCTATGCAAAACATCACTCAACTTTAATCTATGCAAAACATCACTCAACTTTAATCTATGCAAGACATCACTCAACTTTAATCTATGCAAAACATCACTCAACTTTAATCTATGCAAAACATCACTCAACTTTAATCTATGCAAAACATCACTCAACTTTAATCTATGCAAAACAGTAGTCAACTTTAATCTATGCAAAACATCACTCAACTTTAATCTATGCAAAACATCACTCAACTTTAATCTATGCAAAACATCACTCAACTTTAATCTATGCAAGACATCACTCAACTTTAATCTATGCAAAACATCACTCAACTTTAATCTATGCAAGACATCACTCAACTTTAATCTATGCAAAACATCACTCAACTTTAATCTATGCAAAACAGTAGTCAACTTTAATCTATGCAAAATATCACTCAACTTTAATCTATGCAAAACATCACTCAAATTTAATCTATGCAAAACATCACTCAACTTTAATCTATGCAAAATATCACTCAACTTTAATCTATGCAAAACATCACTCAACTTTAATCTATGCAAAACATCACTCAACTTTAATCTATGCAAGACATCACTCAACTTTAATCTATGCTAAACATCACTCAACTTTAATCTATGCAAAACAGTAGTCAACTTTAATCTATGCAAAACATCACTCAACTTTAATCTATGCAAAACATCACTCAAATTTAATCTATGCAAGACATCACTCAACTTTAATCTATGCAAAACATCACTCAACTTTAATCTATGCAAAACATCACTCAACTTTAATCTATGCAAAACATCACTCAACTTTAATCTATGCAAAACATCACTCAACTTTAATCTATGCAAGACATCACTCAACTTTAATCTATGCAAGACATCACTCAACTTTAATCTATGCAAGGCATCACTCAACTTTAATCTATGCAAAACATCACTCAACTTTAATCTATGCAAAACATCACTCAACTTTAATCTATGCAAGACATCACTCAACTTTAATCTATGCAAAATATCACTCAACTTTAATCTATGGAAAACATCACTCAACTTTAATCTATGTAAAATATCACTCAACTTTAATCTATGCAAAATATCACTCAACTTTAATCTATGCAAGACATCACTCAACTTTAATCTATGCAAAACATCACTCAACTTTAATCTATGCAAGACATCACTCAACTTTAATCTATGCAAGACATCACTCAACTTTAATCTATGCAAAACATCACTCAACTTTAATCTATGCAAAACATCACTCAACTTTAATCTATGCAAGACATCACTCAACTTTAATCTATGCAAAATATCACTCAACTTTAATCTATGCAAAACATCACTCAACTTTAATCTATGCAAAACATCACTCAACTTTAATCTATGCAAAACATCACTCAACTTTAATCTATGCAAGACATCACTCAACTTTAATCTATGCAAAATATCACTCAACTTTAATCTATGCAAAACATCACTCAACTTTAATCTATGCAAAACATCACTCAACTTTAATCTATGCAAAACATCACTCAACTTTAATCTATGCAAAACATCACACAACTTTAATCTATGCAAAACATCACTCAACTTTAATCTATGCAAAACATCACACAACTTTAATCTATGCAAAACATCACTCAACTTTAATCTATGCAAAACATCACTCAACTTTAATCTATGCAAAACATCACTCAACTTTAATCTATGCAAAACATCACTCAACTTTAATCTATGCAAGACATCACTCAACTTTAATCTATGCAAAACATCACTCAACTTTAATCTATGCAAAACATCACTCAACTTTAATCTATGCAAAACATCACTCAACTTTAATCTATGCAAGACATCACTCAACTTTAATCTATGCAAAACATCACTCAACTTTAATCTATGCAAAACAGTAGTCAACTTTAATCTATGCAAAACATCACTCAACTTTAATCTATGCAAGACATCACTCAACTTTAATCTATGCAAAATATCACTCAACTTTAATCTATGCAAGACATCACTCAACTTTAATCTATGCAAAACATCACTCAACTTTAATCTATGCAAGACATCACTCAACTTTAATCTATGCAAGACATCACTCAACTTTAATCTATGCAAAACATCACTCAACTTTAATCTATGCAAAACATCACTCAACTTTAATCTATGCAAGACATCACTCAACTTTAATCTATGCAAGACATCACTCAACTTTAATCTATGCAAAACATCACTCAACTTTAATCTATGCAAAACATCACTCAACTTTAATCTATGCAAAACATCACTCAACTTTAATCTATGCAAAACATCACTCAACTTTAATCTATGCAAGACATCACTCAACTTTAATCTATGCAAAACATCACTCAACTTTAATCTATGCAAAACATCACTCAACTTTAATCTATGCAAAACATCACTCAACTTTAATCTATGTAAAATATCACTCAACTTTAATCTATGCAAAATATCACTCAACTTTAATCTATGCAAGACATCACTCAACTTTAATCTATGCAAGACATCACTCAACTTTAATCTATGCAAGACATCACTCAACTTTAATCTATGCAAAACATCACTCAACTTTAATCTATGCAAGACATCACTCAACTTTAATCTATGCAAGACATCACTCAACTTTAATCTATGCAAAACATCACTCAACTTTAATCTATGCAAAACATCACTCAACTTTAATCTATGCAAAACATCACTCAACTTTAATCCATGCAAGACATCACTCAACTTTAATCTATGCAAAACATCACTCAACTTTAATCTATGCAAAACAGTAGTCAACTTTAATCTATGCAAAACATCACTCAACTTTAATCTATGCAAGACATCACTCAACTTTAATCTATGCAAAACATCACTCAACTTTAATCTATGCAAAACAGTAGTCAACTTTAATCTATGCAAAACATCACTCAACTTTAATCTATGCAAGACATCACTCAACTTTAATCTATGCAAGACATCACTCAACTTTAATCTATGCAAAACATCACTCAACTTTAATCTATGCAAAACATCACTCAACTTTAATCTATGCAAGACATCACTCAACTTTAATCTATGCAAAACATCACTCAACTTTAATCTATGCAAAACAGTAGTCAACTTTAATCTATGCAAAACATCACTCAACTTTAATCTATGCAAGACATCACTCAACTTTAATCTATGCAAAACATCACTCAACTTTAATCTATGCAAAACAGTAGTCAACTTTAATCTATGCAAAACATCACTCAACTTTAATCTATGCAAGACATCACTCAACTTTAATCTATGCAAAACATCACTCAACTTTAATCTATGCAAAACAGTAGTCAACTTTAATCTATGCAAAACATCACTCAACTTTAATCTATGCAAGACATCACTCAACTTTAATCTATGCAAAACATCACTCAACTTTAATCTATGCAAAACATCACTCAACTTTAATCTATGCAAAACATCACTCAACTTTAATCTATGCAAGACATCACTCAACTTTAATCTATGCAAAACATCACTCAACTTTAATCTATGCAAAACAGTAGTCAACTTTAATCTATGCAAAACATCACTCAACTTTAATCTATGCAAGACATCACTCAACTTTAATCTATGCAAAACATCACTCAACTTTAATCTATGCAAAACATCACTCAACTTTAATCTATGCAAAACATCACTCAACTTTAATCTATGCAAGACATCACTCAACTTTAATCTATGCAAAACATCACTCAACTTTAATCTATGCAAGACATCACTCAACTTTAATCTATGCAAAACATCACTCAACTTTAATCTATGCAAAACAGTAGTCAACTTTAATCTATGCAAAACATCACTCAACTTTAATCTATGCAAAACATCACTCAACTTTAATCTATGCAAAACATCACTCAACTTTAATCTATGCAAAACATCACTCAACTTTAATCTATGCAAGACATCACTCAACTTTAATCTATGCAAAACATCACTCAACTTTAATCTATGCAAAACATCACTCAACTTTAATCTATGCAAAACAGTAGTCAACTTTAATCTATGCAAAACATCACTCAACTTTAATCTATGCAAAATATCACTCAACTTTAATCTATGCAAAATATCACTCAACTTTAATCTATGCAAAACATCACTCAACTTTAATCTATGCAAGACATCACTCAACTTTAATCTATGCAAAACATCACTCAACTTTAATCTATGCAAAACAGTAGTCAACTTTAATCTATGCAAAACATCACTCAACTTTAATCTATGCAAGACATCACTCAACTTTAATCTATGCAAAACATCACTCAACTTTAATCTATGCAAAATATCACTCAACTTTAATCTATGCAAAATATCACTCAACTTTAATCTATGCAAGACATCACTCAACTTTAATCTATGCAAAACAGTAGTCAACTTTAATCTATGCAAAACAGTAGTCAACTTTAATCTATGCAAAACATCACTCAACTTTAATCTATGCAAAACAGTAGTCAACTTTAATCTATGCAAAACATCACTCAACTTTAATCTATGCAAAACATCACTCAACTTTAATCTATGCAAAACATCACTCAACTTTAATCTATGCAAAACAGTAGTCAACTTTAATCTATGCAAAACATCACTCAACTTTAATCTATGCAAAACATCACTCAACTTTAATCTATGCAAAACATCACTCAACTTTAATCTATGCAAAACAGTAGTCAACTTTAATCTATGCAAAATATCACTCAACTTTAATCTATGCAAAACATCACTCAACTTGAATCTATGCAAAACAGTAGTCAACTTTAATCTATGCAAAACATCACTCAAATTTAATCTATGCAAAACATCACTCAACTTTAATCTATGCAAGACATCACTCAACTTTAATCTATGCAAGACATCACTCAACTTTAATCTATGCAAAACATCACTCAACTTTAATCTATGCAAAACATCACTCAACTTTAATCTATGCAAAATATCACTCAACTTTAATCTATGCAAAACATCACTCAACTTTAATCTATGCAAAACATCACTCAACTTTAATCTATGCAAGACATCACTCAACTTTAATCTATGCAAAACATCACTCAACTTTAATCTATGCAAAACATCACTCAACTTTAATCTATGCAAGACATCACTCAACTTTAATCTATGCAAAACATCACTCAACTTTAATCTATGCAAGACATCACTCAACTTTAATCTATGCAAAACATCACTCAACTTTAATCTATGCAAAACATCACTCAACTTTAATCTATGCAAGACATCACTCAACTTTAATCTATGCAAAACATCACTCAACTTTAATCTATGCAAAACATCACTCAACTTTAATCTATGCAAGACATCACTCAACTTTAATCTATGCAAGACATCACTCAACTTTAATCTATGCAAAACATCACTCAACTTTAATCTATGCAAAACATCACTCAACTTTAATCTATGCAAAACATCACTCAACTTTAATCTATGCAAGACATCACTCAACTTTAATCTATGCAAAACATCACTCAACTTTAATCTATGCAAGACATCACTCAACTTTAATCTATGCAAGACATCACTCAACTTTAATCTATGCAAAACATCACTCAACTTTAATCTATGCAAAACATCACTCAACTTTAATCTATGCAAAACATCACTCAACTTTAATCTATGCAAGACATCACTCAACTTTAATCTATGCAAAACATCACTCAACTTTAATCTATGCAAAACATCACTCAACTTTAATCTATGCAAAACATCACTCAACTTTAATCTATGCAAAATATCACTCAACTTTAATCTATGCAAAACATCACTCAACTTTAATCTATGCAAAACATCACTCAAATTTAATCTATGCAAGACATCACTCAACTTTAATCTATGCAAAACATCACTCAACTTTAATCTATGCAAAACATCACTCAACTTTAATCTATGCAAGACATCACTCAACTTTAATCTATGCAAAACATCACTCAACTTTAATCTATGCAAAACATCACTCAACTTTAATCTATGCAAAACATCACTCAACTTTAATCTATGCAAAACATCACTCAACTTTAATCTATGCAAAACATCACTCAACTTTAATCTATGCAAGACATCACTCAACTTTAATCTATGCAAAACATCACTCAACTTTAATCTATGCAAAACATCACTCAACTTTAATCTATGCAAAACATCACTCAACTTTAATCTATGCAAGACATCACTCAACTTTAATCTATGCAAAACATCACTCAACTTTAATCTATGCAAGACATCACTCAACTTTAATCTATGCAAAATATCACTCAACTTTAATCTATGCAAAACATCACTCAACTTTAATCTATGCAAAACATCACTCAAATTTAATCTATGCAAGACATCACTCAACTTTAATCTATGCAAAACATCACTCAACTTTAATCTATGCAAAACATCACTCAACTTTAATCCACGCAAAACATCACTCAACTTTAATCTATGCAAAACATCACTCAACTTTAATCTATGCAAGACATCACTCAACTTTAATCTATGCAAGACATCACTCAACTTTAATCTATGCAAGACATCACTCAACTTTAATCTATGCAAGGCATCACTCAACTTTAATCTATGCAAAACATCACTCAACTTTAATCTATGCAAAACATCACTCAACTTTAATCTATGCAAGACATCACTCAACTTTAATCTATCCAAAATATCACTCAACTGTAATCTATGCAAAACATCACTCAACTTTAATCTATGCAAAACATCACTCAAATTTAATCTATGCAAGACATCACTCAACTTTAATCTATGCAAAACATCACTCAACTTTAATCTATGCAAAACATCACTCAACTTTAATCTACGCAAAACATCACTCAACTTTAATCTATGCAAAACATCACTCAACTTTAATCTATGCAAGACATCACTCAACTTTAATCTATGCAAGACATCACTCAACTTTAATCTATGCAAAATATCACTCAACTTTAATCTATGCAAAACATCACTCAACTTTAATCTATGTAAAATATCACTCAACTTTAATCTATGCAAAATATCACTCAACTTTAATCTATGCAAGACATCACTCAACTTTAATCTATGCAAAACATCACTCAACTTTAATATATGCAAAATATCACTCAACTTTAATCTATGCAAAACATCACTCAACTTTAATCTATGCAAAACATCACTCAACTTTAATCTATGCAAGACATCACTCAACTTTAATCTATGCAAAACATCACTCAACTTTAATCTATGCAAAACATCACTCAACTTTAATCTATGCAAAACATCACTCAACTTTAATCTATGCAAGACATCACTCAACTTTAATCTATGCAAAACATCACTCAACTTTAATCTATGCAAAACATCACTCAACTTTAATCTATGCAAAATATCACTCAACTTTAATCTATGCAAAACATCACTCAAATTTAATCTATGCAAGACATCACTCAACTTTAATCTATGCAAAACATCACTCAACTTTAATCTATGCAAAACATCACTCAACTTTAATCTATGCAAGACATCACTCAACTTTAATCTATGCAAAACATCACTCAACTTTAATCTATGCAAAACATCACTCAACTTTAATCTATGTAAAATATCACTCAACTTTAATCTATGCAAAATATCACTCAACTTTAATCTATGCAAGACATCACTCAACTTTAATCTATGCAAAACATCACTCAACTTTAATCTATGCAAGACATCACTCAACTTTAATCTATGCAAGACATCACTCAACTTTAATCTATGCAAAACATCACTCAACTTTAATCTATGAAAAACATCACTCAACTTTAATCTATGCAAGACATCACTCAACTTTAATCTATGCAAAATATCACTCAACTTTAATCTATGCAAAACATCACTCAACTTTAATCTATGCAAAACATCACTCAACTTTAATCTATGCAAAACATCACTCAACTTTAATCTATGCAAGACATCACTCAACTTTAATCTATGCAAAATATCACTCAACTTTAATCTATGCAAAACATCACTCAACTTTAATCTATGCAAAACATCACTCAACTTTAATCTATGCAAAACATCACTCAACTTTAATCTATGCAAAACATCACACAACTTTAATCTATGCAAAACATCACACAACTTTAATCTATGCAAAACATCACACAACTTTAATCTATGCAAAACATCACTCAACTTTAATCTATGCAAAACATCACTCAACTTTAATCTATGCAAAATATCACTCAACTTTAATCTATGCAAAACATCACTCAACTTTAATCTATGCAAGACATCACTCAACTTTAATCTATGCAAAACATCACTCAACTTTAATCTATGCAAAACATCACTCAACTTTAATCTATGCAAAACATCACTCAACTTTAATCTATGCAAGACATCACTCAACTTTAATCTATGCAAAACATCACTCAACTTTAATCTATGCAAAACAGTAGTCAACTTTAATCTATGCAAAACATCACTCAACTTTAATCTATGCAAGACATCACTCAACTTTAATCTATGCAAAATATCACTCAACTTTAATCTATGCAAGACATCACTCAACTTTAATCTATGCAAAACATCACTCAACTTTAATCTATGCAAGACATCACTCAACTTTAATCTATGCAAGACATCACTCAACTTTAATCTATGCAAAACATCACTCAACTTTAATCTATGCAAAACATCACTCAACTTTAATCTATGCAAGACATCACTCAACTTTAATCTATGCAAGACATCACTCAACTTTAATCTATGCAAAACATCACTCAACTTTAATCTATGCAAAACATCACTCAACTTTAATCTATGCAAAACATCACTCAACTTTAATCTATGCAAAACATCACTCAACTTTAATCTATGCAAGACATCACTCAACTTTAATCTATGCAAAACATCACTCAACTTTAATCTATGCAAAACATCACTCAACTTTAATCTATGCAAAACATCACTCAACTTTAATCTATGCAAGACATCACTCAACTTTAATCTATGCAAGACATCACTCAACTTTAATCTATGCAAAACAGTAGTCAACTTTAATCTATGCAAAACATCACTCAACTTTAATCTATGCAAGACATCACTCAACTTTAATCTATGCAAAATATCACTCAACTTTAATCTATGCAAGACATCACTCAACTTTAATCTATGCAAAACATCACTCAACTTTAATCTATGCAAGACATCACTCAACTTTAATCTATGCAAGACATCACTCAACTTTAATCTATGCAAAACATCACTCAACTTTAATCTATGCAAAACATCACTCAACTTTAATCTATGCAAGACATCACTCAACTTTAATCTATGCAAAACATCACTCAACTTTAATCTATGCAAAACATCACTCAACTTTAATCTATGCAAAACATCACTCAACTTTAATCTATGCAAAACATCACTCAACTTTAATCTATGCAAAACATCACTCAACTTTAATCTATGCAAGACATCACTCAACTTTAATCTATGCAAAACATCACTCAACTTTAATCTATGCAAAACATCACTCAACTTTAATCTATGCAAAACATCACTCAACTTTAATCTATGCAAGACATCACTCAACTTTAATCTATGCAAAACATCACTCAACTTTAATCTATGCAAAACATCACTCAACTTTAATCCATGCAAAACATCACTCAACTTTAATCTATGCAAAATATCACTCAACTTTAATCTATGCAAAATATCACTCAACTTTAATCTATGCAAAACATCACTCAACTTTAATCTATGCAAGACATCACTCAACTTTAATCTATGCAAAACATCACTCAACTTTAATCTATGCAAAACAGTAGTCAACTTTAATCTATGCAAAACATCACTCAACTTTAATCTATGCAAGACATCACTCAACTTTAATCTATGCAAAACATCACTCAACTTTAATCTATGCAAAACATCACTCAACTTTAATCTATGCAAAACATCACTCAACTTTAATCTATGCAAGACATCACTCAACTTTAATCTATGCAAAACATCACTCAACTTTAATCTATGCAAAACAGTAGTCAACTTTAATCTATGCAAAACATCACTCAACTTTAATCTATGCAAGACATCACTCAACTTTAATCTATGCAAAACATCACTCAACTTTAATCTATGCAAAACAGTAGTCAACTTTAATCTATGCAAAACATCACTCAACTTTAATCTATGCAAGACATCACTCAACTTTAATCTATGCAAAACATCACTCAACTTTAATCTATGCAAAACATCACTCAACTTTAATCTATGCAAAACATCACTCAACTTTAATCTATGCAAGACATCACTCAACTTTAATCTATGCAAAACATCACTCAACTTTAATCTATGCAAAACAGTAGTCAACTTTAATCTATGCAAAACATCACTCAACTTTAATCTATGCAAGACATCACTCAACTTTAATCTATGCAAAACATCACTCAACTTTAATCTATGCAAAACAGTAGTCAACTTTAATCTATGCAAAACATCACTCAACTTTAATCTATGCAAGACATCACTCAACTTTAATCTATGCAAAACATCACTCAACTTTAATCTATGCAAAACAGTAGTCAACTTTAATCTATGCAAAACATCACTCAACTTTAATCTATGCAAGACATCACTCAACTTTAATCTATGCAAAACATCACTCAACTTTAATCTATGCAAAACATCACTCAACTTTAATCTATGCAAAACATCACTCAACTTTAATCTATGCAAAACATCACTCAACTTTAATCTATGCAAGACATCACTCAACTTTAATCTATGCAAAACATCACTCAACTTTAATCTATGCAAAACAGTAGTCAACTTTAATCTATGCAAAACATCACTCAACTTTAATCTATGCAAGACATCACTCAACTTTAATCTATGCAAAACATCACTCAACTTTAATCTATGCAAAACATCACTCAACTTTAATCTATGCAAAACATCACTCAACTTTAATCTATGCAAGACATCACTCAACTTTAATCTATGCAAAACATCACTCAACTTTAATCTATGCAAAACAGTAGTCAACTTTAATCTATGCAAAACATCACTCAACTTTAATCTATGCAAGACATCACTCAACTTTAATCTATGCAAAACATCACTCAACTTTAATCTATGCAAAACAGTAGTCAACTTTAATCTATGCAAAACATCACTCAACTTTAATCTATGCAAAACATCACTCAACTTTAATCTATGCAAAACATCACTCAACTTTAATCTATGCAAAACATCACTCAACTTTAATCTATGCAAGACATCACTCAACTTTAATCTATGCAAAACATCACTCAACTTTAATCTATGCAAAACATCACTCAACTTTAATCTATGCAAAACAGTAGTCAACTTTAATCTATGCAAAACATCACTCAACTTTAATCTATGCAAAATATCACTCAACTTTAATCTATGCAAAATATCACTCAACTTTAATCTATGCAAAACATCACTCAACTTTAATCTATGCAAGACATCACTCAACTTTAATCTATGCAAAACATCACTCAACTTTAATCTATGCAAAACAGTAGTCAACTTTAATCTATGCAAAACATCACTCAACTTTAATCTATGCAAGACATCACTCAACTTTAATCTATGCAAAACATCACTCAACTTTAATCTATGCAAAATATCACTCAACTTTAATCTATGCAAAATATCACTCAACTTTAATCTATGCAAGACATCACTCAACTTTAATCTATGCAAAACAGTAGTCAACTTTAATCTATGCAAAACAGTAGTCAACTTTAATCTATGCAAAACATCACTCAACTTTAATCTATGCAAAACAGTAGTCAACTTTAATCTATGCAAAACATCACTCAACTTTAATCTATGCAAAACAGTAGTCAACTTTAATCTATGCAAAACAGTAGTCAACTTTAATCTATGCAAAACATCACTCAACTTTAATCTATGCAAAACATCACTCAACTTTAATCTATGCAAAACATCACTCAACTTTAATCTATGCAAAACAGTAGTCAACTTTAATCTATGCAAAATATCACTCAACTTTAATCTATGCAAAACATCACTCAACTTGAATCTATGCAAAACAGTAGTCAACTTTAATCTATGCAAAACATCACTCAAATTTAATCTATGCAAAACATCACTCAACTTTAATCTATGCAAGACATCACTCAACTTTAATCTATGCAAAATATCACTCAACTTTAATCTATGCAAAACATCACTCAACTTTAATCTATGCAAAACATCACTCAACTTTAATCTATGCAAAATATCACTCAACTTTAATCTATGCAAAACATCACTCAACTTTAATCTATGCAAAACATCACTCAACTTTAATCTATGCAAGACATCACTCAACTTTAATCTATGCAAAACATCACTCAACTTTAATCTATGCAAAACATCACTCAACTTTAATCTATGCAAGACATCACTCAACTTTAATCTATGCAAAACATCACTCAACTTTAATCTATGCAAGACATCACTCAACTTTAATCTATGCAAAACATCACTCAACTTTAATCTATGCAAAACATCACTCAACTTTAATCTATGCAAGACATCACTCAACTTTAATCTATGCAAAACATCACTCAACTTTAATCTATGCAAAACATCACTCAACTTTAATCTATGCAAGACATCACTCAACTTTAATCTATGCAAAACATCACTCAACTTTAATCTATGCAAAACATCACTCAACTTTAATCTATGCAAAACATCACTCAACTTTAATCTATGCAAGACATCACTCAACTTTAATCTATGCAAAACATCACTCAACTTTAATCTATGCAAAACATCACTCAACTTTAATCTATGCAAAACATCACTCAACTTTAATCTATGCAAAACATCACTCAACTTTAATCTATGCAAAATATCACTCAACTTTAATCTATGCAAAACATCACTCAACTTTAATCTATGCAAAACATCACTCAAATTTAATCTATGCAAGACATCACTCAACTTTAATCTATGCAAAACATCACTCAACTTTAATCTATGCAAAACATCACTCAACTTTAATCTATGCAAGACATCACTCAACTTTAATCTATGCAAAACATCACTCAACTTTAATCTATGCAAAACATCACTCAAATTTAATCTATGCAAGACATCACTCAACTTTAATCTATGCAAAACATCACTCAACTTTAATCTATGCAAAACATCACTCAACTTTAATCTACGCAAAACATCACTCAACTTTAATCTATGCAAAACATCACTCAACTTTAATCTATGCAAGACATCACTCAACTTTAATCTATGCAAGACATCACTCAACTTTAATCTATGCAAGACATCACTCAACTTTAATCTATGCAAGGCATCACTCAACTTTAATCTATGCAAAACATCACTCAACTTTAATCTATGCAAAACATCACTCAACTTTAATCTATGCAAGACATCACTCAACTTTAATCTATCCAAAATATCACTCAACTTTAATCTATGCAAAACATCACTCAACTTTAATCTATGCAAAACATCACTCAAATTTAATCTATGCAAGACATCACTCAACTTTAATCTATGCAAAACATCACTCAACTTTAATCTATGCAAAACATCACTCAACTTTAATCTACGCAAAACATCACTCAACTTTAATCTATGCAAAACATCACTCAACTTTAATCTATGCAAGACATCACTCAACTTTAATCTATGCAAGACATCACTCAACTTTAATCTATGCAAAATATCACTCAACTTTAATCTATGCAAAACATCACTCAACTTTAATCTATGTAAAATATCACTCAACTTTAATCTATGCAAAATATCACTCAACTTTAATCTATGCAAGACATCACTCAACTTTAATCTATGCAAAACATCACTCAACTTTAATCTATGCAAGACATCACTCAACTTTAATCTATGCAAGACATCACTCAACTTTAATCTATGCAAAACATCACTCAACTTTAATCTATGCAAAACATCACTCAACTTTAATCTATGCAAGACATCACTCAACTTTAATCTATGCAAAATATCACTCAACTTTAATCTATGCAAAACATCACTCAACTTTAATCTATGCAAAACATCACTCAACTTTAATCTATGCAAAACATCACTCAACTTTAATCTATGCAAGACATCACTCAACTTTAATCTATGCAAAATATCACTCAACTTTAATCTATGCAAAACATCACTCAACTTTAATCTATGCAAAACATCACTCAACTTTAATCTATGCAAAACATCACTCAACTTTAATCTATGCAAAACATCACACAACTTTAATCTATGCAAAACATCACACAACTTTAATCTATGCAAAACATCACACAACTTTAATCTATGCAAAACATCACTCAACTTTAATCTATGCAAAACATCACTCAACTTTAATCTATGCAAAATATCACTCAACTTTAATCTATGCAAAACATCACTCAACTTTAATCTATGCAAGACATCACTCAACTTTAATCTATGCAAAACATCACTCAACTTTAATCTATGCAAAACATCACTCAACTTTAATCTATGCAAAACATCACTCAACTTTAATCTATGCAAGACATCACTCAACTTTAATCTATGCAAAACATCACTCAACTTTAATCTATGCAAAACAGTAGTCAACTTTAATCTATGCAAAACATCACTCAACTTTAATCTATGCAAGACATCACTCAACTTTAATCTATGCAAAATATCACTCAACTTTAATCTATGCAAGACATCACTCAACTTTAATCTATGCAAAACATCACTCAACTTTAATCTATGCAAGACATCACTCAACTTTAATCTATGCAAGACATCACTCAACTTTAATCTATGCAAAACATCACTCAACTTTAATCTATGCAAAACATCACTCAACTTTAATCTATGCAAGACATCACTCAACTTTAATCTATGCAAGACATCACTCAACTTTAATCTATGCAAAACATCACTCAACTTTAATCTATGCAAAACATCACTCAACTTTAATCTATGCAAAACATCACTCAACTTTAATCTATGCAAAACATCACTCAACTTTAATCTATGCAAGACATCACTCAACTTTAATCTATGCAAAACATCACTCAACTTTAATCTATGCAAAACATCACTCAACTTTAATCTATGCAAAACATCACTCAACTTTAATCTATGCAAGACATCACTCAACTTTAATCTATGCAAAACATCACTCAACTTTAATCTATGCAAAACAGTAGTCAACTTTAATCTATGCAAAACATCACTCAACTTTAATCTATGCAAGACATCACTCAACTTTAATCTATGCAAAATATCACTCAACTTTAATCTATGCAAGACATCACTCAACTTTAATCTATGCAAAACATCACTCAACTTTAATCTATGCAAGACATCACTCAACTTTAATCTATGCAAGACATCACTCAACTTTAATCTATGCAAAACATCACTCAACTTTAATCTATGCAAAACATCACTCAACTTTAATCTATGCAAGACATCACTCAACTTTAATCTATGCAAAACATCACTCAACTTTAATCTATGCAAAACATCACTCAACTTTAATCTATGCAAAACATCACTCAACTTTAATCTATGCAAAACATCACTCAACTTTAATCTATGCAAAACATCACTCAACTTTAATCTATGCAAGACATCACTCAACTTTAATCTATGCAAAACATCACTCAACTTTAATCTATGCAAAACATCACTCAACTTTAATCTATGCAAAACATCACTCAACTTTAATCTATGCAAGACATCACTCAACTTTAATCTATGCAAAACATCACTCAACTTTAATCTATGCAAAACATCACTCAACTTTAATCCATGCAAAACATCACTCAACTTTAATCTATGCAAAATATCACTCAACTTTAATCTATGCAAAATATCACTCAACTTTAATCTATGCAAAACATCACTCAACTTTAATCTATGCAAGACATCACTCAACTTTAATCTATGCAAAACATCACTCAACTTTAATCTATGCAAAACAGTAGTCAACTTTAATCTATGCAAAACATCACTCAACTTTAATCTATGCAAGACATCACTCAACTTTAATCTATGCAAAACATCACTCAACTTTAATCTATGCAAAACATCACTCAACTTTAATCTATGCAAAACATCACTCAACTTTAATCTATGCAAGACATCACTCAACTTTAATCTATGCAAAACATCACTCAACTTTAATCTATGCAAAACAGTAGTCAACTTTAATCTATGCAAAACATCACTCAACTTTAATCTATGCAAGACATCACTCAACTTTAATCTATGCAAAACATCACTCAACTTTAATCTATGCAAAACAGTAGTCAACTTTAATCCATGCAAAACATCACTCAACTTTAATCTATGCAAGACATCACTCAACTTTAATCTATGCAAAACATCACTCAACTTTAATCTATGCAAAACATCACTCAACTTTAATCTATGCAAAACATCACTCAACTTTAATCTATGCAAGACATCACTCAACTTTAATCTATGCAAAACATCACTCAACTTTAATCTATGCAAAACAGTAGTCAACTTTAATCTATGCAAAACATCACTCAACTTTAATCTATGCAAGACATCACTCAACTTTAATCTATGCAAAACATCACTCAACTTTAATCTATGCAAAACAGTAGTCAACTTTAATCTATGCAAAACATCACTCAACTTTAATCTATGCAAGACATCACTCAACTTTAATCTATGCAAAACATCACTCAACTTTAATCTATGCAAAACAGTAGTCAACTTTAATCTATGCAAAACATCACTCAACTTTAATCTATGCAAGACATCACTCAACTTTAATCTATGCAAAACATCACTCAACTTTAATCTATGCAAAACATCACTCAACTTTAATCTATGCAAAACATCACTCAACTTTAATCTATGCAAAACATCACTCAACTTTAATCTATGCAAGACATCACTCAACTTTAATCTATGCAAAACATCACTCAACTTTAATCTATGCAAAACAGTAGTCAACTTTAATCTATGCAAAACATCACTCAACTTTAATCTATGCAAGACATCACTCAACTTTAATCTATGCAAAACATCACTCAACTTTAATCTATGCAAAACATCACTCAACTTTAATCTATGCAAAACATCACTCAACTTTAATCTATGCAAGACATCACTCAACTTTAATCTATGCAAAACATCACTCAACTTTAATCTATGCAAAACAGTAGTCAACTTTAATCTATGCAAAACATCACTCAACTTTAATCTATGCAAGACATCACTCAACTTTAATCTATGCAAAACATCACTCAACTTTAATCTATGCAAAACAGTAGTCAACTTTAATCTATGCAAAACATCACTCAACTTTAATCTATGCAAAACATCACTCAACTTTAATCTATGCAAAACATCACTCAACTTTAATCTATGCAAAACATTACTCAACTTTAATCTATGCAAGACATCACTCAACTTTAATCTATGCAAAACATCACTCAACTTTAATCTATGCAAAACATCACTCAACTTTAATCTATGCAAAACAGTAGTCAACTTTAATCTATGCAAAACATCACTCAACTTTAATCTATGCAAAATATCACTCAACTTTAATCTATGCAAAATATCACTCAACTTTAATCTATGCAAAACATCACTCAACTTTAATCTATGCAAGACATCACTCAACTTTAATCTATGCAAAACATCACTCAACTTTAATCTATGCAAAACAGTAGTCAACTTTAATCTATGCAAAACATCACTCAACTTTAATCTATGCAAGACATCACTCAACTTTAATCTATGCAAAACATCACTCAACTTTAATCTATGCAAAATATCACTCAACTTTAATCTATGCAAAATATCACTCAACTTTAATCTATGCAAGACATCACTCAACTTTAATCTATGCAAAACAGTAGTCAACTTTAATCTATGCAAAACAGTAGTCAACTTTAATCTATGCAAAACATCACTCAACTTTAATCTATGCAAAACAGTAGTCAACTTTAATCTATGCAAAACATCACTCAACTTTAATCTATGCAAAACAGTAGTCAACTTTAATCTATGCAAAACAGTAGTCAACTTTAATCTATGCAAAACATCACTCAACTTTAATCTATGCAAAACATCACTCAACTTTAATCTATGCAAAACATCACTCAACTTTAATCTATGCAAAACAGTAGTCAACTTTAATCTATGCAAAATATCACTCAACTTTAATCTATGCAAAACATCACTCAACTTGAATCTATGCAAAACAGTAGTCAACTTTAATCTATGCAAAACATCACTCAAATTTAATCTATGCAAAACATCACTCAACTTTAATCTATGCAAGACATCACTCAACTTTAATCTATGCAAGACATCACTCAACTTTAATCTATGCAAAACATCACTCAACTTTAATCTATGCAAAACATCACTCAACTTTAATCTATGCAAAATATCACTCAACTTTAATCTATGCAAAACATCACTCAACTTTAATCTATGCAAAACATCACTCAACTTTAATCTATGCAAAATATCACTCAACTTTAATCTATGCAAGACATCACTCAACTTTAATCTATGCAAAACATCACTCAACTTTAATCTATGCAAAACATCACTCAACTTTAATCTATGCAAAACATCACTCAACTTTAATCTATGCAAAACATCACTCAACTTTAATCTATGCAAGACATCACTCAACTTTAATCTATGCAAGACATCACTCAACTTTAATCTATGCAAAACATCACTCAACTTTAATCTATGCAAAACATCACTCAACTTTAATCTATGCAAAACATCACTCAACTTTAATCTATGCAAGACATCACTCAACTTTAATCTATGCAAAACATCACTCAACTTTAATCTATGCAAAACATCACTCAACTTTAATCTATGCAAAACATCACTCAACTTTAATCTATGCAAAACATCACTCAACTTTAATCTATGCAAAACATCACTCAACTTTAATCTATGCAAAATATCACTCAACTTTAATCTATGTTAAACATCACTCAACTTTAATCTATGCAAAACATCACTCAAATTTAATCTATGCAAGACATCACTCAACTTTAATCTATGCAAAACATCACTCAACTTTAATCTATGCAAAACATCACTCAACTTTAATCTATGCAAGACATCACTCAACTTTAATCTATGCAAAACATCACTCAACTTTAATCTATGCAAAACATCACTCAAATTTAATCTATGCAAGACATCACTCAACTTTAATCTATGCAAAACATCACTCAACTTTAATCTATGCAAAACATCACTCAACTTTAATCTACGCAAAACATCACTCAACTTTAATCTATGCAAAACATCACTCAACTTTAATCTATGCAAGACATCACTCAACTTTAATCTATGCAAGACATCACTCAACTTTAATCTATGCAAGACATCACTCAACTTTAATCTATGCAAGGCATCACTCAACTTTAATCTATGCAAAACATCACTCAACTTTAATCTATGCAAAACATCACTCAACTTTAATCTATGCAAGACATCACTCAACTTTAATCTATCCAAAATATCACTCAACTTTAATCTATGCAAAACATCACTCAACTTTAATCTATGCAAAACATCACTCAAATTTAATCTATGCAAGACATCACTCAACTTTAATCTATGCAAAACATCACTCAACTTTAATCTATGCAAAACATCACTCAACTTTAATCTACGCAAAACATCACTCAACTTTAATCTATGCAAAACATCACTCAACTTTAATCTATGCAAGACATCACTCAACTTTAATCTATGCAAGACATCACTCAACTTTAATCTATGCAAAATATCACTCAACTTTAATCTATGCAAAACATCACTCAACTTTAATCTATGTAAAATATCACTCAACTTTAATCTATGCAAAATATCACTCAACTTTAATCTATGCAAGACATCACTCAACTTTAATCTATGCAAAACATCACTCAACTTTAATATATGCAAAATATCACTCAACTTTAATCTATGCAAAACATCACTCAACTTTAATCTATGCAAAACATCACTCAACTTTAATCTATGCAAGACATCACTCAACTTTAATCTATGCAAAACATCACTCAACTTTAATCTATGCAAAACATCACTCAACTTTAATCTATGCAAAACATCACTCAACTTTAATCTATGCAAGACATCACTCAACTTTAATCTATGCAAAACATCACTCAACTTTAATCTATGCAAAACATCACTCAACTTTAATCTATGCAAAATATCACTCAACTTTAATCTATGCAAAACATCACTCAAATTTAATCTATGCAAGACATCACTCAACTTTAATCTATGCAAAACATCACTCAACTTTAATCTATGCAAAACATCACTCAACTTTAATCTATGCAAGACATCACTCAACTTTAATCTATGCAAAACATCACTCAACTTTAATCTATGCAAAACATCACTCAACTTTAATCTATGCAAAGCATCACTCAACTTTAATCTATGCAAGACATCACTCAACTTTAATCTATGCAAGACATCACTCAACTTTAATCTATGCAAGACATCACTCAACTTTAATCTATGCAAAACATCACTCAACTTTAATCTATGCAAAACATCACTCAACTTTAATCTATGCAAAACATCACTTAACTTTAATCTATGCAAGACATCACTCAACTTTAATCTATGCAAAACATCACTCAACTTTAATCTATGCAAAACATCACTCAACTTTAATCTATGCAAAATATCACTCAACTTTAATCTATGCAAAACATCACTCAACTTTAATCTATGCAAAACATCACTCAAATTTAATCTATGCAAGACATCACTCAACTTTAATCTATGCAAAACATCACTCAACTTTAATCTATGCAAAACATCACTCAACTTTAATCTACGCAAACCATCACTCAACTTTAATCTACGCAAAACATCACTCAACTTTAATCTATGCAAGACATCACTCAACTTTAATCTATGCAAGACATCACTCAACTTTAATCTATGCAAGACATCACTCAACTTTAATCTATGCAAGGCATCACTCAACTTTAATCTATGCAAAACATCACTCAACTTTAATCTATGCAAAACATCACTCAACTTTAATCTATGCAAGACATCACTCAACTTTAATCTATGCAAAATATCACTCAACTTTAATCTATGCAAAACATCACTCAACTTTAATCTATGCAAAACATCACTCAAATTTAATCTATGCAAGACATCACTCAACTTTAATCTATGCAAAACATCACTCAACTTTAATCTATGCAAAACATCACTCAACTTTAATCTACGCAAAACATCACTCAACTTTAATCTATGCAAGACATCACTCAACTTTAATCCATGCAAGACATCACTCAACTTTAATCTATGCAAAATATCACTCAACTTTAATCTATGCAAAACATCACTCAACTTTAATCTATGTAAAATATCACTCAACTTTAATCTATGCAAAATATCACTCAACTTTAATCTATGCAAGACATCACTCAACTTTAATCTATGCAAAACATCACTCAACTTTAATCTATGCAAGACATCACTCAACTTTAATCTATGCAAGACATCACTCAACTTTAATCTATGCAAGACATCACTCAACTTTAATCTATGCAAAACATCACTCAACTTTAATCTATGCAAAACATCACTCAACTTTAATCTATGCAAGACATCACTCAACTTTAATCTATGCAAAACATCACTCAACTTTAATCTATGCAAAACATCACTCAACTTTAATCTATGCAAAACATCACTCAACTTTAATCTGTGCAAAACATCACTCAACTTTAATCTATGCAAAACATCACTCAACTTTAATCTATGCAAAACATCACTCAACTTTAATCTATGCAAGACATCACTCAACTTTAATCTATGCAAAACATCACTCAACTTTAATCCATGCAAAACATCACTCAACTTTAATCTATGCAAAATATCACTCAACTTTAATCTATGCAAAACATTACTCAACTTAAATCTATGCAAAACATCACTCAACTTTAATCTATGCAAGACATCACTCAACTTTAATCTATGCAAAACATCACTCAACTTTAATCTATGCAAAACATCACTCAACTTTAATCTATGCAAGACATCACTCAACTTTAATCTATGCAAGACATCACTCAACTTTAATCTATGCAAAACATCACTCAACTTTAATCTATGCAAAACATCACTCAACTTTAATCTATGCAAAACATCACTCAACTTTAATCTATGCAAGACATCACTCAACTTTAATCTATGCAAGACATCACTCAACTTTAATCTATGCAAAACATCACTCAACTTTAATCTATGCAAAACATCACTCAACTTTAATCTATGCAAGACATCACTCAACTTTAATCTATGCAAGACATCACTCAACTTTAATCTATGCAAGACATCACTCAACTTTAATCTATGCAAAACATCACTCAACTTTAATCTATGCAAAACAATCCAAGTGATCCCTTGATGTCAACTCCATTGTAAATCTGATACAAAAAATGTCTGATTATTAAATTTTTACAACATAGTTGCATATTACAATGTTATTTTATGTCTTTTTAACAGAAAAACCAGTGAACTCGATACTGGCTTCCAAGTGGATTGGCCATTACTTAAATGTGTGGCCCTCATCTTTCAAGCTGTAATTCTTTTCTCTATTGCTTTAATGAACATCTCGCTTGCCTTCTTTTTGGCTGCTGCCATGGTACCCGTCTCCACCATGGTACATCCTGTATCAAACAAGTAAGTCAACATTTTTTTTTCTTTGTTTCTTTGTTGTTTATATTTATATTCAACATAAAATTTCACTAAAAATTTGTTTTGCATTACTAAGGTTGGAAATAAGAAGCGGATTTCTGCTTGAATCATTTTCTTTATTTAAAAAAAAAAAAAAAGCTAATTTCTGCCAAATCACTACTGCTGTATTTTTTTTACCACTATTTAGCTGGATTTTATTTCTTCTTTTTCTCTCACTTTACCTATCTTTCTTTCTCTGTTTTTCTCTCTTCCTCCCTTGCCTTCCTTTTTCCACTCTTATGACAGTTCTCTCTGAAAACTGAAAATGTTAATTTTACTGTGAAAGTTATAACTCCAAATGATTCATGATGGGAGTAGGCGAGTCAGATGATTTTTATTTGATCAATGACTTCCCCTCTTCTTCTCCCAACATATGCACTCGGTAGCATTGTTAATTTTTATGTTTTTTAATTAAATTGACTGAAGTCATTTAAGAAAGTTGACAAAAAAAATTTACCAGTCAGCTAAATATGATGATGAACTTATTTGTGAATTTTCAATTTTTTTTTTTTTAATTTAAATTTTATTACACAGAGTTTAATTTCACTAATTAAACATTTGGTACTTATTTTTATTAATGCTCCAGAGTGAATTATGACAGTTTAAAATAACAGGAAAACTTATGATGTGAAAAAATACAAGTGTACATAAAAAATTACGGAAAATTATGTAGTAAATATTAAAAAAAAAAATGATTTATTATTCGGAGTTTGTAAACTCTGAACAACATTTACATCAAGCCAACATGTCATAGGAAAATGATCTCCCTTCTATTATATAAAGGATAATTGTCTATATGTATATGTGTTTTGTATACCCGGCTAAAAGTTAAAAACTACAAAACAAAAATCTACGAGAGGATAAGTTGGCCGAAGCGTGGCGAAACAACAACTATGAAGATGAGGATAACAGTTCTCAAATAAATAAATAAATAAATACACAAATAAATGAATAAATAAATACACAAATAAATAAATAAATAAATACACAAATAAATAAATACACAAATAAATGAATACACAAATTACTGATCCCAAAGGATTCCAATAAAAAATAATAATATATAATACCAGATAAGAACAAAAAATTGGATTCATAATATAAAAAAATTCAACTTTAATCGTCTTTTGTGGTCCGTGGCACAGTGGATAGAGGCATTGAATCTCTATGATTTCAGGTGAGCATTGTCTGAAGATAGCGGTTTCAATCCTACCCAAAGCAGGCCAGAGGCTTACTTGGCCAAAAACATGGTGAAACAACAACTATGGAAGGCAGTAATTACTGGGGATACCGTTACAAGACTCAGTATTCCTATCCTGTCGCAGTTAATCACTTGAAGAAGGCCAGAGGATGAAAATTGGCTGAAATGTGATGAAACAACAACAACAATGGAGATGAGGATAACAGCCCGCAAATAAATAAATAAAAACCTACAAAGTTGGTATATTCTTGATTAGCATTGCCCTAGGTGAATAATACTTAATATTTAGAGAAAATATTCTCTGAGGGTCAATTGAGTTTGATTTTGTCAAGGGTTTGTGGTTTTTTAGTTTGTTTTTTTTAT
Source organism: Euprymna scolopes (assembly GCF_053919585.1). Lineage (NCBI taxonomy): Eukaryota > Metazoa > Mollusca > Cephalopoda > Sepiida > Sepiolidae > Euprymna > Euprymna scolopes. Next base: position 84,173,503 of record NC_136503.1, on the reverse strand, counting down.
TATTATTATGTACTAATTTGGAAAGGAAATGCTGACCAATTCTATAAGGAATCTATTATACAAAGGAGAGTTGTATGTGTGTGTGTCTAGCTAGAGAGGAATAGGCTGAACGGAGTAGAAAGAGAAAGAAGTTTTACTAGATGCTGGTTACCCCTGCTAGTATGAGAGAAAAATAACATGCTGGCTAGTCGTTTGGAATTTGTGGACTCTGAATAAGAAATTAATTTTATTTTTTATTAAAATTCTAATCACTTATTTTCCATAATTTTTTGTATACACTAATATTTTTCGCTGATAAAAAAATTTGTTTTCTTATTTCATTTTAAACCGCCATATTTCACTTGAGTCTCAAAATAATTAATAATGTAGAGAATTCTTCCTAGATTAAAAAGTATAAAGAAAAATCTGTATAATGTGTGTACTCATGATAAAATGAAAATATCACATTCCAAAAATCACATAAATTGATCAAGTAGTTTTATTTTTACAAAGAAAATCGTTTTTAAGCTATTAATGGAAATTCCTAGCATTACAACATAAATCTTGCACGTCTGAATTATAGAGTTATCTCCCTTTGTTTTTTGTTTTTTTCTGTTTTCTTTTTTAATTTTCAAAAGTGGCGGACAAGGTAGACGCCCTTGTGTTACTCATAAAGTTTGATTTTCTTATTAAAAAAAAATCAAACTAGTTGATCAATTTATGATTTTTTTTTTTTAATATATTTTTGTTTTATCATTGGTACGTACATTACATGTACATTAATAACTACTTATCCTTAGCAACATCATCCAAGTTGTTTTTAGTTTGCATTCTCCTCACACTCACACACACACACACACACACACACACACACAGGGAACCCTGACCCCTAGGTTGGGAAATTCATTTTGATTTTAGCTTTATTTTTTGCCATTGTATCTTCGCATCCCTGTTATCAACACATGATTTTGATTTTTACTTCTTAAATTAATACCTTCTTTTGTCTTTGGATTAAGATTTCAAGATTTCATGATTTCTTTTTTTTTCTTTTTCAAGACTACTGCGTTGCCTTCAGTCACTGCTTTTGTTGCTTGTTTCACCTCCCGTACTTGTCTACCTCGGCTCCGTCATCACAGTATTAGATGAGCAATGGCCAAGATCCAGCTTTGACCTTCTAACAAATGCCTGGAACCTGATGCGGGACACAACCCTCCTCAGCATCCTCGACTATTCCTTACTCTCCTGTTGGACGTATCCTGTATTTTGTTTTGCTATTTATCCCAACTGGATCATGCTGTGGGGTGTTTCACGGATGAGAATGGAGGGTTTACTGAGTTAGCTCTAACTTAATAATATTTTTTTTATATCGTTTTACAATTTTTACAATTCATTGATTTATGAGAACACTTTTATTCCAGCAGTTATGTCATTTAAGATTAAAATCACTTGAAAAAAACTTCTTTTTGTTATTTTTTGGGTTTTTTTGTGTGATTGGCCATTTTATTTTTTTCTTTGTGTATGTGTGTCACTGGAAATTTTTCTTTTTTGTGTATGTGTGTCACTGGAAATTTTTATTCTTTGTGTATGTGTGTCACTGGTCATTTTATTTTTTTCTGTGTGTATGTGTGTCACTGGAAATTGTACTTTTTTGTGTATGTGTGTGACTGGTTATTTTTATTTTTCTGTGATTAATCGGACCACTGTTCTCATCTTGAGTGTCATTTTCACGTTTCGATGCATATAACCTCCAACCTTCTCCAAGTGTATCTTGTTGAACTTGGGAATGTTTCTGTCGAATTTGAGAATTTGGATAGAATTTTGAACACAAGAACTTGCGGCGCAATTGTTAGAGTAGTTGGAAAAATCAATTGTAAAAAGTGATCCCCGACACTGAAGGTTGAAGATTCAATCTTCAATGTGAGGGATCAAGCAATACAATTACAAATTACTTACGACTCATGAAGTAAATAAAGGGTTCCGTTGGAAATTCCGTCCAAATTCCCAAATTCGACAGAAACATTCCCAAGTTCAACAAGATACACTTGAAGAAGGTCGGAGGTTACATTGACCGAAACTTGAAAATGACATTTAAGATGAGAAAAGTAGTCTGAAGAATCCAAATAATCCAAATAACTAATTCTCATCTCAAAAATTCAGAAATATATTTTTTTTAATAAATATTAATTCTTATGCCTACAGACACTAGTGTTTCATACTTATGCAATCATCAGTGCAGGAAGTGATAATTACTGCTGGTCAAGAGACTCAAACCCAGTCAACCTTGGATGTATAGGCTAGCATTCTTTCCACTCAGTCATCATGAATTAACATTTAAATGAAAGTGAATTTCGTAACTTGTGAAGCCATGTAAGTGGGTTTGTCATAATTCAGACAGCAATAGTAGAATTCAAATAAAAAAGAAATTTGTCAATGATGCATGTAGCAAATCTGTCCTTATTCTCAATTCACAAATAGGGCTCAACTTTAATTTTACTTAAAGGGGTTTATAATTATAATATTTTTTTCAATTTCAATAAATATTAATATTTTATACTTACAGACACTAGTGTTTCATGCTTACACCATCATCAGTGTAGGAAGTGATAAGATAATTTCTGCTAAAATAAGTAGCAAAATTATAGATCAAAGCAAGAATAGGTTTAAGGCTCCTAAAATTCGCACGAGAATTTTCAACGTGAACTCGTAATGCAATGGATAAAAGAGGTAAGTAATAATCAGTTCTTAATGACAGTCTTTTGGAGGTTGAAGGTTCAATTCTCAATACAGGCGGTATTAATAATAAAGAATTGCTTAAAACTTCTATCTGGCCATGGCTGATGAAACGAGCAGTTTATTCTCATAGAATGAATAAATTGTTCTGGACGCAATTCTATTTAGTTTCTTGATTTCGACATGATACACATAAAATAGACATCGGAAGAGGCATTGAATCTCTATGAATCTCAGATACACATAAAGAAGACATCGGAGATTATGCTGTCCGAAAATAGAACAACATCCAAAATGCATTATGTTATTTCTATTTGTGCCTTAAATTATCGCAGTAGAAAAATTCTCAGCTGTAGCTCAGTGCTCCATAGGGAGGTGAATATGGCTATGTTGTGAACAACACGGACTGACAAGCTGGGTGTATTCCATAATCAGGAGACATTGTATAAACGAGGTGTATTTAATGGATGTATATAAACGTCTGTATTTATGAATGTGCGTAAGTCTTTTGTGTTTGTGATTGTCTAGCTTGGAAGTGAATGCACGTGTATATAATGGGCAATAACATATGAGACAGTTTTTTCACAATATGACGAATAACATTGTTGGAAACACCAGCAAAAGACAAATACCTTTTCAAAGTTTCTTTCATGCTTCCTGCAATTAAAGATGCTTTTCTTTCAAAAAAGGGAACACCAAGATGTGAATCATATTTGGGTATAATCATTTATTTCCATGCTGAGTTCCTTCATTGGAGATGAGCACACTTTGTAAAAGTTTACATTTTGCTAACTTGTTCACTTTGTTTCCATGGGTGTCAACTCCAAACCCTGAAGCACAAGAATCCCACCAGTTTACTAAAGTATTGAATACCAAACTAATCTCTCCTCACTATCCACGAGTATCTCTACCTAAAACCTTTTTGTTCTCTGTCACAAATAAATCATCTTTATTGTTTATCTAAATTCCTGTTTTTGTTATGAAAACTAAAATTCCTTTTCACCATGTTAACATTCCTGGTATCTATTTTAACATAAATATTTTATCTTTAAATACCTAATCCGCTTCAACCTAATCTGACAACAGAATGTATTGGAGTTAGCGTTATTCTATTTTATTTTTATACTTAAGCTAGTGCTTTCCCCCCTGGTGACTGCCAAGATGACACGGCCAGCACAAGAATAAGAAGCGAAAACAAATGGAAAACCATGGCAGACAGTGTTGGAGTATAATTGTTGTCAAGGGGTACGCACATGGTTTTATGCCAGTAATTAGATTCATTTATTTATAGAACTAAGAGTAGATATCTTAATTTGAAAATGAAAAATTGAATTATTTTCATAAATTTCTTTTCTTTAAAATTAAATTACAATACTATTCTGCTATTTTGTTTACAAATAAAAATATTTTCAAGTTCCTGAAATATTTATTTTCATTTAACAATTCAGTAGAGTCCCAAACAATTAACAAAATAAAAACATAATTTTTAGTAAAAGCATTAAAATTAAATTCTTGACTAAATAGGTCTAAAATGTGGACATTGTAAAATTGGTGCTTGTACATTATAAGTGGATTTAAAAAAAAAAAAAAAATCAAAAATGCATTTTAAGTAAAAATTAATTACACATCATGTCAAAATTAGTAAAAATTTCTAAAAATTATGAAAAATGATTAAAAGTAAATATAAAACTTACATAATAATGTAGTTTTAAATTCTTGAAATAACAAAAAAGTTTCTTTTATTACAGGAGATAAGTCAGTTTGTCATACAAAATTCTGTATGATAAACTAACTTATCTCCTTTTTTGCTATGATTGCAAATTAGAAAATGTCAGATCAATAAGATACGGCATTTTATTTTTATTTTTAACTGAAAACAAAGAAGATAAGTCAGTTTGTCATATGACAAAATACAATAAAACTACATTATTTTACATTATTCGATAAATTTACTTTTATTTTAATCATATTTTGGAATTTTTACTAATTTCGATATAACACGTAATTATATAATAGTGTTTTTACTTAAAATGCATTTAAAAAATTTTTTTACCTATTCATTTATAATGCACAAATGCTATAATATTTTTTATTTTAAAATTTTATTTAGATGAAGACTCTTATTGACACCTGAAAATCAATAATCATGGCCAACATGATCATTTCATTTGCAAAACTTAAGTGATTACATTTACTTTTTTACAAAAGTTTTTGTTAAAGTTGGCAAGGCTTCTCACTTGAACATAAGGTTAAAATATGTTTTTAACTATCTTTTTAGCATTAAGTACAAAAACATCTCTGCTCTCATTTTAGTTTTCAGGCGATGATAAGATATGAGGAGCCTTCAATAAGTAATGCCCCTGATCCCCTTCCTGTTGACTGATCTTGCTGAAATTTTGTATGTGCAATTATCTATATCTCTACGAATTATGTGGCAAATTATAGCTTTAAAAACCAATTGTGATTTCTGATTTACAGGTGTTTCAACTGAGTCAGGTATGAAATGGAGCCTATTAAGTGTCATGCAGAGGTTGTTTTTTTTGTTTTTAAAAGAACGCATACCACAGGAAACTTTTGATGAAATAAAAGAAATATATAGTAATAATGGCCAATCATATGATTTTGTAAAATGGTGACATTGTGAATTCAAACATGTCCAGAAATCTGTGGAAACAGCTTTCAGGCCTGATCTACGAAAAGTGGGTCAGAGGGTATTACTGAATACCCCTCATAAAATAAAATTTTTTAATAAAATATCTAACAAACAGTTTTACACATTAAACATGTACGATAGAAAATTTGATAATTGTTTTATTTCTTTTTTGCTTACGTTTTCTACTGATTCTGGACTTTTACCTAAAACAATTAATAAATAAATAAAAAATTATTATTTATTTCTCTTCTTTCAAATATTCAAAAAGACATTTTTCAAAAATGAAAAGAAATGATTTAATGCAGCAATGAACAAAATAAAATCTTTGTAAGGAAAAAAAAATGTTGGCAAAAAATTTTTTTTAATGATCTGACCAGTTTTTTTGTTGACAAAATTGTCTCATATTGAATTAAAGTCTTATATATTAAAGTCTTGAATTCTTAGGCAGGAACTTTTTTCTTAGCCAGTTTGATTGGAAGGGAAATGAAGTCAGAATGGCTTGCTACTTTCATCTTATGCCAGATTGTTCTGAAAGATTAAAAACAAATGTATTAGTGTAATATAAATGTCACCTGTATGTATGTATGTATGTATGTATGTATGCCTGCCTAGAACTTTCGACAGAGGCGACAAATTTTCACAAAATTGGTATCGTTTTGAAGCTCGACCCTTCAGATGACAAATATCGAAAAATTGGCCCAAAACATTGATTCTTTCACCCTCAGCGGGGCACTTTTCTACAGGGAGGGGTCGCCTTTTTCGCCAATATTTTAAAAATTCATCCCCTCTTTTTGATTGACGAGCCTTAATTTAAACATTCGTCATTTCTGGCGTGGCGATGAGAGCAATAGCAAAGACATTACATTTTTTTCATGTTCTTTTCCTCCCTTGGTGGTACGGGTACGAGCCTGCCTGCCTACTACCACTTTTTTTTTTTTTTGCTCAACACACACCTCCAAAAACCCGGGCAACGGCGGGCACCCAGGCTAGTTATTGATATTTCTGACATATCCTGACTAAACTTCAGTTCTCTATTTCAACAAGCCTCTCCTCTATCAACAAACCTTTTATCTTTATAAGAGCTTCTACCATTACCTCCTATCACTTTCTTTATTTTTTTCTCAATTTTAAATCTACATCTCCACATATGACATGCATGTATTGAAATCATACCTCTTGACGTATCATGGCAAACCCCCTAACCCCATTACATACAACTTATATTTATTATTATGTGATAATTTTGTCATTTACCACCTTAATCACTTTAGTTCTCCAACTTTCCTTCCTCCGTATTTATGCCATTTATCCTCTACCTTAGACACCCGATTGTTTCATTCCTAATGTACTTATTATTAGACATCACATTTCTAATCTGTTACCTAGTATCTTCTGTTCTGATGAGAAGCATTAAGCTTCAAAATACCTAGGTATAAAAAGCATATATATCCCATACACCTAATTGATGTAATCTCCCTATTGAATAAATAAATTTATATGCATTAGTATATATCTTTATATCGTCGTTTCTTTTCCTTTTTTCCTTATATAAATATATATAATTTTATTTCCTTTAAGTAAAGAGTCATATCTTGCTATGATGTGCAAACCATTTTGATCTTTATTAATCTCATCAGACAAGAAAAAATTCTGAAAATTAAAAAAGTTAAAAAAACTTTTTATAATTTTAGAGAAAATATTTTGCCATATCTTACGTATAGTATGCTCTAAAATGATAGGAAGTTAAAAGCTTAACTTTAACAAGTATCTTCATCATGGAATATATATATATATATATATATATATATATATATATATATATTTGAGATGTAAGATGATATATAATTATTTCCACAAGCAAACAACGCTGCAATTCGCACAAACCATTAAAGTCACATTCCAAAAGTCTTATACTCAAGTTTCACTCTCCTTTAGACTTATCAGTAGGACATATCTGAACTGGAGATTCAAAACCTGGGTCATTTACATGCAAGGTGAGTACCATACTACCCGAGTCACCATGCCACATACAAGAAAGTCTAATGACTAAACTAACACAAATCAAGCAAAATGTGGCAAAATCCGAGTGTGGAATATACCTACTTCTCAACAAGAAGTGTAATTATCCAACTACCAAGAACAAGTAGGATTTTATACTTGCCAGGACAATGTCAAACTTCATATAGAAGGTAATTGAACCCATGTGAAACTTTATATTTGGGTTTTAGCCTGGGAAAATCGGTACAAAAGTGTGAAAAATTAAAAAAAAAAAAAAAAAAAAATGAAATTTGCCAGGTAAAGATTGAATGCAAACATTACGAATATGCATGCATAACATAATATTTTAATTTTTAGTCTTGTAGCAAACATGTTTTCATAGCTTAGTCATTAATGGCAAAGACAAAAATAAATCATAAGCTAAACGTTTTGGTTCTTGCTGGTGGCGCACAAGTTTTTTTTTTTTTTAACTTTTTAAATCATTATGATATATTGGGTCCAATATAATATAATAATAAATACGAAATCGCATTAATCAAAATATCATATTTAAGCATATTTTGTGACCTGGCAATGACGGGCACCCTACTAGTATATATATATATATATATATATATATATATATATATATATATATATACACACATAGGAAAACAGGGCAATAAAATTACAAACGAATAACATAAAATATTAATTTATTATAAACTGTTTCACAAATATGTATGCAAATTAGGCAGGGTTTTTTTTCTCTTACTTATTATTAGGTATACATCTCTCTCTCAATACAGACCAATACGTCTCCTGTGAGTCATGACTAAGTTGCTGGAATCCATGTTAAATAGAGTAGTCAGCTATCTTGGCAAAAATAACTCCTTCAGTGACATGCAATATGGATTCCGTTCTGCTAGATCTATAGCAGATGTGCTAATTGTTATATCTCATAAAATTAGCGAATCTCTTGATGGAGGCTTCTTTCTAGGGCAATTGTTCTTGACATATCAAAGACCTTTGATAAGGTTTGGCATAAACTCCACAAGATCTCCAGATACATTATAGCTGGAAATGTATTCTCAATTATTAAATCATTTCTCTCTGGTAGGTTAATAAGAGTAGTGGTTAATGGACAAAAATCAGAAGCTCACAGTATTAAGGTTGGAATCCCTCAAGGGTCCATCCTGGGCCCAACTCTTTTCCTGATCTACATCAATGATCTAAATCACATCCTAAGATCATTCATAGACATTTACACTGACGACACTACCATCTATGGCAACAACACTTCAAAGGCTATAAATGACCAAGATCTCTGATTCATTCTCCTTTGATCTTGAGCATGTGGTGCAATGAGGAAAAGGGTGACTGGTTAATTTTAATGCATCTAAAACCAAGCTTCTATCTTTACATCATCAATACTCTGACCCCAGTCTGGCATCAATTAAAATGAATGGTTTTCATCTTGGGGAGACTCCATGTTTTGACACGCTTCTCAATCTGATTTTTACTCCTCATCTGAAATGGAGCCTGTACATCTAATCCATTGCAAAGGTCACTGGAAAAATGGTTGGATCATTCTACCAGAAGATATCTCACTGCTGATGCAATTCTATACTTGTATAAAAGCCAAGTATGTCCTAGGATAGAGTACTGTTACCACATCTGGGCAGGAGCTGCTGGAAGCACTTATCTTGCCTTGACAAAGTTCAAAATCAACTTCGTAGCTTAGTGAGGGATGCCCTTTTCTCTTCCCTGCAACCTCTTTCCACAGAAGAGACGTTGCGATCCCTTTATCGTTATTTTCATGGCAAGTGCTCATCTAAGTTCCAATCTATGGTCCTCCATTGCTAAACTTTCACAAAAAACACTTGTCTAGCTGAAACCACAATCAAAAATTTTCCCCACTCTTTATCTGTGCCTAAACCTAAATGTGGATTCCATGAACAAAGCTACATTCTTAGAACTGCACACCTGTGGAATCTCTTCTGTTTGCCTGCTTTCCAGCTGACTACAATATGGTTGTTTTCAAGTCCAACGTAAACAAGCTCTTGATGAGCCGTCCCCTTAAGTAATCAAATTTACCAAATTTTCACTACAATATTGTCTCACTGACTACCATACACTTAATAACGCTCATCCTCAAGTGGCCTCCTGGCTTTGATAAGTGATGACTCCTTTGTAAAAAACAACAAACTAAACTATATATAAAGTAAAATAAAATATGCATCAAGCGCGCTTGAAAGCCAAATCACAACATAATATTAGGAACATAAACAAATATTTTATTTGTTTGAAATTTATCGCAAATATGTTTCAGAGGTATACTTCATCTTCAGTGTGTTTGTTTCTTTTTTTCCTTTTCTTCTTCCTTGCCATGTTGTAAAGTTGGAGAAAGAAGTCTGTTTGTTAAGAGTCGCGCATTGTATCTCAGCAGTTTTATTTTGAAATGTTTGAACTGTGCATAGGAAACACGAGAATAACGTCACAACGCGTGGCTCTTTTCAAACAGACTTCTTTTCTCAAACTTTACAACATGGCAAGGAAGAAGAAAAGAAAAATAAAAGAAACAAAAAACACATTGAAGATGGAGTATACCTCTGAAATATATTTGTGATAAATTTCAAACAAATAAAATATTTGTTTATTTTCCTAATATTACGTTGTGATTTGGTTTTCAAGTGCATTTGATGCGTATTTTATTTTATTCAAATTAAAACAATGTTTCTATATGAACTCTCATTCTTTGACAATATATATAAAGTATTTCAAAAGATTATGTTGCATGACTTAAACAAAAGAGATTTTGATAGTAATGCAGTTGTTATAAATAAAAAAAACAACAAACTTTCATTTATTAATTTAGAAGACAATAGATGCAAACAACTCCCATGCAATTGATTATTTGCTTCATACTTACTCCGCAGAAAATTTTGTCTGGCTTTTGCAAAGGCTACAATGTCAGCATCTACTTCTGCATCTCCTGTCAAAGGAAGGCCACCATAATGGGAACTGAAGATGAAGAAAAGCAAAAAAATATAAAAACATCTAATGACAATAAAAAAGCAACTGTTTTTCATGGAGACGGATGTGAAGATGTGGAGAATGTATATCTGGATGGCAAAGCTGTTGATATTGTTGAGAAGTTTTGTAAGCATGGTGACATCATTGGAGCACTGGGTGAAAGAATGGATAAAGTTCAGGGAATTTATATCATTACTAATCAACAGAGTGGCAGGACTCACTCGACACTTTTCATAGTGTAAAGCTCACACACAACTTCCACATTTTTAATTCACTCAACAACGGGCATATCAGCTACAGCACCAGACATCAAAAATCTTGCCCTTCATCGCCGAAAGGTATATATGATATAAATTTTTTTAAAATATAAATTAATATAAATATAAATTTTAAATATAAAATATAAGGCCAAAATAGCTTGTTAGCATTCAATTAACGACATTGTAAATTTCAACACGTTCAGTCCGGTTCTCTCAACTCGACCCCTGCCATCTTGACTCCAGGTTTTTATTACCTCATTTTGGTGTGTAGCCTCATTGATATGCAAATTACTGCCTATTAAACTACAATACCATTACTAATCAGCAGAGTGTTACTACTGTCGATCAAGAAAAGAGTCAGACATGTGTAAGCAGTGTGATGGTGTTTGACAGTGAAATCTGGCCAGTGAGGGTTGAGGACATGCGTTGCATAGAGAGAGAGAGAAATAGTATGAGGATTATACGATGGATGTGCAATATGAGTGTTAAAAATAGGCTTAGATTTTATGACCACAGAGGAAGATTTAATTTGAACAGTTTAGAGAGACGTGCAAAATAGGAGACTTTGATGGTGCGGCCATGTTGAAAGAGTGGATGAGAGTTCGGGTTAGTAGATATAGAACAGTTAATGCAGCAGGTTCAGTTCACGGAGGAAGGCCAATAAAAACATAAGAGGACATGATAAGGATAGACTTGAGAGAAAGAGGGATAAATAAATACCTTGCCAGAGATAGATTAGTTTGGAACTCAATTTCTTACAAACTATTGAAGTCATGTCAACATGTAAAGCAAACATTAAATCAATCATAACAACGATTTTCAAGAATGAGAAACTGTTTCTTTTATGTCCCAACTTGCATCCCCAAAGGGCCAAATTAGATACAAGGTCAGTTTTTAATGCGGGGAAAATCCAGCTCCATCAAAATAGGGAGTAAAATATAAATTGTCCCAGTCTAGAAGGATTTCTCCTTTATGGACTGAGCATAGAAAAGATAAAGTGTATTTGTTTACTACGTTTTGCTTGGAGTGCCCCCCTACTGGAAACGTTAAGGGGGTCAATCATGGTAAAATTTGCAACCATCCAGAGTAATCCCTCTTTTTTGGAGGAAGGGAGTTGATTTCATCCCTTACATCTGGTATCAAATCAACTCTCTATGAGATGAAGGTCAAATACTTCTAATCTATTTATTTGTCTCCCCATGAGGCCCGAATTACACACAAGGTCAGTTTTTAATGTGGGAAAATCCAATTTCCCATAAAAAAGGAATATTCTAGATTGGAACAAAAATAAAACTTGACTCGATCTAGCAAGATCTCTTCTTCACTGACAAAGGACACTCCTCAGGATCATCTAACTTAGAAACTAAGATTGCAAGCGCTTAGAAAACGTCTGACTCCTGACAAAGAAAAATAAGACGATAAAATGAAGAAGGTGGAGGAGGAGCAGGATTATTTTTAAAGTTTTCAGAAAATGTCTACAAATTTTATATAACCTAGGAACTAAAGGAATACAATTTTAGTCCAGCTTCGACCAATTTAGGATTATAAATATTAATTCAAAATACTCACGGAGTCTGAGATTGTGCTATGGATGTTTTCCTGTGAGGCAAATTGTTTTTTGAATGTTCAGAGTTTGCTGAAGACTCCAAAGCAAATTGTTTTGGTAATGACTGTGGATGAGAAGGTGAAACGTTCGATGGAGAATGCATTTGATTGGAGGCTGCGACTACGGACTCTGCATTACCTGCATGCTTTTCTTGCTGAAAAAATAAAAAAATTAAATCAGATTTTTCTGTGAAATTTTAAACACGGCAAAACTACAGAGTCATTATTTTTATATTTATTCATTTTTCTTAAAGTTTTGCATTTTAAAATTGGGATGTGCAGAGAGTTTTGTTGCCTGGATGAGATGTTTGACGCTGATGATTTCATACTTGTGTGTGAAACAATTGAAGGCCAAATGTAATGTTTTCATTAATGAGTAATCAATAAACCAAATAAACATCTTTTTATGTATACATGCACACCGTGTTTATTCGTGCCTTTTTATTTGTGCCTTTTTATTCTCTTTATCATCGCTGTTTCTCTTTGTCGCATTTCATGAACGGCTATTTTATCAAATTCTTTTCGATTGTCTCATCTGTTTAACTAAGACGAATAAAACTTTCCATGCATGAAAGGCACAAGACAATTATTTGCTGAGTTTTCTTCAAGGTTTTATTTGGAAAGAATGGATTTAAGGAGAGAGAGATTAATGTTATCTTCTTAAACTTAATTTTCTGACTTAAGAAATGCATGACACAGACAAACAGAAACAGCAGTAACATTTGCTGAGCTTATCACTTTCTACTTCGGAGAGAACTGACCTTTGTTTGTTCTCACTTGAAAATGTGATGTCATTCTTCATTGCTTGACTTTATTTTGTTTCCATTTTTTTACTCCAACCTCAACTTCATGCTACCCATCTCTGGAAATGATTCTGTTTGAAGATCCAGGTCTTCCCGCCATGCACTAGATATCACACTTATGTTTTCACTTGCTGAAAAACATGACATCATTTATCATATCCTCATTTCATACAACTGTTTATCTACAACATCTGACATTTGCCCTTGCCTTGCTAACCATACTTCATTCAACCCTGCGAACAGTTCTGTTTTACGGATTTGAGTTATAATGCCCTCAATGTAACCCTTGTCAAAGTTAAGAGCATATTTGAGAAAATTGACCACAATCCAATCTGCTCATCATCATCGGCTAACATTCACGTTTGTGGAGACTTCAATGTTGAATGGTTAGTCCACTCAAACAAGACAGATGATGAGGGATGATTCTGTCACGATTTCCCCATTGCTTATAACCTAACTCAGGTTCTTCACAAACCCATCTGTGTGCTCGACCCAGATGGTTAGTATGCAAGTTTCGTAGACCTTTTTCTCACGACTAACCCTGAGCTATGTTTATTCTCCATTCTGTCTCCACTGGAATCTTCCAAATATTTGGTTGTATCGGTTAAGATAAAAGCAAAATGTAATAAGTCCCCAGATATACCTCTCCATCATATAGCATATCAATAACTTATGGCTGACTAGGATAACTTCTGTACATTTATATTAGATCTACCTCTGTGTTCCATGTTTAAAAAAGATGTGTTCTCTATAGTATTAAACCTGATGAAATGGTTAATTGTAGTTATAGACCGCTTTATACCCTTAAAAAAATTCCAGCAAAAACCTAACAGCTAGCTATGGTTCTCTCTAGAATGTGTAGCTGCCATTGCGCACAGAAATCACTTTTTCTATTGCTTCCAATGTAATAAATGTTCTGAGACTAAAGCCGTTTTCAGGACTGCCAGAAACCACTGGAAAAGAGTAATGAAGAACATGATATAGTTGTATGTTCAGTTTGTCAAGACCAAAGTAGCTGAGCAGCGGCTTAATTCCCACCAATTTTGACGAATAACAAATAGGGTCCTGAACAGAAATGTGTGCTCTATTCCAACCATCATCAATGGACCTGAGGTAATCTCGTCAGCATTGGACAAAGACAAACTTTTTGCCAAGAACTTTGCAGCTAATTGTACCCTATGCAATCAAGGCCGATAACCCTGTCCTGTTGTATTTCATCCTGTATCTGAAAACATGCTATGCAACATACAAATATCTGTGTGTGATGTTGCTAAGCTAATTGAAAATCTTGATTCCAGTAAAGCAACTGGCTCTGACAGCATTCCAATTATAGTGCTGAAAAAGCTTCAACCATAACTAGCTCCTATATTTACAAAGTTGTTTAAGTGTTTTCTTAAGGAGAACTGCTTCCCAACACCCTGGAAAACCTCATCAGTATGCCCAGTATTTAAAAATTCAAGTGATTAGTCATCTCTCTTTCAGTACAGACCAATAAGGCTCCTGTGCATCATAAGTTGCTGGAATCTGTTTTAAATAGAGAAGTAATCAACCATCTCAACAAAAATAACCTTCTTAGTGACACTCAATATGGTTTCCGTTCTGCTAGTTCTACAGCAGATGTGCTAACAGTTATATCGCATAGGATTAACGAATCTCTTGATGGAAGCTTTCTTTTTAGAGTAATTGCTCTTGACATATCAAAGGCCTTTGATAGGGTATGGCATAAAGATCCACTCCACAAAATCTCCAGCTATGGTATAGCTGGAAATCTCTTCTCAATTATTAAATCATTTCTCTCTGATAGGTTAATAAGAGCAGTGGTTAATGGACAAAATCAGCTCACAGTATTAATGCTGGAGTCTTTCAGGGGTCCATCCTAGACCCAGCTCTCTTCCTGATTTACATCAATGATCTCCCAAATCACATTCTATGGTCATTCATAGACATTTATGCTGATGACACTACCATCTGTGGCAACACTTCAAAGGCTGTAATAGACAAATTTTTCTCTCGTCTGATCTTGAACACGTGGTATAATGGGGAAAAGGGGTGCTGGTTACTTTTAATGCATCTAAAACCAACTTTCTATCTGTACATCATCAACGTTCTGATCCCCATCTGGTATCAATTGAAATGAATGGCTCTCATCTTAGAGAGGCTCCATGTTTTGACACGCTTCTGGATCTGACCTATACACTTGATCTGAGATGGAATTCGTTCATCAAATCCATTGTCAAGGTTACTGAAAAAATGGTTGGATCATTCTACCGCTCCAGAAGATATCTCACTGCTGATGCAATCCTCTACCTGTATAAGAGCCAAGTATGTCCTAGGATGATGTACTGTTGCCACATCTGGGCAGAAGCTGCTAGAAGCTCTTATCCTGAGTTCAAAATAGACTTCGTAGTCTAGTGGGGGATGCCCTTTTCTCTTCCCTGCAACCTTTTTCCCACAGAAGAGACAATGCGATCCTGTTTCTGCTTTATCAGTATTTTCATGGCAAGTGTTCATCTAAACTCTGATTTATGGTCCTCCATTGCTAAACTTTCACAAAAAACACTTGTCTAGCTGAAACCACTATCAGAAGTTTTCCCCACTTTTTATCTGCGCCTTAACCTAAATGTGGATTTTATAAACAAAGCTTCTTTCTTAGAACTGCACACCTGTGGAACTCTCTTCCATTTGCCTGCTTTCCAGCTGACTACAATATGGTTGTTTTCAAGACCAATGTAAACAAGTTCTTGATGAGCCGTTCCCTTAAGTAATCCAGTTTACCAAATTTCCACTACTAATGGTTACTATGATATTGTCCCATTGACTACTGTACACTCATGAACCCTTATCCTCGAGTGGCTTCTTGGCCTTGATAAGTGGTGACTCCTTTGTTGAAAAAAAAATAAAAATACATTCTAGCCAACTTAATCACCACTGACATAGCATCCCTTATATGTAACATGTCTATTTGGCTGAATGGTATGGAAAGTAATGGTTTGAGATTAAATGTTACAAAGACCAAAGTGATCATTGATGGTTACATTGTTAGAGATCCTCCATAAAGATAAAAGTTTTCCTGCTTAGTTTTTGAAAAGAGGGTCAGGTTTTGTGGCATGTGCAAGTATTGGGTGTGTCACAAAAAACAAGAGAACTCTGGACTCAGACCAGAACGTTTGCTGATCTGAACCGAACAGCAACACCGATACGACACAGCACAAACTCAGAACAGTAACATCAATACGACCCAACATGGAATCAAAAAATAATGTTGATTTGACCCAACACATAATTTGACCCAATACAGCCTCTACCAGTAGCAACAATCTGGCTCAACACAGATTTGAATAATAACATTGATATAACCCAACACGGACTCAAACAGTAACATTACAAATGCTGACTCGATCCAGTGAAGTTACTCTTGAATGACTTGGATATCGTCTTTATGTAGCTTGTGTGCATTCTTGTATTGCAAGAGGTGTCTAGTGAAAGCATGTATGCACCACTTTTCAGCACTTTTGCACATAACCCGTCACATTGGGTACACAAAAAATGCATTGGAATTACTAATATACCTTTTCTAACTAATGGTTTTCACTGTTTATCAAGATCCGTGTGAAGGGGGGGCACTTGATAAAGGTTTCAATGATACTGCCTCATTGTATTTTCTTCTACAAATGGAATGTTTTAGAAAAATAAATTTGTTCCTTGAAGTTCCCATTGGTTTTTGGTGTATATATATATATATATATATATATATATACACTTGTGCCCGATAATATTCATACCCCCCTTGAAAATTGAGTTTATTAGGTGTAACTTTTGTAAGAATTTATTGTTTACGTCCATATTGATACATATTCTTAATAAACCTCTTCTGATCATTTTCGTCATTTTAAAATCTCGGGATACTTGTAATAAAAGAAATATACAGCTATTTATAAAATCTGCAATGTTCAAAAATAATCATACCCCCTTATTTTTTCAGTATTAATCGAGTTTCTGACTGTTTGTTTTCTGTTTGATTCTTATTTTGAATGCTTTTATACAACCTTTGATTAATTTCATTTCGTTTTTTGCATTTTTCAGAAATTAAAATGATATCAACTGAAAACCAATAAAAGAATAAAAATTATTAGAATGGGGAAGAAAAAAGAGCTTAGTAATGATCTTAGGACTAAAATTGTGAATTCACATAAGGATGGTTTAGGTTACAAGTCAATTTCCAAGAAATTTGAGGTCCCTACAGCAACAGTACAGAGCATCATCAAAAAATTCCAGAGCCACCACACAACAAACAACTTGATTGGTAGAGGAAGGAAAAGGAAACTGTCTGCTAGAGCCACCAGGAATATTGTAAGAAGTGTTAATGCAAATCCAACCACCACTAATAAGGACATTTTAGAAAATCTGGAGTCTTCTGGCATAAAAATATCAAGGCAAACATTGCAAAGGACTCTGCATGAAAATGGTCTGAAAGGAAGAAGACCAAGAACTCCATTGCACACCGGAAAACACCTTGCAGCACGTCTAAAGTTTGCTAGGACCCATGTGAATTCTCCAGAGTCCGTTTTCTCAAGTATTTTGTGGACTGACGAAACAAAAATTGAATTGTTTGGCCATATGGATGCTTCTTACGTTTGAAGGAAGAAAGGAGAAGCTTACAACCCAAAGAACACCATACCCACGGTGAAACATGGTGGTGGTAGCCTAATGTTTTGGGGCTCCTTTTCGGCTAGTGGTCCAGGTAGTTTGGTCAAGATAGATGGAACCATGAAGAAGGAGCAATATTTGGAGATACTCCAGAAAAACATTAGACAGGATGCGGAGAAGCTCCATTTAGGACCAAACTGGGTCCTTCAACAGGATAATCATCCAAAACATACAGCCAAAATAGTCAAGAAATGGTTTGAGGATAATCAAATTAATGTTTTGGAATGGCCTAGCCAGAGTCCCGACCTGAACCCTATCGAAAACCTCTGGCACATATTGAAAACTGAGGTTAAAAAGCGGAAACCTAGAAATTTGAGGGATTTGGAGAACTACTGCATTGAAGAATGGTCAAAAATCAGTGTTGATGCTTGTAAAAACCTTGTTGATAAATATCCCAAACGGTTACAGGCAGTTATTAAGAATAAAGGGTATGCTATTGACTATTAGTAAGAGAGGTATGAATAATTTTGAACTAGTGCCATTATTGTTTTTCTTTGTATAATGTTTCAAACTTGCATAATTTATTTATTTGTTGAGTTTAAATTAAATGCTTATGCTTGATTTATTGTTTGAAATCCCTTTAATATTGTCTACCTTCTGGTTTGAGCAATATTCTTATAGAAATCTCAAAGATCCGAGGGGTATGAATAATATCGGGCACAAGTGTATATATATATATATATATATATATATATATATATATATATATATATACATATACGAGGGGCGGGCAATAAGTAATGCCCCTGGCCCACTTCCCATAACAGTAGAGCAATGAAACTTGGCACAGTTATTAGTCTTTCTCTACATAGGAACCACCCAGAGTTATGTATTTCTCCCATCGTTTGATGCAGCTCTGGAGACCATTTTTGTAGAACACCCCAGGTTGGTCCTCCAACCACGAGGTGACTTCAGAAATCAAGGCTGCATCATCTGGGAAACGCTTTCCTTTCAAAAACAACTTCATGGCTTGGAAGAGGTGAAAGTCAGAGGGCGCAAGGTCAGGAGAGTAGGGAGGATGGGGAAGGATTTCATAACCACATGCCCGTGCTTCTGATCTGGTAACATGCGATTTGTGGACCAGAGCGTTGTCCTGCAGGAGGAGGGTACCTTTGCTGATCTTGCCTCGCCTCTTGATTTTGATAGCTTCCCTTAATTTCCTCAAAAGTGAAGCATAATAGGCTCCTGTAATTATGGTACCCTTTGCCAGGAAATGTGTCATCACTACTCCATCCTGGTTCCAGAAGACTGTGAGCATGACCTTACCAGCGGAGGGCTGCACCCTTGCCTTTTTTGGAAGTGGTGAGTCCAAGTGCTTCGACTGTATTGACTGGGCTTTGGTCTCTGGATCATAGTAATGGACCCAGGTTTTATCCTGTGTAATCAGTCTTTTGAAGAACTTTGACTCATCTTCTTGGCACATCTCCAAATTCATACTCAAGCACTCAATGCGTTCTCCCTTCTGGAATGGTGTGAGCAACCTAGGAATCCATCTGGCAGACACCTTATGCATATGCAAATGGTCATGAATGATAGTTTCCACAGACCCTGTACTAATCTTGACATCTTCAGCTATTTGGCGAATAGTAATGTGCTGATCTTCCAAAATGGCAGCCTTAACTTGACGGATAGATGCCTCATCAATGGCAGAAGGGGGGGGCGACTAGGTCTGGGAGCTGTTTCCACAGACTTCCGGCCATGTTTGAATTCATGATGCCAGCGTTTTACAAGGTCATATGATGGGGCATTATCACCATAAGTTTTTTTCATTTCATCAAAAGTCTCCTGTGGTGTACGTCCTTTCAAATACAAAAACCGGATCACTGCTCGACATTCAACAGGCTCCATTTCACACCTGACTCAGTTCAAACACCTGTAAAATAGAAACCACAATTACTTCAGAGCTGTAATTTGCCACATAACCCGTAGAGATATAAATCATTGCACATGCAAAATTTCAGCTAGATCAGACAATTAGAAGTGGGTCAAGGGCATTACTTATTGCACGCCCCTCGTATATATATATATATATATATATATATATATATATATATATTAATTTTATTTATACAAACATTAATGGCTACATATGTGCATACATGTTTCTGTAATCACCCACGTTGGGGGATTACGTCTTCAGGCCAAGAACTACCTTCAAAAGTGACATTTCCACCAAATACATTTTTCTATTTCGTTTATCAAGTTAAAAATACAACCTGGGTGGGAGTCAAAAAAAACAAAAACGGTAAAAGGATGAGTGAGGTCTATGAAGATGATAAACATCTTTTTTTTCTCTTTTCCCCCTCCCCCATCTAACTTAACTTTTGGCTTTTTATGGCATAGGGTACTTGAGAGTTTCGTTTTCTTGTCTTAGAGTCTGTAAGTTAATAACCTTAGCTATGGTCAACCAAGTACTGACCGGTGCCTTTTTAATCTACCTCCACCCACACATACACGCAACACACACATAACACATCCATACACAGACACTGCCAACACACACATACACACATTAATCCATATATTCAAAAGCGAATCCATGCTGAACACTTTTTGTTTTATTTACTGAAACTAGACAATGATTCTGAAACTACGTAGAAGATAAAGTAAAAGTTACATTAAGGTAAATAAAAATAAAATACATAAATAAATAAATAAATAAAAATAAATAAAAAATATATAAAAAATATAATAAAAAATAAATAAAAAATAAATAAATAAGATAAATAAGAATAAAAATAAAATTAAATTAAAACAAATAAACCAACAAAATGTGAATAAATATAAACCCGAAAGTTATCTAAACCCCACATGTACCTATATGCGTGTATCAATACACTTATAAATGTCTAACATTTATCTACATCCGCGCATATATACACACACACATTTCAGACATACAGAGACAAATAATAGTATTTTTCTTTACTTATGTAGCGTGGTAACATCTTCGTATATGCAATATTATGCTACCCGACTACAGACGGGTGTATATATATATATATATATATATATATATATATATATATATATATATATATATATATACTCACATACATACACATATATACACAAACACACACATACATACATACATATATATATATATATACATATACACATACATACATATAAACACACACACAACAGACATACATATACATATCCACACATACATACATATATAACATATATATAAACAACATTCGGACATCCATACATTTTTGTAATCTATATTGTTACAACAATTCTATACGAGGCAGCCTATTCTAATAGTTCAGAAATATACGCGTGTATACATATATCTACATACAATAGACACAGAGACACATCCACATACAAACATACACACAGATACATAGATACAGATATATATATATATACAAACATACAAACATACATGCATACGTAAAATACACTTATATATCCAAAGTCACACAAATATAGACATATATATATACATGCATACATGTACCGTGCCACCAAATGATACATCTAAAGTAGAAACAGACATGAATACACCTACTATATAAATTCACTTTTTCTATCAAATTCCACACGTCTAGTTATGTTTCATGGCCCCATCCGCTTGTTACACTTTCCTAAGTTGTAGGTTTTTACTGTAAAAATTGACACTACGTAAAAATTTATATTGAATTCAGCATGAAGTTCATAGGGTTATCCTCATATTTAACAAAGATTCTTTCGATGGTAAGGCAGATATACATAAGATGTATCACGACACAATAATAATATATAATAACATATGACAGAAATCAGAGTATTTAGGTTATACAAACCTAGTATATAAGCTTATATATTGTAGTACTTACCTCCATCTTTGCTTATTCACTCTAATACCCTTATTTCTTTCTCTTCCATTCACCCTTCATTCCTTACTTTCTTTCATCTATTTATTTCTTCTATTTTTTTTTTTTTTTTTTTTTTTTTTTTCTTATATTAATAAATTATTTTTCCTACCCGGGTATATAAAGATCATATATCCATACATGTACACACCCAAAAATATCCATATGCATACATTATTACGAGCTTCACTCAAAACGATCTATTACTCATTTAGTTCAAATATACCTTCATACAGGTACTTATTTCGGCTAGTAATACCATAACTGCTCGATGAAGTAGAATATTAAGTGACTTACGTAACCCATATGGGTATGATTATAGTTGCGACCTCACTCATCCTCTTTGTGGGGGGGTCATTTGATGGGGGTTAGTTGTACTTATAGTAGTTCCATTATCCTAATTTAGAGTTCCTTAAGTGCATGTATTCTGAAATGTTTGCAGGATATAGCAGTTTCTTGTTTAATATTCAATAATTTTTCTCGGTCTTTAAACCTAGTTATCTCAAGTTTTTCTGATAAACTAGGTTTAAAGACCGAGAAAAATTATTGAATATTAAACAAGAAACTGCTATATCCTGCAAACATTTCAGAATACATGCACTTAAGGAACTCTAAATTAGGATAATGGAACTACTATAAGTACAACTAACCCCCATCAAATGACCCCCCCACAAAGAGGATGAGTGAGGTCGCAACTATAATCATACCCATATGGGTTACGTAAGTCACTTAATATTCTACTTCATCGAGCAGTTATGGTATTACTAGCCGAAATAAGTACCTGTATGAAGGTATATTTGAACTAAATGAGTAATAGATCGTTTTGAGTGAAGCTCGTAATAATGTATGCATATGGATATTTTTGGGTGTGTACATGTATGGATATATGATCTTTATATACCCGGGTAGGAAAAATAATTTATTAATATAAGAAAAAAAAAAAAAAAAAAAAAAAAAAAAAAATAGAAGAAATAAATAGATGAAAGAAAGTAAGGAATGAAGGGTGAATGGAAGAGAAAGAAATAAGGGTATTAGAGTGAATAAGCAAAGATGGAGGTAAGTACTACAATATATAAGCTTATATACTAGGTTTGTATAACCTAAATACTCTGATTTCTGTCATATGTTATTATATATTATTATTGTGTCGTGATACATCTTATGTATATCTGCCTTACCATCGAAAGAATCTTTGTTAAATATGAGGATAACCCTATGAACTTCATGCTGAATTCAATATAAATTTTTACGTAGTGTCAATTTTTACAGTAAAAACCTACAACTTAGGAAAGTGTAACAAGCGGATGGGGCCATGAAACATAACTAGACGTGTGGAATTTGATAGAAAAAGTGAATTTATATAGTAGGTGTATTCATGTCTGTTTCTACTTTAGATGTATCATTTGGTGGCACGGTACATGTATGCATGTATATATATATGTCTATATTTGTGTGACTTTGGATATATAAGTGTATTTTACGTATGCATGTATGTTTGTATGTTTGTATATATATATATATCTGTATCTATGTATCTGTGTGTATGTTTGTATGTGGATGTGTCTCTGTGTCTATTGTATGTAGATATATGTATACACGCGTATATTTCTGAACTATTAGAATAGGCTGCCTCGTATAGAATTGTTGTAACAATATAGATTACAAAAATGTATGGATGTCCGAATGTTGTTTATATATATGTTATATATGTATGTATGTGTGGATATGTATATGTATGTCTGTTGTGTGTGTGTTTATATGTATGTATGTGTATATGTATATATATATATATATATGTATGTATGTATGTGTGTGTTTGTGTATATATGTGTATGTATGTGAGTATATATATATATATATATATATATATATATATATATATATATATATATATATATATACACCCGTCTGTAGTCGGGTAGCATAATATTGCATATACGAAGATGTTACCACGCTACATAAGTAAAGAAAAATACTATTATTTGTCTCTGTATGTCTGAAATGTGTGTGTGTATATATGCGCGGATGTAGATAAATGTTAGACATTTATAAGTGTATTGATACACGCATATAGGTACATGTGGGGTTTAGATAACTTTCGGGTTTATATTTATTCACATTTTGTTGGTTTATTTGTTTTAATTTAATTTTATTTTTATTCTTATTTATCTTATTTATTTATTTTTTATTTATTTTTTATTATATTTTTTATATATTTTTTATTTATTTTTATTTATTTATTTATTTATGTATTTTATTTTTATTTACCTTAATGTAACTTTTACTTTATCTTCTACGTAGTTTCAGAATCATTGTCTAGTTTCAGTAAATAAAACAAAAAGTGTTCAGCATGGATTCGCTTTTGAATATATGGATTAATGTGTGTATGTGTGTGTTGGCAGTGTCTGTGTATGGATGTGTTATGTGTGTGTTGCGTGTATGTGTGGGTGGAGGTAGATTAAAAAGGCACCGGTCAGTACTTGGTTGACCATAGCTAAGGTTATTAACTTACAGACTCTAAGACAAGAAAACGAAACTCTCAAGTACCCTATGCCATAAAAAGCCAAAAGTTAAGTTAGATGGGGGAGGGGGAAAAGAGAAAAAAAAGATGTTTATCATCTTCATAGACCTCACTCATCCTTTTACCGTTTTTGTTTTTTTTGACTCCCACCCAGGTTGTATTTTTAACTTGATAAACGAAATAGAAAAATGTATTTGGTGGAAATGTCACTTTTGAAGGTAGTTCTTGGCCTGAAGACGTAATCCCCCAACGTGGGTGATTACAGAAACATGTATGCACATATGTAGCCATTAATGTTTGTATAAATAAAATTAATATACCTGCTCTGTTCACTCATTGAGCACTATTTTGGTAGACACATGTTGTTTCATTGGATGTACTTCTAGGAAACTAAACTCTACTGGCTATATATATATATATATATATATATATATATATATATACTAGTAGCCAAATTGAATATTGAACTGCTCATATCTTTGGTTCTATCAGATGAAACTACATGAAAATTTGCAGGCTTTTTCAAGATTATAATATTATTCTATGATTAAAATTTTACGACTATTGGTAAAAAAAAGGAGTGAAGTACCTTTTGAAGTGGTAGAATGATCTAACCATTTTGTGAGCAAAAAGCAAAGGACAATGGAGACAGATGCAAACTCAAGTGTGGGAAAGTATATCTGGATGGCGAAGCTATTGCGGTTGTTCAGAAGTTTTATTACGTTGGTGATACCATTGGAGCACAGGATGGAGCAGGTGCTAGTGTGATTGCAAAAGTTAAAAGTGGATAGAATAAGTTCAGAAGAACTTCTGCCATTACTAATAAGCAGAACATCACCATTATCGACCAAATCATGTAGTGTGATGATGTATGAAAGTGAAACCTGGCCAGTGAGAGTTGAGGATATGCATTGCATGGAGAGAAATGATATGAGGATGATAAGTTTGATGTTTAATGCAAGTCTTGAAGACAGGCTTAGATCTGATAACGTCAGAAGAAGATTAAATCTAGATAGTATAGGTAGGTGTGCAGAACAGAAGACTTTGAAACTATGACTTGTTGGAATTCGCCGCTAGAAGTTCACTGTTGCATCATGGGAAAAAACTTTTTTCTTTATTCAAAATAAATTATGCAAAACGTTATTTTAAACATGATTTAACATAAAAAGTGTAAACTTGAATTGTGCCATTTTTTTGGTTCCAGTAAAATCTTTGCCACGGCCACATGCAGCTATTTGTATCGAATCAAAATCTGATGTAGGGAAATTATTCCGGTGCATGAATATGCAGAAGGCATTAAAAAGGAACTCAAAGCCTGGGATCTATATAGATATTACAGTTTGGAAAACATAGCTGAACCTTATTCTATGTTCAACTTGTTGCGGCAATTACATTGTGATTCTTCAAGATACAAACTCCCTTCCTTCTTCAGTCTAGAAGGACTTTGACATTATTCTTTATTAAG
This sequence comes from Euprymna scolopes, assembly GCF_053919585.1. NCBI lineage: Eukaryota > Metazoa > Mollusca > Cephalopoda > Sepiida > Sepiolidae > Euprymna > Euprymna scolopes. Next base: position 84,147,898 of record NC_136503.1, on the reverse strand, counting down.
GATCTTTACTCAAGCATGATATATCTGCCCGTCAAAAACTCAATTGAGCTTTTCAGCTTTCTACTTAGAGAAAGCGCCAAACTACAAAACTTTCAACCCACTACAGTTGAATGAAAGAACTTATGATCTGATAGCCTACTTGAACCTGCAATCGTTTTTGCAATTACAGAAACTTGAATGATGCAACATTCAAGGTGTGCAGAATAAAATCGACACAGACTATGCAGAAACCGATCTCCCATTCTAAATTCTAAAATAATTGCTTTTTTTTTTAAATTTTTTTTTAGTGTTTCAGTGTTCACACATAATAACTACCTAAAAAAAAATAGAATCTTATTTTTGGATGAGGGTGTTAATTCACAATAATACCAGATATAATAATTCTTTTTTTACTCACTTGTGCTAAATTCGTTTGTTCTAGCCACCAAAGTTCAAAGTCCTTCATCAATTGAGCTTTGTCTTTTTCCAGCAAATGTTGCCAATGCTCGATTGTTGTCTTCAAATTCCGGAGATAAGTAAAATTATCCTTGTATCTGAAAATAAAAACCCAAACAAACAAGAATTCCCATTTGTATGTTGTCCACCTTTCAAATAAATTACATTCAAATTCTTCAACACTTTTGTATGTCTTGCATAGCATGATAAAACTTAATTTATTTTCCCCAGATATATAGAGAAAAGTCTTATCTGTTATTTCAGAAATATTTTTTTCACAAAAATCTAAAACAGAGAAAAAGAAATAGAAAAATTTAGAAAAATCCAGAAGGTCCTAGAACTTTCCAGAACATTGAAGTAAGATTGAGAAGGTTCTATAGTTACATATTTGGTGGCATTCTCTATAAAAGAGTTTTTCATGCTAACTTAGCAGTTGCTGGTTGGTTTACATAGTGAGTTCTAAACAGCTATAAATCGAGCCAAAAGAATCATCTTTAAAACCTCTTAATAACAAAAGGCAACTTCTTTTGAAATATTTCTCTGACCAAAGACACCATAATTTTTTTTACTTTGGAGTCACTATTTATTAAGGTCTGAATGCCACTCAAGGATAAGGGTTAATGAATGTAAGGTGGTAGTTTAGTAATTCTTAATGATACAGATGGAGTAGAATTTGATTATTATAGAAACGGTTCAACAAGAACTTGTTTACATTGGATTTTGTTCTAGCCACCAAAGTTCAAAGTCCTTCATCAATTGAGCTTTGTCTTTTTCCAGCAAATGTTGCCAATGCTCGATTGTTGTATAACAATGTACTATAAAAAAAAAGGGAGAAGAGCCATAAATCGAATAAATTGAAATTTAGTTTGGGGTGAGGCAGTAGTGAAGACAGAGCAATGGGATTTTTGATTTGATTGAAGATGGCAAACAATGAGACATAATTTCCATTGTTAAATTTAAATGGATTAAATTAAATGCAAATCTGAAATATTTGAATTTTGCAAATGAGAGGTTGTATGCATATTATGCACCCTAGAAACTTTTTAAAATGCTCGAAAGAAACTGAAGTTTGGAGAAGATTTAGTAATGAATGTCTAATATCATACTGTTAAAATTTCACAAAAATTCGAGGTATCTAAATTTTCCTTACCTCCTTTGTATGAATCTAAACTAAATATAGCTCACATTACCGACTCTTATATTAATAAGCTTTGTTCCAAACTTCATGACAATTCATTAATTAGTTTAGAAGTGAATCATATGTATCAAAATGTATAAATATATACACATACCTATTTTTATATGCATGCACACACTAAATGTTAAAATTAAAAAAAAAATACATAATAATATAAAGTGCTCATATTACCATTTGTATTATTATTCATCAGACTACTGTTCTCATCTTCAGTGTGATTTTCACATTTCAGTCGATGTAACCTCCGACCTTCCTCAGGTGTATCTTCTAGAACTCGGGAATGTTTCTGTCGAACTCGGGAATTTGGATGGAATTTCGAGCAGAACCCTTTATTTACTTCACGGGGTTAGCATGCTCTTGTTCCGTCAACTGGATAGAGGTCCTAAGTAATTCACAAATGTATTTTTCGGTCACCCACACTCAGGATTGAACCTTCAACCTTCAGGAGAATATCACTTTTACAAATTTTTTTTTTTAATAGGCATCTCCACTATCAAGGCCAATAGATTCTTCCCAGTACTCTAACCACTGCGCCATGGGTCCTAGTTGTAAATATCACTATATTTTACTAATTATAACTACATATTAATGTATATCTATCTTTATACTTATTACTTCTTTTTGTTTTTTGCTTATTATTTTATTATAAAATTTAGAAACGTCATATTATCATGTTGCTTAGAATATATATTCTTTAATTCATAATGATCTGTTCATCAGTTTAGGAGATTATCCTATACCTAAACATATATACATATATTTAACTTTATAGATTGAGATATATATATATACACTAGAAGAATATCCACCACAAGATGGGAAAATTAACCCCCCTCTCTGAAGAGTTTTGTCCCATTTTTATGTACTGTACCATTAAGATCATGATATAATGATACTAAACCTTATATCTAGAATCCTTATTATAATTTGATCAAAATCCATCACATGATTTTGATTTTGAAATGATGGCTAAAATTTAAGGTGTAAGTTTAAGGTCTAAAGAAGTTAAAGTCTAAAGAAGAAGTTGGAATTAAGAGAATCTTGGGCGCTTCTACACTATTAGGACGAAATTTTGTAGTTGATAAATGGAGTTTTTAGATAAAAAACAGTGGTTTCTATTGATTTTTTTGTCGATTCTAATAAATTACAATGTTAGCTTCCAAATTATGCAGTCGGAATTACCTGCATATTACTGAATTATTAAAAAAAACACCAACTTTAATCATGTTAGTAGTTGAAAAATTACCTCCCTTTTGAACTTTCCTGCGTCTTACGATTGTTTTCATCAAATTCTATTTTTTTATTTTCTTTAATAAATAATTTTCTACCTTATCGATTTTCGTCATTTTTGGATATAATCATCTTAAAAATACGAGGAATGCATAGATACCATTGTTTTTATGTGAAATTCAGTTTTACGATTTTCAGAATTTCATCCTAATAGTGTAGAAGCGCCAAATCTTGCTTAATTGGTGTCTAATAACTATGAATCGAATTCAATGTGAATGTTAATTTTAATGCTCAAATCATTGTACCCATAATAATATGAATCCTTTGAATGCTTTAAAATACTCCAAAGAAACATAAATTTGAAGAATATTAACTGATGTTTAATAAATATTGATAAAATTTCACAAAATGTTGGAGGTATCTGAATTTTCACAAAAGACTTCCACTCACTTTTTACCCTCTTTTGCATAAATTAGATATAGCCCACACTTGGCCCTCTTACTTATAGCTGTGTCCCAAACGTCATAATGATTGCTTAATTAGTTTTAGAGTGAATCCTATACATACATACAAACATACTTAACTTTAAGTTTGTGTTTTTAGAGAAAAAAAAAGAGAAAAAGAAAAGTTTTAACTCTTCTTACCGTTTCTTTTCTATTTCAAGTTTCTCTCGAAGGTTTTGTTCTTCCAAATCTGGTTGAAAATTGTTAGAATCTGAAAATATACACATTAATTATAATTCCTTCTTTGGTGACAACAATGAAATGATGCAAGTTCTTCATTTTTTGGTTGAAATACACTTTTGTTAAATAGGAAAAAAATGATTTCTGCCAAATCCTTACTCTTATGTAGTGAAGGGACTTGAGTGGTGCCATAAATGGGGGAGGGGACTAAAAGCAGAAGTCAAGGAAACCATGTGACTTCTTTTTCCTGCTGTTAACTTTAGTGAGTGGACATGAAACGGTGCCCCTTCGGACAAGGCAGCTGCATACAATATAATAACAAAGTAACTTATCTGTCTCTCATTCTCTTCCACTCTCCCTCACCCTCAGTTTCACCCGGTCCCGGTGGGGGCTGGGCATGAATCTCAAAGTGTGGTATCTGTTCCGGCAGATACTGCAATCAAAGACCATATGTGGGGGAAACCCCACATATCAGACCTTGGTTAATGTAAGGGCAACCCTTCATACTAATTGTCACTATCCAGCTCCCATTTCCCACCCATCGGGAGCTGGTCCCCTTTTCCCTCTCCCTCTCTATCCACATTAAAAAACGGCCTTGTGCCTAATTTGCTCAATGGGGAAGCAAATAAATACCCACTCTCCCTCACCCTCTCTCACTCTCACATGTGTACAAAGTTTTATGTTCTGTTTTAAGTAAAAACTTTATAATCAAACAAGTGTCCATGTTTTTTTATCAACAGCAGAGGATCAGCTGAGTTTCACAGAGGCAATGGCTGGAAGATTTGACAAACCCTGGGTTACAACAAAAAAGGACACACAGATGTATAGCAGTTTATATACCCAACGATAAAGCATAATGTTATAATTATGATTTGGTGCTACAGCGATCAATCTATCTAAACAAAATAGTCATTAAGAATAGGTAGCTGTGCTGTAAAAATGAGGGTTCAAACGAGTGAAGGACAACAATTGAGCTGCTGATGGTGAGAGAAGAGAGAGAGAGAGATGTGAGTAGAAAAGAAAAAGAAATGAGAGAAGAGGAAGAAAAATTGAAATGTTTACCGACAATGAGACCAAATTCTTTTTGGTGTGTAAATTTACATGCAAAAAAAAAAAAAATAACACAAATTTTAACACATTTGCAATAAGAAGCGTTAGATGACTTTTGGTACACCAAAGAATGACTTTTCATTCAAACTTACTAATTCCAACGCTTTCTTCATAGGCCAATTATTTCTGACAATTTATGCCAAAACTTGGGAAATATTTTAATCTGCATTCCTCCAGGAACCGATATTCCTCATCCAGAACTGCTCTGCAACCACTTTTCCATAGAAGAGGCATTGCAAGCTTTTCTCTACTCAATCATTATTTTCATGGCAAGTGTTCAACTGAGCTCCAATCTATGGTTTATCCTTGCAAATCTTTCAGAAAAAACACTCATCTAACTAAAACCATTATCAAAAATTTTCCCCACTTTTTATCAGTGCCTCACCCTAAACTAAATGATATTTTTATAGAACTGCTGCTGCTGATTTATGTTTCATCTATATTAGTTACCTCATCTTATCTTGGTGTTGTGGGATGCCTTGATATGCAATCTCACGCAATGGAATTTCATGGGGATGGGGAGGTTAGAGTTAGGCGAGGTGTTTTATGTGGAAATTATATATCAAGGACTATTCGTTGAGGTTTAATAGCCATGGGTTTTTTATATTCACCAAAGACTTGTTCGAAAAGATTTTTATTAGATCCACCATTCTCAACAATTTCAGACATCCCAACACAAACATTCAGCATGATTCTAACCCATCTACTAGCGCCAATACTCATTCCCCTACATCGGTGTATAGCATGACTCAGCTCTGCAACCAAACTTAGTTAAATAAAGTTTGGTTGCAGCTTGAATTATAAGCTTAAAACTTGTGATTATTGGAAGCAGAATTGCAGGAAGGTTGCATATAGAGAAAGTTAAAGAAAAATCATTGCAAATCTCACTTACCTTCGAGTTGAGTTCTGTGTTGTTCAATTTTAGACTTTATTTGTTCTGAAAGTAAAATAAAAGAAATTGAATCGGTGAGCATTAGTTTCCACACATACATACATACATACATACATACATAGAAAGAATTTGAATGCCTACTAGACACTATCCTCGAGTGTCTCTCTGTACAATGGTTTGTCAGAACAACCTGACATGAGGATACTTTTTCTATAAGTAAATCCTGACTAAATATTCAAAATTACATAATATTTGTAGCCCAAATAAAATCTTCTCACTATGGCTAACCCAGACTGGCTTTTACAAGGAATGGTACACCTTCTCCAAGTGATGTTACCTCAAGTAACAACACGAAGCTGGACACTCCACCAGACTAGATGAATTCTTATCCTGGAATCCAATAAGACCAAGAAACTACAAGAAAGATATAACATATTAAACTGGTCAACTGAGGAGAAGAAAATTATGTTCTCAACTTCTTTAAAATTCAATGTTTGAGAGGTAAAGGAGAATGTTAATGGAATATTCGAATATCTATGCATCTTATATAGAGATGACGTGTTAGCCCCAGGAAGTGGGCCCTTTAATTTTTGAGAACTTCAACTGAAGTAAAAAGAAACATACATACATACATACATATTATATACACATACATACATACATACATACATACATACATATTATACACAATGTGACACGATCTCTACTGGATTATCTGTAAAAAGTTGAATATCAAATGCAGCAACGTCCTGGGAACATAAACCAGAAAAAACAGTAGGAAATAAGTTATACACCATCCACTATGACTATGCAATTCCTACAGCTACGTACCTAAAAAACAGAACTATTAAACCTGATATAGTGATATGGGACAAGAAGGAGAAGCAAGCATCCTTAGCAGTTGTTACTGTTAGTTGTTAGTAGTTAGTGTTAGTGTTAGCGTTCCCAATGATGCTGGGTTAAACAGAGTGAGAGGGAAAAAGATAACGAAATACAAACATCTTGTGTATGGCATGAAAAGTAAACTGGAATCTTAAGAGGATTTGTATCATTCCAGTAAGTATAAGAGCGATTAAACTCATGAAAAAGAATTTCAAAAACTACCTGACAAATATACCTGGTGAACCAAGTGCAAGAGAGATACAAACAATTGTCCGTAAAGAGATGGTTAAAATCTTTAAAAATCTCACAGTTAGAATGTACGAGATAGTGGTTGAATGTTTGGCATCTGGTAGGATGCCTCATCCCCAGCTAGAACAAAATAATATGAAAATTGAAAAAAAAAAAAAAAGGAACTCTTCAGTACAAGAGTTTGTCATCCTAACATGAGGATATTTTCCATAGGGAGTAAACCCTGACCAATTATTAAAAAAATGGTGTGCAGTCTCTCAATCCATCAAACTCATTGTCACGGTTAAAGACAGGGGCATTCTCTCTATTAATAGAAGGCAACTTTGAATAATAAATTAGAAGGCATTGACAATAAGGAACTGATAAAAAAAAATAACAAGACTAAATAATGGCAGACCAGCATCCAGGATAAAAAGGGCCCCTCAAAAGGATCCCTCAACCCATTTAGATGGGAAGAGGTAAGCAATGATATAAACATTACTGCCTCTGAAAATGGCACTTGAAAGATTACAGAGACCAATCAGGTTCAGTCATCATGCTTTGATAAAAAACGTCCTGGCTTCTTATCTTCATCGTGTGCAGCAACTAAAAAAAAAAAAAAGGAAAATAAGGCTTAAAAGTCCAGCCATGGTCTTTTAAGAACAAAAGAAGATGTTATTGCTTTATTACTACTGTTTGCAAAGTGGACCAAGACATCAAACAAAATTTGCAAATCACTATGAAAAATTTTCCCCACTTTTTGTGCCTAAACCTAAACGTGGATTCCATGAACAAAGCTTCTTTCCTAGAACTGCCTGCCTGTGGAACTTTGTTCCACTGATCTGCTTTCCAGCTGACTACAATATTGTCGAGTAGGTGAGTGCATGGTCGCCCACAATCTTATTCAGTATTAGGATTTATACTTTGAGTCATCAATAGTCATTTGCATACCACTGCTAATTGGTGCAAAAGATGCAGAGGAGTTTTAAAAAAAAACACATCTCTATGATCCTAACAAACCTCAAATTAAAAAAAAAGATTGGAAAAGAAAAAAGTAAAAAAAAAAAACTGGTGAAAAGAAAAGAATTACTTACTAATTTTCGCTCTTGCCTCATTCACTTGTCCTCCAAGATGTTTCGCGTCAGCGTAACTTTTTTTCAGAGTTTGTTTCTTGTTCTCTATTGAAGGATTATTCCAGTAATCTTGGCAGAAGAGTTCAAAGGCTTCCTGTCGTCCCATCGACATCGGACCTACTGTTCACGGGAATAAAACAGAACATATCAGCTAAGTAATAATAAGTTCTTCACGACAGTCTTACTTAAATTTATACTACAACTAGCATTTCAGCCCGGTGTTGCCTGGGTGTTTGGAGATGTATGTTGAGCAAAAAAAAAAAAAAAAAAAAAAAGCGGTCAATTTTTTTAAAAACTTTGACCCCTATTATGACCCCTGAACATTTATTGTTTTGGACTCAATTCAAGTTATTAAGTTAGATCCATGTCCAAGGAACCTATATCTAAAATTTCAAGTGTTTAGACCCAAAATTGGCGGAGAAGTTTGGTAGAGTTCTCAAAGGTCAAATCGTTGACCTTTGACCCTTTAACAGCCAAATTTCTGGTCGAAAACGGATTAAAAAGATTTTCCCAAATCTCAATACCCTGTATATCAAATTTCGAGTCTGTAGACTGAACATTGACAGAGTTATTGTGTTGGAAAATGTACACATACACACAGACACGTTCACTTTTATATCTTTTTCTCTATAAAAGTGAATGTGTCTGTGTATATGTGTGTCTGTTTGTGTACATTTCCCTCTGCAATTACTCTGCCAATTTTAAGTCTACAGACCCAAAATTTGATATACAGGGTACTGAGATTTGGGAAAATCTTTGTGATCGATTTTTGGCCATTACGGCTATGTCTCCAACACTTTTGTCATCTGTCTAGCTCTCTTTCTGGCTCTGTCTTTTCTCCCTTAACTCTCTTGTATATATGTATCTGTTCCTTTGTGCTTACAGTACTTGATCACATGAAGACTATGTGATCTTCAGCCACGTTTTCCGACCAAATTTATTGTTTTTATTTCTGCTAATGCCCACCACATTCTTTCCTTGATTTTTTTCAAGTTAATCAAAATATTTTACTAAACAATAAAATTCTCTCTGCATACCTTTTTTCTACATAACTGTTATGAAATAATAATGTTTATTATCTAACATTTTACTTTTTTAATAATGATAGTCGATGTTCTAAATCGACTATCAGCAAGGTCACCTGATGTTGCTCAGGCATAATATAACACTCTTAAATTGCTAGACTTTTGCATTCTTTCCCTGTTTCTTGATTTTATGACTGTACTAACCTACTAAAGTTTAAATGTAATGTGAACAAGCATCTTGTTGGTCAAATCCTCACAGCCCCACTTTAGATACAATCTCAAATAGTATATCCTTACATCCAAGTGGTAATATGCCTTGTTTGAGGTGAAAAAAAAAATACTGATGATCTAGAACCTCAGTTTCAATTGTTCATATATACACAAAGCAAAAACGTAACTAACATATCAGTTTTTGGGCTTTTTTTTCTGCCAGTTGATGGTTTATGTTGTTTTGATGGACCCAGGCATCAACTCCATGGGCATTTCTCCTTTGTTCTTCGGAAGATCCAGTGTTGGAAGTTTTGCCAGATGATCCTCGGTTTGATGAATCGAGCGAATTTTCTTGACTCCATATTCGCTGCTGCTGCTGCTGCTGCTGTTGTTCGCTGCGGTGACCTTGGCCAGAAAAGATGGTGGAATTCTTGCTCTTCTCTTTCTTCAGCATATTTACCAAAATATCTACAAAGGAGTCAAGGAAAGTATCATTGTGTCCGTTGATCTGCTGTTGTCAAATAGAAACAATGTAAACAGATAACTAGTTTTTTCACCTTAGTTTAGAGCAAAACTCAATGTTATCATGCAGAAAGGTGGCACCAAAGGAAAGTTGAAAGGGTTTAAAAAAAAAAGCAAGTATCACAATAAAATCACACACACAAAAAAAATTAATGACGAAAACTGTTTTGGGGAAGGGCAAGTGGAGTATTAATTTTTAGAAAGGCTTAGTTGAGGGAAAGAGAAATAAATGCAAAAATATATATACCTCCTTATTCATACAATTCTATATATATTATCCACAATACCATAGCATACAAAATGGTGGCCACGTGTTTGGAGAAATGAAACAAAGCACGTGGTCACTACAAAAACATAGCGTTAGCATATAAAATATCTGAATTCTTCAGGTGAATTTAGTTTTACAGCAAATAAAAAAAAAAGAAAGAAAAAATATTTATTTGGTCTGGATTTATTTAAATTGGTATATAAATTTATTATGATATACATACGAAAATGCTGGTATTGGGTACAAGAAATTCAGAGGAATTACTGTTAGGTTAAGAAATGATAACCAGTTTGAGTGTAAGAAGCATAAGATAATAGAGACAGATGAGAGCTTAAATTTGGATGACTAAGCAACTGAGGTTGTGGAGAAGTTTTTTTTTTACTTTGGAGGACAGGGTGGAGCAGGTGTTACTGTGAGTACAAGAGCTTGGAGTGGATGGATTAAGGTCAAGGAACTTCTACCATTACTAACTGTAAGAGTTACGTACAGTGGAATGTTGTACTCTTTCAGCTTGTGGTGAGCCAATTGGTGATCTCCCCCCCCCCATGTCTTCTGTATTGATAGAAATCAAGGGAGGTTACTCTGCTGGCCTTTCTGTCCAGGGTATATCACTCTGGTTGCCTCCTATTGTCAGGGACAGATAAGTCCTATACCTATACACTAACCAGCAGAGAATTGCCACTGTTGACCAAGGGAGTGTGATGATATATGGAAGTGAAATCTGGCTAGTAAGGGTTGAGGACATGCGTCACATGTAGAGAAATATAATGAGAATGATACAATGAAATTTTAATACGAGTGTTAAGATAGGTATAGATCGGATGACCCCAAGGGACAATTATATTTGTTATAGTAAATGAACACATATAAAGAATAAATTGAGCACACAACATTGATTTTTCACTGTGTCTCAAGGGCATCCCTTATAGAACTGCTACCAAGGGAAGGAGAGATAACTTTCTTAGTCCTTCATAATTGGAGAGTTCTGCTAGGGGATGTTACTGGGTTTATAACATCACAATATTTGGAGAGTTTAGGGAAATTTGTGCAAAATAGAAGACTTTCTTAGTTGAACCATATTGAAATAATGGATGAGATGCTTAAGTAGATGTAGAACAGTTGAGGTAGCAGGGCCAGTTGGCAGTGAAAAGGCCAAGGAAAACATGGGAGCAAGTGATAAGGATGGACTTCAGAGAAAGAGGGATAAATAAAGACCTTACCAAAGATAGATTAGTTTGGGAGTCAGTTTTTAAATCATCATCATCATCATTATCATGATCTAAAAATAAAAGAATGCATTTTGAAAAAGGATACTGATTTCTGTGTCTCTTTGCAGAAGAAGATTCTTCAGTTTTTCTTGGTCAGCTGAGAAATATGGCGTCACATCTTGGTCTTGTGGATTAGATGCAGCTTGATAGTGATTTTGGAATTCTGAAGATTGTGCAGAAAGCTGGCTGATTTTCTCTTTTAATGCTTTCTGTGATTGCTAAATAACATTAGTTGGGAAATGAAATAAATCATATTAAATGCAGAGTACATCAACAAAACACCTTATTTTTTTACATGATAATTGCTGAAATAATAGCAGCGCTTTGTATGCTAATTTTTTTTTGTATGTTATTAAAATGTTGAATGATTTTAGTAAGATGGAGCCATTACATTTTTTTTTTTTACATAGGAGTCACCACTTATCAAGGCCCGGAGGCCACTCAAAGATAAGGGTTATTGAGTGTACAGTAATCAATGGGATAATATCGTAGTAATCGTTAGTTATGGAAATTTGGTAGATTGCATTACTTAAGGAGGCGATTCATCAAGAATTTGTTTATGTTGGACTTGAAGACAACCAAGTTGTATTCAGCTGGGAAACAGGCAAACGGAAGAGAGTTCACAGCCGTGTAGTTCTAAGAAAGAAGCTTTGTTCATGGAATCTACGTTTTGACTTGGGCACAGTCAAAGAGTGGTGAAAATTATTGACAGTGGTTTCAGCTAGACGAGTATTTTTCATGAAAGATTGGCGAGGAGAGACTAGAGATTGGAGCTCATACGAGCACTTGCCATGGAGATAATGATAAAACAAAGACAGGCTCGCAACATCCCTTCTGTAGGAAAGAGGTTGGAGGGAAGATATACAAGGTTTCTATAAAGTCCATGTACACTTAAAAAAAGTGTATAACTTTAATTGTATTTATAATAGAAATATTCTGTGAAAAGGATTAGAAAGAAGTAAATCTATAATTTGTAAAGTTTTATTAAAATTTTATTGGAGTTTCTCTATGTCCTCCATCATTAACAATATAAAAAGGTTAATACAAAAACATTTGCCAACTGCTTTACTGCCTGAATTTATATTTATTGTAGCTTTCAATGAATCAGGGTTGAGCTACATGCATAATTGTTTTTACATGTCTTCATAAAAATCTAATGGAATCAAAGGTAATTGTGCATAAAACGAGACCTTAAGTTTTAAAGATGGCGGCAAGTCTGTCAATTGAAGTATGGAAGCACAAAATTGATATAATACTTCCGCTATTCTTCAAAACTTTACTTATATATTTGGACAAAATATTAAGATTTTTTTTTGTTAATATATTTTTGATAACATATTTAGTTTTTTTAAAATGTACTATATTTAAATATACTTTATTTAAACCTGCACAGTCTATTAATAGTTAATTACTATTTCTTATAGTTAATTATATTTTACGTTTACTTTTTACCCCTTAATAATAAAAATATATAAAAATATGTAACCCTTCTTTATCAATTGATTTTGTGTTTTTTAATCACATAGAAATATCTAAACAATTTGACAAAATATGAACATAGTTATTTGAAAAAGATATGTGATTAAAGAACACAAAATCCATTGATAAAGAAAACTTACATATTTTTATTTTAATGGGGGTGAAAAATTTAACTAAATTATAGTTAACTATAAAAAAATATTTTTTTAATCGGCGACGATCATAATAGACTGTACAGGTTTAAATAAAGTATATTTAAATATACTACACTTAAAAAAGAATACGTAACTATATGTAACTATATTTGGAAATAAAAATCGTAAATATGTTAGAAAAAAATATTAACAAAAAAAAAATCTTAATATTTTACACAAGTAAGCAGTTTTGAAGAATAACGAAAGTATTGTATCAATTTTGTGCTTCCATACCTCAATTGACAGACCTGCCGCCATCTTTGAAACTTAGGGTCTTGTTGTATGCACCATTACCGAATCAAATTTGGTGAACATGGAGGCCAATAAAATGGTCCATGCTTTTGATTCCTCTGCTAAGAAATTCTTGATTGGGAAATATTTTTTTACTTATCTAAAAATGGTTGCAAATTTTGTGGTGAAAAATTATTCAATAACTATGCTTAAAACTAGGTACATGCAAATTTGATAACATTTTTTACAAATTATTTCTATAGCAAATGCAAATAAAGTTACAATTAATATTTTTTGAATTAGTCAGACTACTGTTCTCATGTTGAGTGTTATTTATGCAACGTTTTGGTTGATGTAACTTTCAACGTTCAACTCAGGAATTTTTCTGTCAAACTCTGAAATTTGCACAGAATTTTGAATGGAACTCTTTCTTTAATCCATCGGAATAGCATGCTCTCATTCCATCACCCATGATTGGATAGAAGTCCTAAGTAAATTGCAATCGTATTTTGATGATCACTATACTGAGGATTGAACCTTCAATCTCCAGAAGAGTGTAAATTACAACTAAATTTTACCAAGTACTTTATCTACTATGCCACAGGTCTGCAAAGACCCATGACATATTGAATAATTAAGTTACTAGGTATGGGCAAAAATAAACGAATAAGGATAGGGGAACCTAGTTTTGAAAGCCGATTTATCATAATTTCTTTTGTGGGTTTCCGACTACTTTTTGATTTTATTTTACAGATTAAGGACTAAACTTAATTTCCCAAAAGAAAAAAATATTTGTGCACGTGAAAAAAAAAAAGTTATAAAAAATTATTTCATGGCGAGCTAACCAATTCAGCTAAATTTTGAAGTTAAATAAATTCATTGCAAAAATCCTTTTAAAAATAAATATTAGTTTTCTGGGTCTATTTCAAAGATAATTAGTAAAGTAAAATCTTAAGATACCGAATTAAATTAAAAAAAAACATCTTGTTTGCACAAAAAAAAAATAGCTGAATAAGCCCAAAAACCCGAATGATTTTACTGTTCGCAAAAGCGCAACAAACCATAGTTTTGTAAACACGGAATATACAGAGGTCAAAATCTGAGACAGTCGAAAAGCTGTCTGAGAATGACGTCATGTAATTAAAAGAAGGGATGAGTGCTGGGTTTCTTTCTTTTTTTTTTTTCCCAGACATGCATCTGTACATTTCTATTGTAAACGTTTGTATAATTTTGTTCATTTTTTAATTTAATTATTTTTCTATGTTCCTGTTTTTAAATTTAATTTTTTTTTAATTATTGGCTAATATTATATAAAAATTATGTTATGCCGAAAGTTTCATATTCTTTCAAGCAAAGAAAATATTAAAATCTTACATATAAAAATTATGCAAAATCTCTAATTTAAAAAAAAAAGTAGAAATATTTTTTGCTATTATAATATTTTGTGTGAAAATATTAAATAAACAATGCTTAATTCAATGATAATATCGGTAGTTCGAGAAATTCGTTTTTGTTCAAGTTATATCAAATTCAATAATACAGACTTTAAGGGCTTTTATCGTAATGTGCCTATAAAAATGAAATAATTTTTTTTAATTGTTATATTTTAGGATGCTTTATTTTCATAAAAAAAGCAAAAATAAATTCCTTTAATTTTTTTTTATTATTAAAAGCTATAACTTTAGTAAAGGTATTTTTTATTTAAACAAAACAATGCATTTCTACTAAGATTTAAATAAAAATGGGTTCAATATATTCCGTGATCATTATTTGATAAATACTGAAAATTTCATTAAAATAGGTTAATTTCCTGATTTTTGGTGAGTTTTTAATAAAGGGAGGGGGGGGGGGGTCAAAATGTTTATTCATTTTGAGCATTCGCATTCATTTTGCACATACTTATAAGTTACACTCTGATGAAGGTTGACGGTTATATGAATCAAAACATTGTGTGAATAACACTCAAGACGAGAACAATAGTCAAAATAATCCAAATAATATGAATTACCAATCTTCATCTCAAAAATTCAGAAATAAAGTGATGTTTTAATGGATACCTGTATACAAGAACACCAATAAAAATGTGATTATTTTCTTTTAAGCAACCCAAAAATTGATAAACTACAAACTAAGGTCAACAACAATTAAATTGATAGCTGCTATATAAATGAATTTTTTTTTTTTCACAAGGGAGTCACCACTTATCAAGGTCCGAAGACCACTCGTGGATAAGGATTAATGAATGTTAGGTGGTAATATAGTAGTCGTTAATGGTGTAACTTGGGTGGCATTTGATTACTTGTTTACATTGGATTTGAAGGCCGCCATATTGTAGTTAACTGAGAAGCACTCCAGTGGAGCAGTGTTCTACTGATCAGTACTTCTAAGAAAAAAGCTCTATTCATGGAATCTGTTTAAATGTAGGCGCAGATAGAGATTGGGGGAAATTGTATATAGTAGTTTAGCTAGTCAAGTGTATTTGTGAAAGTTTGGCAAGGGTTGGTTGGTTGTTTTTGTTTTATGTCATATCAACCCTTTTCAGGTTATTTAATGCTGAATCCGGTGATTTTGAAGAAATATTTTTTAATAGAATATATTTGTTGTTTTCAAGTCGGTTTCTATTTAACCCATAGTTGGGACCCTAACAGGTACTACCACTCCGGGTCAGAGTGGACCCAGGAGCAATGGCAATTAAAGGGTGGCTCCACACTCCTCAAAGCCCGCAAGCTGGGGCCTCATCACTGGATATAGTTTAAGCTCATATCCAGGACCGAGTTTGGCAAGGGAGGGACCATAGATTAGAGCTCAGTCAAGCACATTCCATGAAAATAATGATAGAACAGAGACAGGCTCACAACATCTCTTCTGCAAGAAGAGAAAAGGGCATCACCTATTAGGTTTGTTGAATAATGAGAAACATTCAGAATTCAACTACAGTGATGTATCTTTATTTTAATATTATTAACATATATAAAATTTTGGTTTATCTGCTTGTCAAACTTTAAAATGCAGGAAGTTTTATCGTCTCACATATTACATGTATAGAATCTTATTATTTTTACAATTAAATTTCCAATTTAAAACCCTTAACTGAAATAATTTGAAGTGGTTTTGCAAGGGTGCTGAATATCAAGGATGTGTAGTTCATGGCCAAAAAAGCTGAGAATTAGACAAATTTCCCTCTAAGGGCAGCACAAAAACAACTAAAACAACTTGAGAGAAATACACTAAATGTACCTGGGGTGAGCGGTGGGGTGGGGGGAAGAAACCATTCTTTAATGAAACAGAAGTCATCTGACTTCCCTACCCCTGAGTTTTTATACTGAAAAATATGAGAAAGAGAGATAGTTTGAACATGACTGGATGACTCATTTGGATGTTCGAGGTCACCATCTCACTGTGCCCCACCCATGTTAATATAGTATGGATATATATATATATATATATATATATATATATATATATATATATATATATATATATATATCAGTGACATGCAGAGGCCTGATGATGCCCAAGTCCAACTCTTTGATCGTGTGCACCTAAAGACTCCTAGTAGTGAGGAAGATAAGGAAGGAAGATAACTGCAATATGATTGGATATTTCCCACCCGCCATTTGGATATCAAGAACACCTCAGTTGGCTGCCATGCCATTTGACTTTGATCTTTAGCTCGGAACAAAGTGCAGTATTTATTCTTGTTCTGCACTTAGTTTTTGCTGTCTTTGGTTGTTATCTAGGCAATTTTTATTTTTGTCCCAATGCAGAATGCCTCTTTCTAGGGAGCTGGATTTTTAACATATTAAAAACCTTGGGACAAACTACATTGTGATGACCGTTTCCAAGGACAGATATTTTTCTATTCTTGTTATAAAAAAAATTGAAATATTGTGATGGAAGATAGCGCTTCCCACATTTAAATGCATTCTAGCTGATCTTCCTTGTCCTTGGAAGGAGACAAGTATGATTGAAAAACATGTTACTGAAAGCATGATGAATACAGCAACCTTTTGCTTGACTCAGCTGACAGTTTGTTGACAAAAAACGAAGGCAGCCGGGTTGAAAAAGGTTAGATCAATCTTGTTGACACCAGCTTCAGAACAATCTGTTGAAATTGATAACAAAATATCCATCCATCCATCTCTCTCTGTTCTCTCATATTTTGGAACTCTGTTGGCAATGAGTCGCATACTTCAACTCTCAATCTTAAAAATGTTAAAATAAAACAATATATTTTTATAAAAACATACGTCATTTGTTGATGACCACAATGTCTACAAGCATTCAATTCCAGAAGACAACAATCCAAGCCCAGATAATACTCTGGAGGGAATTAATTCTATAGGGGAAATCTTGCGAGTAATGATTCTAAAAACTTGACATAAGACCCGTCAAGCAGGTATAACAGATGTCATATCTACTCCCTGCCTATTATTTTATTGTTTACAAACTGATGAACTTGTATGCTGACCACAAGATATAACAACCCTTCCAAAGATGTTACCATGACATCGACAAACTAAGATACTTCACCCAGTAAATGATCAGGTTACATATTTAAAAACAAGCAATGTCTAACATAGATTATTTTAGCTGTTAAACCTTGAATATATTGAAACAAGTTTGTATCTTTCGCATATCTGCTCCAACACAAAGGACAGCTTCAGCGTCTTCATCATCAAGAAATGCGTCTACTGCCTTTGAACATCTGAAAAAAAAAAAAGGAAATATAAACATTATGTTCATCATTTATGATTTATTATAATTATATATATATATATATATATATATATATATATATATATATATATATACACACATCCTAAACAAGTGAAGATAATCAGTATACTAGGTTTTGAACAAGTGCATTTTAGGCAAAAACCAAAATAGACTTCGTAGCCTTGTAGGGGGATGTCCTTTTCTCTTCTCTGAAATCTCTTTCTCACAGAAGAGATGTTGCAAGTTTGTCTCTGCTTTATCGTTATTTTCATGGCAAGTGCTCGGCTGAGCTCCATTCTATGGTCCCCCCCCTCGCCAAACTTTCACAAGAAACACCCGTCTAGCAGAAAACACTATCACTAATTTCCCCCACTCTTTATCTGTGCTTAAACCTAAATGTAGATTCCATGAGCAAAGCTTCTTTCTTAGAACTGCACACCTATGGAATTGTCTTCCGTTTTTCTGATTTCTAGCTGACTACAATATGGTTGTCTTCAAGTCTAACGTAAACAAGTTTTTGATGAGCCGTTCCATATAAGTTAACAAATTTACCGAATCTCCATTACTAACAGTTACTATATTGTCCTATTTCTACTGTGCACTGTTTAACCCTTATCCTCTAGTGGCCTCTTAGCCTTGATAAGTGGTGATGCCTATGTAAAAAAAAAAAAAAAAAGGCAAAAAAACTATCATGTACTTACATGCCATGTCGAAATTAGTATAAATTCCAAAAATTACAAAAAATGATCCTGTAGAAGTTGATCTAAATCTATTTTTCGCAAAAAAATTGTAGAGACTAGTGGTTGAACATGTTTTTATTTTTTCCATGGCATATTTTGCAGGTCAAAGTGCTCCCCTTTGAGTCACTGACTTTTCAATCCCATTTTTCAACCCTTGTGCCAATTTCTGACTATGCAAAAAGAAATAAATACGAACAATGAAAAAACAAAATTACGCTTCAATTTCTTCCTCTGTTAGTTTGTCTGTTCGTTCCTCTCCCGTTTTGAGTAAAAGCTCCTTCTTCAATTGAGCGTTCTCCATCTTGAGCTGTTGGATCACAAGACTTGGATCTAATTCCTCATTTAGTAGTGCATCATTCTTTATAAGTGCAACTCTTTGGGCAAAACGGCAAGTGGAAATGGATTCCTGTGAAACAAAGAAAAGAAAATTCCAATAACATTATGGTTTTACTTTTTAAGACTTATTATAAACCATCTTCAGCATAATGAATGAATAATAATAATAATAATAATAATAAGAAGAAGAAGAAGAAGAAGAAGAAGGAGAAGAAGAAGAAGAAGAAGAAGGAGAAGAAGAAGAAGAAGAAGAAGAAGAAGAAGAAACGATGGTAGGTTGAGATTGAATCAGCTAGTATAAATTTCAAAAAGTGGGTTGAACTAGCTTCCTTCAAAAGAAGAAGTTTCAAATTCACAGGCGATTCCCAATCGCATGTAAAACCCCATCAGAGCAGATGGCTACGTTAGATATTTGCAAATAGTCACCCATCTGGTACTGACTAGGCTCAACATTGCTTCACTTTGGTGATCTAATGAAAACTGGTGCGTCAACATGATTATTTTGCATCTTCAGTGTAATGACAAAGCAATAAGCACAATGTTGCAGCACACCATCTCTGCCAGGAAGGTGGAATATACAAAAGCTTAATGAACTCTTGTTGATCAGTCTGCTATGTTGGTTTGTAACCATGTTTAGAGGAGTGACTCCGTCTGGTCTGTCAGTTGGACTATCAAGCTTAGGACTTAGGCTGCACCCGGGCTTCTAAGTCCATTAATTCAGATTCAATTTTTGGAGCAAGTAGATTTTTTTCTTGGTTATTGTTCGAACTTTATTCCTTAATAACAAATACAGATGATGTCTGCTTGATATAAAATATATCTCTATTTATTACTACTGTGAAAACAGAAGTTATATTTTCAGTCAAAATTGTCGTTATGTTTTTTTAGTGTCCTCACCATTAAAAGACTTGGTGAAGATATCAATCATAGTCTAACTTGGAATAAATTTTGAGATATCTAGGTTAAAGATCAAGGTCACACTTTTGATGATAACTTTACATCGTCGATGTGGTCCATATTGTAGCCAATAGAATTCTACAGCTTACATTATCTTGGCCATGAAACCATGATAAATTCAGTTAAGGTCAAAATTTTGATGGAATTTCAACTTCCAATTTTTTCAAATTTGATATATTGATCTGATACTCTTTGTAAACAGTAACCTGCCTGATCAGATAAATAGTTTTTGAGTTATCAACACTTATATGGCATAACTGCAGGAATACTTTAAACACTATGGAGAAGTAAGGCCCAATCAAGATTTGGGCCCATTCTTACGTTTTTAGGTGAAGATATGCAGTCTCATGACTTGTTTAGTTTTTTGTTAAAAACTTACATTATGTTTAATTAAACCAAAATTCGTGCAGCAACTGAGCTTAGCTTTAACTCTTATGATCTTCCCAATAAATTCCCCCACGCTTGGATCTATTTCTAGATTTAATTTCAAAAGTCTATTATTTCTAATTAATATGCAACAAGAAAAATTAATATGAACATAATAATAATATCCAACAAGAAGAATGGGTAATTTTTAACAGAAAACGAAAAGCCAAAATAATACTCACATCCGCATTCTTTTTTTCTACAGAACAAGTTGCAATCATTGATGTCATACAGTTCCCACCGAGGCTGTCTCGCAACACTGATGTCATCATTGAATTTCGATAAGGTATATGTGAACGATGTTTTTCTGATAATGCAACAATTACCTGAAAAAAGTGTTGTCTTTTTTTTAATATATGTGGGCACTTTAGAATAAATGAAAAGAGACACAGTTTCTATAATGAAGGTGATCAGAGGAAATGATAACTTGAGTGTTGCAACTGTTGATCCTTTTATAATTTAAAGAACCAGAACAATCATTATATTTAGCTTTCATCTTGTTATTTTAATAAAACTGTTGTTATTCACTGGCATATTTGTTGGTTCCTTTGAAATTTCCTTTCCTTATTACTTCATTAAAGAACAAAATAAAAAAAAACATTAAAATTATTCATCATAACCTTATAAAAACTCAGAGCAAAATGTTCAGAATAAGTTTGTAATGTGGTAGCATATCAAATTAAGTTAAATGCAATAAAAAAAGCTTAAGTACCTTAGATAGTCAGATAAGTGAAAGGAAATGTATGAGTGCCTTAAATAAGTTTCCAGATAATTTCCGTATGAACACTTTTATTAATAGTACACATATGAAACTCTAATCCCATTCAAAGTAATCTCCTCCGGCTGCAATGCACCTTTTGTACTATTCCAACAACTTCTGGAAGGCCCCATAGAAGTCCTCTTATGTGAGCGTGTCAATGACCCTCGTCACAGTCTGCTTCATTTCCTCAATTATCTCATAATGACAGCCTTGAACTTGGGGAATAACCAAAAGTCACAGGGAGCAAGGTTTGAACTATAGGGAGGGCGAGGAACTGTCTTGATGCCCATCTTGGTCAAATAGTCTGTGATAAGGATGGAGTTGTGGACTGGTACACTGGACAAACTTTGCGCAAATCTTCCGCATCTTCAGTTCCTCGCGAATAATTGTGTGTACAGTTTCCACACTGGCATCAAATTGTGCTCTTAATGTCTTTATAGACACATGACGGTCTTTATTCATGAAATTCTTTATTTGGCCAATCAGCTCTTGTAGTCTGACTTCCTTACTCCTCCCACACCTCTCATAATTCCTCATAGATTCCCTGCCTTCCTTGAATCTCTTAAGCCACTCAAAAACTAATGCTCACTTCATGCAAGATGGCCCAAAAGCAATCTGAAGTATTCAATATGTTTCTGTGGCATGACCCTTCTATTCATTTAATGGTTCATTTATTTCCATTTTATTATGCATGAACGTCTGTATATTTCTTTCATTTTCTTCGTTCGCTAAAACATAACATTTATATTAATTATTGATGTGGTAGTTAGCTATACACAAACACGCTATCATCGTCCAAAATGGCCCTAACAACATCAGGGACTATGTCAGAAATGAAACTGAAACAAAGATGTATGAAATTGAAGAAAGTTTTATTTCATGAAATGGTCAACAAGGAAAGTTTTTTTTGTTTTTTTTATCAAGGCCGATAGGCCACTCAAGGTTAAGGGTTAAAGAGTGTACAGTAGTCAAAAGGACAATATAGTAATCGATAGTAATGGAAGTTTGGTAAATTTATTAACTTAAGTGGAACGGCTCATCAGAAACTTGTTCACGTTGGACTTGAAGACAACCATATTATAGACAGCTGGAAAGCAGAAAAACGGAAGACAATTCCACAGGTGTGCAGTTCTAAGAAAGAAGCTTTGATCATGGAATCTATGTTTAGGTTTAGGCACAGATAAAGAGTGGGGGGAATTATTGATAGTGTTTTCAGCTAGACGAGTGGTTCTTGTGAAAGTTTGGCGAGGAGGGGACCATAGATTGAAGCTCAGTTGAACACTTTCCATGAAAATAACGATAAAGCAAAGACAAACTCGCAACATCTCTTTTGTATGATAGAGGTTGCAGCGAAGAGAAAAGGACATCTCCCACCAGGCCACAAAGTCTATTTTGAACCCTATCAAGGCAGGACAAGTCTTTTCTAGCAGCTCCTGCCCATATGTGGCAACAGTATTCCATCCTTGGACGTACCTGGCTCTTATATAGATAGAGAATTGCATCAGCAGTGAGATTATCTACTGGATCGTTAGAAGGATCCGACCATTTTTCCAGCGGCCTTGGCAACAGATTTGATATACTTATTCCATTTGAGATCAGGAGTAAAGGTCAAGCACAGAAGCCTGTTAAAACTTGAGGCCTCCCCAAAACAAGAATCATTCATTTTAATTGATGCCAGATGGAGATCAGAATGTTGATGATGTAAACATAGAAGCTTGGTTTTAGATGCATTAAAAGTAAACAGCCACTCCTTTCCCCATTATACAACGTGATCAAGATCAGAGGAGAGAGAATCGGAAAGAACTTGGTCGTTTACTGTCTTAGATGTGCTACCATAGATGGTAGTGTCATCAGCAAAAATTTCTACGAATGATGTAAGGATGTGATTTGGAAGATCATTAATGTAAATCAGGAAGAGAGTTGGGCCCAGAATGGCCCCCTGAGACTCCAACATTAATACTGTGAGTTTCTGATTTTTGCCTATCAACTACTACTCTTATGAACCTATCAGAGAGAAATGATTTAATAATTGAGAAGACATTTCCAGCTATACCATAGCTGGAGATCTTGTGAAGAAAACCTTCATGCCATACCCTATCAAAGGCCTTTGATATGTCAAGAGCAATTGCCCTAGAAAGGTTGCCTCTGTCGAGAGATTCGCTAATCCTATGAGATATAACTGTAAACACATCTGTTGTAGATCTAGCAGAACGGAAACCATATTGTGTGTCACTAAGCAGGTTATTTTTGCTGAGATGGTTGATTACTTCTTTATTTAACACAGATTCCAGCAACTTACTCATGACGCACAGGAGACTTATTGGCCTGTACTGAGAGGGGGATGAACGATTACCTAAATGTGTTACTAAAAAGTGAGAGAATGTTATGCAGTGTGTATAACATGAAAAAGAAAAAGAGTTTTTTGGCTAATATGTATGAAATAATATGTATGATAATATGTATGATATGTATGTATGATATGATATGCATGATATGAATGATATAATATGCATGATATAATATGTATGATATGATATGTATAATAGGTATGATATAATATGTATGATATGATATGTATGATATAATATGTATGATATAATATGTATGATATGATATGTATGATATGATATGTATGATATGTATGATATGATATGTATGATATAATATGTATGATATGAATGATATAATATGTATGATATGTATGATATAATATGTATGATATGTATATGATATGTATGATATAATATGTATGATATAATATGTATGATATGATATGTATGATATAATATGTATGATATAATATGTATGATATAATATGTATGATATGAATGATATAATATGTATGATATGATATGTATGATATGATATGTATGATATAATATGTATGATATAATATGTATGATATGATATGTATGATATAATATGTATGATATGAATGATATAATATGTATGATATGATATGTATGATATGATATGATATGTATGATATGAATGATATGATATGTATGATATGGTATGTATGATATGAATGATATAATATGTATGATATGATATGTATAATATAATATGTATGATATGTATGATATGATATGTATGATATGGTATGTATGATATGAATGATATAATATGTATGATATGATATGTATGATATGATATGAATGATATGATATGATATGTATGATATAATATGTATGATATGATATGCATGATATGAATGATATAATATGTATGATATAATATTTATGATATGAATGATATAATATGTATGATATGAATGATATTATATGTATGATATGATATGTATGATATAATATGTATGATATGTATGATATATGTATGATATAATATGTATGGTATGATATAATATGTATGATATAATATGTATGATATGATATGTATGATATGATATGTATAATATGTATGATATATGTATGATATAATATGTATGATATGATATGTATGATATGATATGTATGATATGATATGTATGATATAATATGTGTTGTATGTATGATATATGTATGATATAATATGTATGGTATAATATGTATGATATAATATGTATGATATATGTATGATATGATATGTATGGTATAATATGTATGATATGATATGTATGGTATAATATGTATGGTATAATATGTATGGTATAATATGTATGATAATATGTATGGTATAATATGTATGGTATAATATGTATGATATGATATGCATGGTATAATATGTATGGTATAATATATATGATATGATATGTATGGTATAATATGTATGATATAATATGTATGGTATAATATGTATGATATAACATGTATGATGTAATATGTATGATATGATATGTATGATATGATATGTATGAAGAGAGAGATTACAGAGATGCTTTTACTTGGAAATAATTTCCTATTAATATCGGTAAACAACTAGTACAAGTATTAGTGTCTGTCGTAACAGTCAAAATAAAAAAAAAAGATAAACTCAATTCTGACTCACAAACAGGTTTAAACTTTTCAGTGAACAGAACTCTTTCTCGAGGCAAACATTTTGAAATTTTTTCTTCAACTATTGTCTTATCATATTTTTAAAATGCTGTATGCGGTTTGGCCCGTGAATTAGTATAGTCTATCTAATGGTATCTTGTATCTTCACAATATTTTCCTTAATTGTATACCATTGGTTTGGTTTACAGCATTATCAATTATTTATTTAATGCTGAATAAAGTTGTCAAGTGCAATCCTATAGGTAGGGTAATTATTTTATTGTATTTATTTGCTTCCCCACCAAAGCAAATTAGGCACAAGGCCGTTTTTAATGTGGGGTAAAAACCAGCTCCCCTAAAAGTAGGCAAAAAAGGGGCATTCTGGTTACAAAAAATAATAATTGTCCCAGTATAGAGGGTTTCCCCTCCATTGACTGGTAAAATTACCTTAAGTGCAGCATCTGTAGAACAGATACTACACTTTGATCCGGAACAAGGCCGAGAACAACAGAAAAAAGCAAGCCTCTTTAGGATACTTTTAGAAAACATTTCTCCAAAAAGGAAATTTCACAGAGAGGGTAAAGGTCCCAGAAAACACTACTCCTAGAAAATATTAGTTTTAGAAATCATTACTCTCAGAACACATTACTCTTTAGAAAAGAATTTTACAATGAGGGTGAAAACATTACTCTTAGAAAACATTACTCCTCAGCACGTGTTTCCAGCACAATTAACCCTCAGCCACCACCTATTAAAAAAGAAAATA
Source organism: Euprymna scolopes (assembly GCF_053919585.1). Lineage (NCBI taxonomy): Eukaryota > Metazoa > Mollusca > Cephalopoda > Sepiida > Sepiolidae > Euprymna > Euprymna scolopes. Next base: position 84,122,232 of record NC_136503.1, on the reverse strand, counting down.
AGTAGAAATAAGATTTTGATTTTTTGAAGAATCAGATTAAATAATACGGTTGAGGATGAACTTATAGATAGCAGGGCATGATGTGACCAGCTGATTAATTAGACTTGGCTTTTTCAACCTCTCATCTATCCAAAGTAAGCAGCATCACGACTCACTACCCATGATCCAAGGGCATTCCCATTTTAAGAGAGAGGAGTTTCAACATGGAGTTTTTGTTGGTGAATTTGTGGTTCCGTCGACAGACAATTTTGGTGGTGAATTTGTAGTTCCATCAACAGGCAATTTTGGTGGTGAATTTGTGGTTCTATCAACAGGCAATTTTGGTGGTGAAGTGTTGGTTCCATCAACAGGCAATTTTGGTGGTGAATTTGTGGTTCCATCGACAGACAATTTTGGTGGTGAATTTGTGGTTCCATACACAGACAATATTGGTGGGGAATTTTTGGTTCCATCGACAGACAATTTTGGTGGTGAATTTGTGGTTCCATCAACAGACACTATTGGTGGTGAATTTGTGGTTCCATCAACAGGCAATATTGGTGGTGAATTTGTGGTTCGATTGACAGGCAATATTGGTGGTGAATTTTTGATTCCATCGACAGGCGATATTGGTGGTGAATTTGTGGTTCCATCGACAGACAATATTGGTGGTGAATTTGTGGTTCCATCGACAGACAATATTGGTGGTGAATTTGTGGTTCCATCAACAGAAAATTTTGTTTGGGAATTTGTGGTTCCATCGACAGGGAATATTGGTGGTGAATTTGTGGTACCATCGACAGGCAATATTGGTGGTGAATTTGTGGTTCGATTAACAGGCAATATTGGTGGTGAATTTGTGGTTCCATCAACAGGCAATATTGGTAGTGAATTTGTGGTTCCATCGACAGACAATTCTGGTGGTGAATTTGTGGTTCCATCGACAGACAATATTGGTGGTGAATTTGTGGTTCCATCGACAGACAATATTGGTGGTGAATTTGTGGTTCCATCGACAGACAATATTGGCGGTGAATTTGTGGTTCCATCAACAGGCAATATTGGTGGTGAATTTGTGGTTCGATTGACAGGCAATATTGGTGGTGAATTTTTGATTCCATCGACAGGCGATATTGGTGGTGAATTTGTGGTTCCATCGACAGGCAATATTGGTGGTGAATTTGTGGTTCCATCGACAGGCAATATTGGTGGTGAATTTGTGGTTCCATTGACAGGCAATTTTGGTGGTGAATTTGTGGTTCCATCAACAGGAAATATTGGTGGTGAATTTGTGGTTCCATCGACAGGCAATGCGTACTATGCATGCCCCTTTGGATGAGGTGCAGCACATTCAGTGAAAAGCCATGGTTTTAGGAGATCTGCAAACAATCTTAATTGATTTTAAACTATCTTTTTTTTTGTTACCATATAATCACCACTTATCAAGGCCTGGAGACCACTCAAGAATATAAAGGTTAAATCTGGAACAAGTCCAAATACTTCTGTTAAGATTAGAAATGGCAGCCAAAACTATAAATAAGGGGAAAGTTGAACAGGTATGTGTATGCAGTGTGATAATGTATAAAAGTGAAACTTGGCCAGTGAGGGTTGAGGACATGCGCTGCATGGAGAGAAATGAAAATGATACAATGAATATGTAATGTGAATTTTAAGCGAGTTTAGATCTGGTGACCTTAGAGGAGACTTCAATAATATGGGCATGTTGAAATAATGGAGGAGAGTTCGTTTGATTAGTAGATGTAGAACAGTTGAGTTAGCAGGTTTAGTTTATGGGGGAGATGCCAAGAAAAACATGTTTGGAAGTGATAAAGAGGGATAAAAAACTGACCAGAGATAGGTTAGTTTGGAAGTCAATTTATTAAAGCCATCCAATCTATGCCAGCAGGTAAAATAGACGTTAAACTAATGATGATGATGATGATGATGATGATGATGATGATGATGGATGATGATGATGATGATGATGATACCAACTGTAAAAAGATGAAATATATGTTGCTCAAACAGAATGAGATAGATTTTTAAACATAAGGTGGTGAGATATTGAAACAGGTGCATGATCTTAAATATCTTGGTTTGTGGATTGCAGATGGCAAAAAAGAAAAACATGTAAGTTTGAATTGGGCTGTGTTGGAAGAAGTTAAACAAGATTTGGAAATGAAAACCCAAAAGAGAAGTTAAGGTCCAGTTTTGTAGATCCAGAGAGTAAAATAATAGCAGTGTTCAAAGACAGAAAGTTAAGATTTATTGTACATATGTAGAAGAGAAAGCAAGAGTTGGTATGCCAACTACTGGTATGGAAACCAAAGCAAAAAAAAGAGACAGGCCAGCAATTGCATATGGTGAACTAGTCGAGAAATAACACTAGTTAGTCAGTGAAAGAACTAAAGAATACTATGGAAGATCATGAAATATGGAAGATTCTTGTTAATCATGTCTGAATGAACTTGAAATAAATAATATTTTTTTAAACATATCGAGTGGTAAGGTTTTAATAAAAACTGTTTCATTTTATCATTTGTTAATTGCAAAAATAAAAATGAAAAATAAGTTTGAAAAAATCAGAAAATCCATGGAACAAAGAAAAAGCAGAAATGGCAGCAATTACATACATGGACCAGTTAAGAAATTGCACATATTTGTTGACAGAATAATTAAAGAACACAATGGAAGGCCATAAAGTCCACTTAAGCACTGAACTCAACTATTTCATTATTATTAGCTTACCTGTTCCAAGTAATGCAGAGACAAGTTGATATATTTTGCTTCAGTCAATAACAAACCATTGACACCACTTTTTGCGACTCGTTCGGATCTAATCAAATGAAAATGAGAATTTTATTGATTAATGTGCAACACTAATATACACCCATCATCAAAACAAAAAATTATGCTTCTCCAATGTTCACATTAACCACGATTTTTATTAACTTAGGTATGTTTATATATTTGCATGTGCAGGATTTACTCCTAAACCAATTAAACTATCATTATGAATTGCTAACTGTAAAGAGTTGTAATATAGGTTATTTTTAGTTTCATGCAAACAAGGGTAGAAATATCTAGCAATAGTTATGGGGGAGTTGACAATTTTTGCAGAAGTTTAAATCAGAATTTTTACACCTGATTTTAAAAGTCAAATCTGTTTTCAGCTAAAGATCACACCTGAATATGACGTACATAAACGTTAATAACTCTGATACATTCCTCACTCAGTACTGCCCTGATTTGAGTTATGCTGACCTCGTTCAGTTCAGGAATAATCTGAGGATTGCATTGATAAATATTATTTTTGAGATAACCCCACATATAAAAATCTATGGTGGAGGATAAAGTTTGGTGAACATGAAGCTCATCCAGGATCAGATGACCTATCAATGAGACGATCATCAAAATGTCCCCCCTCCATATAACTGAATGCTAATAAAATAAATACTGCTTGATATTCATCATTGAAACTTGGAAAGAATCAGATATAAACGAAAGTTTATTTGTAACAGACATGGTTGGTTGAACAAATAATGTACTTTTTTTTTAATTTTAAAACATGAATTTTCCACATAAAATATTTTCATCAGAAGTAAGAAACATTTTTGTTGCATTTTTTGAATGACATATTGATATTTTAGGGATATTTATTCGTCATTACTCTCAAACACTGAAATATTTTCGTTTGCAAATAACAAAAGTATTGTCATAACACACCTGATTAGCAAATATATCGAGTTTGAGTAAAAATCGATTTATTTCGCTGCTATTTTAGTTATTGATTGCGAAGAATTGAAATGCCACTTGACGGATTTCTTTTTAGCAATCTTCTTTCAATTTCGTTTCACAATCGGCAATTGTTGACGTTTTTGATCGCTCTCTTGCAATCTTTATTTAAATATGAATAAATAAAATCTATGTAAATAAATTGTAAGTCGGCGACATTTACCCCCCCCCCCGAGGGCAGAATTAAACATAAGATTGGTTTTTAATGTGGAGAAAATTGAGCTTCTTCAAAAAAGGCACTCTGGATTGAGACGAAAATCAAACAAACTACTGGTAGAAACACATTCAATAAATGTCATCAGTCGAATGTTTTATCAGTATGCTGTTTAATGTTTTAATTTTTGATCGATTATAAAGAATCCTTATATGTTTATAACAGCCATGTTTTTGTTTTCATTTTAAATGAACAGAGTGGACATTCGGTTTGTTTTGAATCCCAAAACGCTTTAAAATATGTCAAAACAAATACACTTATCCAGGTAGGTAGAAGAGTAACTTATCTGGCCTTTGGTTACATTTTAGGGATTTACTATTTGGTGCTTTTAAGGCACTCCCTAATAAAATAATTTAACACAATTTTCCGAACAAACAACAGACCACTTCTTAAACTTAACAAGGAAAAGGTTTATTTAAAAAGGCATTAAACTCGAAGGAGGAAAAGAAGGAAGGAAGGTTCGGGACTTCACTGCTTACTAGGTAGTTACAGCCGGTGGCTGTCGTCTGATACCTAGTAGGGGCAGAGAAGCGAAAGGTCTAGTCCCTTCGAAAGCTGGTGGAGTAAGGGAGAGTTTTTTTCTTCTCCAGACCGGAAGCTGTCAGGTCCTTGGGGGTTAAAAATATTCATGCGCTACTCCTCTGATTGGCCAGTGTATGGCCACATCACTCAATCAGGGAGGAATATGTGCAAGAAGAAAGAGGTCTATTTGCGTCTGCTACAATATTTCTTTTTGCAGTTTTACTGTTGATCCTCTTTTATTTACTACTTTTTTTTGATTCTTCTCTTTTCTCTTCTTTTTCTTTTCCGCCTTCTGCTTCTGTTTCATCTTCACCTTCCTTTTCTTTTTTTTGCTTTCTTCTCTTTGTTTCTCTTACCCCACTTTTTCCCTCTTTATATATATCCTGCTAATGTTTCTTCTTCCTTTTCTTTTACTGCTACTACTACTACTGCTACTACTACTGCTGCTATCAATAATAATAATAATAATCATCATTATCATCATTTTTTCTCCCCCTCCTCCTTGTTCTTCTTAATTTTCTACTTTTCTTCTTTCTCACATGTCCTTGTTTATGCCTACGGCTATTGCTTCTTATTCTTTTTTACTTTCTGTTTATCTATTAGGGTTTTAGTGACATATTTATCACATCTGGTTGTATTGCAGAAAAGATTGTGAATCTTATTAATGATTCCATCGGTTGAATCTCTTTTGGGGGTTGAGAGGTGTCACTCTGCATGAGCCGATCAGTAAATTGTGTTTGCAATCACTTGGCAGAACAAAGTCTTGAATGATGCAGTACTAGAGGGAATTGAAATCCCTAGTCTATACACGCTGCTAAAATAGAAACATTGGAGCTGCAAGAATGCATAATGATAGGATCCCAAAGGATCTCTTTCATGATGAACTTGTGTAGGAAAAGTGATGCATATGCAAAACTTTAGCTGTATTTTAGCGTAGAAGTTCATAGTTTAGCTTTAATTAATTTTTTTTTTTTCCGATAGCAACATTTTTAAATTGTAAATTCAGACCGCCATTAGACGTCAAGATCACGTGAAATGACTCAGCGGGTTTTAAATACAAGTTGACCCAAAATAAACGGCCGCGTGTATACTTTATGTAGAAGAGTTGGCGGCCGTATTTTTTGGGGCAGTTATAAATCGATTTAAAAATATGTAATGTTTAACATTAAAATGTCACTTTTTGGGCCCCCCCCCTGCAGAAAATCGATCAGTTGACGCACTTCTGATGGTCACTTTGGGCCAATTTTTCGATATTTGTCGTCCAGAAGGTGGGGCTTTCATATGAGACCAAGTTTGTGAATTTTTGTTGTGTTTTTGTTGTGTCTGTCGAAAGTTTTTAGCAGACACACAAACATACATACATACACACAAACATACACACATTTTCGCTTTTATATATATAGATGATAGTTTCAGAATTATTTTCATGTATAATATGTAAATATTTGATAATTATTAATTCCGCAGAAAGTCTTGGAGATTGATATCAACTAAGGTCATTCCAATAACAGGCTGAGAGATCTAAAATTTTTATTCTTTGGAGACAAATTTTCCAACTAATCAGGAGATTTTTTATTTTACTACTAACACTGATAGGGGCAAAATTTATGACAGTAATAATAAATCTTGACTCTATTATTTTTTTAAAAGTTGTTTAATAGTCATACCAAAATTCATTTCAGTCTAAATAATTTAAGAAACTGAAATAGGAATTAAACGTGGTCATCCTTATAGCATGCCAAAATATCTAGCATTTGGAATGTTTGACTAGAAACACGTTTCCCATTCAGTCAACAACAATCTTGGTGCTAATGCATTTTATGAACCGGAGGTCGGTCCTAGTTCATTTTATGAACCGGATTTCTTATAAATGTCTGCTTGGGCTCAACAGACACCTGACGTCAACCACTGGAATATGCCGAGCACCAATCAAATCTAAAAAATGCTAGGAAACTCAATTAAATTACAAAATGCTAGGAAGCAGAAAAAAATAACATTTATCAGATACTAATTACAACAACAACAACAAAAAAACAACAACAATAACAATAAACTGAAAAACTAAGAAATTAAATATGACAACAACCTACTATAAGTTTCATAAATAAATATTGTTTAAGTTTTTGTATAAATAAGTAAAAACATTTTTCCCCATGATTAAAAACTAAGGTATTATTGCACTTTACACATAGGGGTAAAAGTTTTAGTTAGGGTTAGGGTTTTGTTTTTGGCTTAGGGTTAGAGGTTAGGGCTCAAGATTTGCTCCGGTATCTGTAATATGTTATCTAGGCTGGTTAAATTCATTGTTGGGAGCTCCATTGATTAAAATTAAAGAACTTACTTTTTCTTTCTTAAAATTTATCAAAAGTCGTCTGCTTTGTTCCATATTGGCTAACCGTGTCTGTTATCACTAGGGCTATGACAACAACATATTCTTTTCCTTGTTTTGATTCTCAGGTATATATCCATTGATATCTTATATGCTTTTATGTAGAGTGATGTGATCATCGGTTGATTAATTGTGTCTAAATGTGTCAGATATATACTCGAGAGTAAAAACAATGAAAAGAATATGCTGTTGTCATAGCCCTAGTTATCACTTTTGGATTATCTGATTAGCAGATGCACCAGCCCAAATATAACAACAATACTCCATACATGGGCGAATAGTGGCCTTATAAAGGTATAGGATACTTTCAGGCGTTAATAGCTTTCTAGCATGGTAGAGAGAACCCACCTTCTTCGCAGCGGTCCTGGCAATGTTCTCAATGTAATTGTTCCAACTTATGTTTCCTGTGAACGTTAGGCCGAGGAGTTTAAAAGATGTACTTTCAGATAAAGAGTCTTTGGCCATTGCTATTGGCGGTAGGGAAGGTTTCTTGTAATTATTGAAGGAAACAAGTTTAGTCTAGGCAGCATTGAAGGTGACCATCCATTTTTGTCCCCATTCCACTATGAATCGGAGGTCTTCCTCTAGTGTTTCTGCCATTTGTTTAGATATGTGTTCATTTGTTTTCCTGTCGTGTCTGTTATAGAGCGTGGTGTCGTCAGCATGCATACCCATTTCACAGAAAATTTTGTCAGGGAGGTCATTTATGAATATTAGGAATAACAGAGGTCCAAGGATAGACCCCTGAGGCACTCCCGCATTTATATCACATTGTTTAGATGTACGACCATCGAGGACAACCTAGATTTTTCTCTTATCTAAGAAGGATCTAATTATGTTATGCATTCTTCCAGTGATGCCGTATGATCTGATTTTCTTGAGAAGACCCTCATGCCATACCCTGTCAAAAGCCTTAGATATATCTAGAGCTACTGCTCTACCCTCTCCCTCTTTGTCCAGTGACTGGTATATATGTTCTGAGATTACAGTTAGGATGTCTGCTGTGGAACGGGCTTGCCTAAATCCATATTGTTGGTCAGTCAGAAGTTTAGAATCTGTAAGGTGATGGACTAGAGCTTGGTTAATTATGGTCTCAAATATTTTGGTGAAAAGTGGGAGGAGGCTAATGGCGCGATAATTTAGTGGGTCAGTTCTTTCGGCAGAATTCTTGAAAACTGGCACTACAGAAGCAGTTTTCCAGCAAGCAGGAAAGCAAGATTCATTAAGGCATTTGTTGTAAAGTTTGGAGAGAACTGGAGCTACTTCGGCGGCACACTTTTTTAATAGCACAGCCAGGATAGGATCAGGTCCACATGCTTTTGCAGTGTCAAGCTTTCTTATGATAGCATGCACCTGAGCAGGAGTGATTTTCAGATCGTCTAGTGTGGCGTCTGTCTGCAAAAGAAAGTTAGGGAGGGGGTGGTTAGCAGAATCCAGTGTGGAGTTGGAGGCAAACCGTCTGGCAAGCATGTTAGCTTTCTCAGTTGCTGAGCAAACAACCTCATGATTGTTGGATAGTGGGGGAATAGTTGATTGCCCATTATTTACTACACTGTTGTAGATTTTCCAGAAGTCTCGGGTTCCTAATTTCTGTGCTTTGATGTGTTTTTGGGTGGTTTCAGTAAATTCTCTCTTAGCTGTCGTTATTTCTTTCTTACAGTTATTTCTGGCTTCTATGTACTTCTGTCTGTTTGAACTGGACTTATGTCAGTTAAATTTGTGGTACACATGCAGCCTTTGTGCTATGGCAGCTGCACAAGTTGAAGTAAACCATTGGGGAGAGTGGGGTTTGCTATAGAATTTGTGTGTGGGAACATGTGCTTCAATTGCTGTTTTGAACCATTCAGTGATCTCATTCAGCAGGAAGTGAAAAGATATTTTGCCATGGACGTCCCTGATGAGGTCGCCGATGGCTTCCCAGTCAGCCTTTTTATAATATCTCGTTGTTTTGAGCAGTGGCTTTTCAGTTTTGGCTCTAGAGTTTAGGGCGATTTCAACCATTACCACTGCATGATCAGTGTTCCTAAGAGAGCTGTGGGCATTCATTACACAGTCATCGGAAACTGTGGTCAGAAACAGATCTAGAAGTGATGCATGTTGTTCTTGCTGTTCTGGGAAACGTGACCATCTGTGATAGGGAATGAGATATAGAGAAGTTACGTGTTGTGGTACCAGCTGCGTCTGTGTAAGTAGAAAATCCAAGCCAGTTGCTGTGGTGGACATTGAAGTCACCAAATACATGCACTTTTGCGCTAGTATGTATGAACTTATGTGTGCAAAAGGTTGGTTAGCAGTGTGCATATGTTGTCGCTATGTTTTGTAATTTGTGTGTATCTTGTTGAGAGTGTTTTGTCTCCAAACGTAAACTTCCAAATATACAGTGTCGGATATTCCAAAAATATCACCTAAGCTTGATTTTGCTTATTTTTGGTCAGCCAATGAAAATCAGTGTTTCAACAAAGTTCATTTATTCATGCATTCTCAGATATCTCAATAAAAACACAATGTTGGGGAGATGGGAATATACAACATCATCTAATATATAAAATTAAATAAGTCAGGCAATGATAAACTTGTATTTGATAAATCGATATTTAGTTCAACCTAGCTACTTTGTCTTTTTTTCTTCCACCATGTTTTTTTTTTACAATAACAAAATGTCTTTTATTTTATTTGTTTTTTCATGAAAATCGCTCAAGACAAAACATGAAACCACTTGATGTAAGGAGCTAAAAATATATATTAATTCAAGGTCAAAAACCAGCCAACAATAAGTGGTATATAGATAGATTCCAGTTAAGAAAATAACAATTCTTTCCTTGCCAGAAACATTGCTTATGGAATGTGAGGACTAAAGGATAAAATAAAGGAAGAGAGAGTTACAAGATTTTCAATAGTAAACTCAACGTTTACTTTCTACTCTCCTTTATTCACTTTTTTTTTTTTACAAAGGAATCACCACTTATCAAGGCGCAGAGACAACTCGAGGATAAGGGTTAGAGAGTGTACAGTGGTCAAACATACAATATCATAGTAATCGTTAGTACTGTAAATTTGGTAAATTGGATTACTTAAGGGGAACGGCTCATTAAGAACTTGTTTACGTTGGACTTGGAGACGACCATATTGAAGTCAGCTGGAAAGTAGGCAAACAGAAGAGAGTTCCACAGGTGTGCAGTTCTTAGAAAGAAGCTTTGTTCATGGAATCTACTGTAGCAGCCGACAAACTACATCTCATTACTGCGAGATTTGAAATTCATTTCTTCCTGGCTTATCCAATCACAAGTCAGCTCTCTATCACGTGACAGAGTATGCAAAAGGTGAAACCTGAATCTATTAACCCTTTTTGGATTCTTGCACTACCTGGGAGCAGATTTCGCCTGGGCCAGTAGCCGCAGGCGAAATCTGCTCCCAAGTAGTGCCAGATGGCCTTTGTGCACCTTGGTGAACCAGCTCCCCCATTGTCTTTCTCCCAGGCAGGATGTGAGAACAACGAGCTAGCTATATCCCTTCAAACTCCTACTTGCTTTCAAGTGCTACCCAAACGAACATTCTATCTTCACACAAGAACATCTGTCTCTTTCTTTCTCCTTCAACAGGCCTGATCTATATCTAATTGTCGGATATTTAATCTTTGTTGTTGTCTCATTTCTATACTACGTTTAGGTTTAGGCACAGATAAAGAGTGGGGAAAATTATTGATAGTGTTTACAACCAAACGAGTGTTTCTCGTGAATGTTTGATGAGAGGGGGACCATAGATTGGAGCTTAGACGAGCACTTGCCATGAAAACAACGATAAAACAGAGACAGGCTCGCAACGTCTCTTCTCTTCATTTTCTTTAGAAGAATAGTTTATCCAACTAGAAATACTTTTCAAATAGCTGCCATCTTTGTAATCAGTAACAAATTTAAATTAAAATGTACACTATGTTTGTCATCAACAGCAAATTGATCTACTAATAATAAATGTCATCAACAGCAAATTGATCTACTAATAATAAATGTCATCAACAGCAAATTGATCTACTAATAATAAATGTCATCAACAGCAAATTGATCTACTAATAATAAATGTCATCAACAGCAAATTGATCTACTAATAATAAATGTCATCAACAGCAAATTGATCTACTAATAATAAATCTATAAATTAATACATTCCTTCATCTATTGCTGATAAATAACACTTAGATGATCTTACATTCTTATTCATAGATAAAAAGAAGGTGGAAAATATAATTTGTGTTCATCCTTTCTTACCCTGCAAGATCGACTAAATGAAGCTTTGATCTACGGAGAGTGGCTGATCCGACCTGCTTGCAAATCAAGTGGATCGTGAATATACAATGTGAACGAGTGGAAGCCTGGTTCATGGGTGTCTGCAATGAAAAAAGAATGTATTTACTTTCGCACAAGCAGATTATCAGAATTGCATTGTGTGAAACCATGTGCCCCTCCCCCACAACAATCGCCTAGTCAAAATGCTGTAGTTTTCTTCTCTTTTGTCTTCCAATCTTGTTCTGGCCATGTTGTCATCTCCCACATTAATAAGCACTGGTTCACAAGTATAAAAAATAAACAATATCAGAGAAACGAAAGAGAAGACAACATTTTGCAGATATCTGTTATATTCTGGGGGGGGGGGGGATATACCATCAACCCTCTAAATGCTAATGTCCACATCTTAGTTGTCTGTCAAGATCATGTTCATCAGTTGGTTGATTAATTCATCTCCTGATCTCGATTTTCTAAAGCTCTCCCGATCTGGTCTGAGTTGCAACTGTTGTCCACTTTCCCCAACAGTAAACTGTCAGTAAACTAACTCCAAATATATTGACGTTTATGTCCAGTCTTTTGTCCCAATTACTGCCACACCTTGATTAACAATCCTATTCCAGATGGCCTTTGTGCACCTTGGTGAACCAGCTCCCCCATTGTCTTTCTACTAACCTCACTTTCTATAACTTTTGTTCTGTTGATAAACTTCTTTCCTTTTTTTGTTATAGATTTTTTCCTCTTTTTTGAATCACTTCCTAACACTTTGGGGGGATTGAATCACTTCCTAACACTTTGAGGGGATTGAATCACTTCCTAACATTTTGGGGGGATATCACAGTTAATAGAACAAATACATTTGAACACAAGGTTGGCCATGTCTTGAGAGTAATTAATTTGAAGAAGTTGTAAGTTTCTGACAGTGACTACCTCTGCTACATTTTGTATTGCAGTAGGATGACCATGTCCCAAATAGTTTTTTTAGCAACCTTTCAATCTTTGCCATCTGTTCTGTTGCAACTAATTCTTTGATCATTTAGGCATGGTGTTTGACAACGGAGAGAGAGTAAATTCATAATGGTATCCTCCTTACTTCTCTGCTTGGATGGTGCAAATGCATCATTAGACAGCTGAGGGCCTGAACAATAACAATCAAGTGGCTCTTGGCTGAGCTCTTAGGTTCACAGGTGGTCAGCTTTCAATAGTGGAATCGCAATTGGTTAGCCATCTTGTGTGACCTTGCTCAGGACTGCCATGCATGGGCCACCATGATTCAGTATATAGGGCAGAATTTGGCTCAACCTGACCAGGGTGAACTCCATTGCAAAAACAAGACAAGATTGGGAAATAATTATATATCTTTTTATTCTCACTATCACATGACAATGGATCAAGCAGTTTCATTTTTAAATAGAAAAATCAAATTTTATGAGTTACTGAAGAGTGCCCATCTTGCCTACCATTTCGAAAATTATTTAAATAAAAACAAAAAACAACTCAATGATTCAAACGTGAGAGATTTATGTTGTAATGCCTACAAATTTCCGTTTAATCACTTAAAAATAATTTTCTTAATAAAAATGAAACTACTTTATCAATTTTACATAGCTTTAGGAATATGATATATCAAACAGCACCAAAGTACAGAATAACAGAAGTGACTCTTTGCTCAGAATGAACAAGTATTTCAGCATCAGTCGGGTTATGAACACTCAGAGAATGATTCTGTTGGTATACTGCATTCAGAGTTATTTCTTTGAAATATGTTCAAGTTATCTCCCCTAAATTATTATTTGCCAAATGAAAATAAGTTCTTCAATTTTGAAATATAAAAAAACACACTTGCTATAAAAACATATGAAATGGAACATCAAATATTCTAATTCTATAATTGTTTTGAGTAAAAATCAAATATTTAAACAAATAGGAACTCTGGTCACAGAATGGTACCAAATTGAAAGAAAAGTTGGCTATGGATTTGAAACTATTAAATTAATTAAAATTCAAATTAAATTTGATGAGACTAATCTTATCTTCCTTTAAAAAAAAAAAGAAGATCTGTGCATTGTTAGTAATCATTTCATTGTAATAATATTTTGAATCATTTTACCTTAAATCTAACTTAAGTTAAAGGATACCCCCCTCCAAAAAAATAAGTTTAATGTTAATCAATAACCAAAAAAGATTTTAAAATCTGTAGATTTGAGACCATTTTTTTTTTATTGTGTGAGTTTTAGCTTCTCAAATTGAACTTTCAATTTGGATCCAATCTGCTGAAAAGAAAACCAATAAAAGTACATTGCCTCAGCAGAAGATGAAGTTGAAATAGTTTGGATCTTCTTACCTCTGCTATCATTCGATTTGTATCTCCTACAAAAAGAAGATTCAGGGCTTCTTCTTCATTGACTGCTGCCATCAAGCATAAATTCTTCAAATGGATGTTCCCATCTGGATCTTCCATCAAGTGAACCTTGCTAAATAGAATTTTTTAAAAATCTCTGAAGCTTTGGTTTTAGTTTGGTTTTATTTATCTATTTTACCTCCCTTTCTTTACACAATTCCACAGATTCACAGTTAGACCAGAGTTGTTAGCTCTTTGGAAACACTAGGTGGAACTCCTATCAGTGACTATAAAATGAGCTGCACAGGCAAAATTCTTTCTATTCTCTTCTACTGGGTGACCTTAGTAAACACAACTTGAAAACCATCTCAGTTTGACGGCGTTTTTAACAAACACATTACACACCATGTGCACTCACACACATACATACACTGCTTTCTGACTCAGAACCTACTGCTGCTAACATCTGTTAGACCATCTCTGTCCCCATCTTGGTTTGATGGCAACTTTGATGAACACATCACCCACCATGTGCATTCACACATACAAACACACAATATTGATATGTAACATATTTCTCTACTCACACACACACACATGTGCATCTGTAACAAGTTGAATATTGAATACAGCAAATCATGGGAACATGTTTACCAGAGAGAAACAGTTGGAAATAAGTCATACACCATCCATTATCACAATACATTTCCTACAGTTATGTACCTATTGAACCTGGCATAGTAATATCGGACAAGGAACAAGAAGCAAATTTAGAAGTTAGTGTCTGCAACGATGTGGAGTTAAACAGAGCTGAAGGTGAAAAGATAATGAAACGTCTTATGTACAACATGAAAAGTAACTAGAATCTTAGGAAAATCTTCATCATCCCATTAATTATAGAAGCAACTGGACTCACGAAAAAGAATTTTAAAAACTACCAGCCAAATATGTCCAGTGAACCAAGTGTAAGAGAGATACAAACACTTGTACTTAAAGAAACTAAAAAGATCTCTCAATTGGAATGTATGAGACAGCAGATGAATGTCTGGCATCTGGCAGGAAGCTCCATCCCCAGCTTGAACCAACTGATAAGAAAATTGAAAAAAAAAGAAAAAAAAAAGACAAAACACATTTTTCTGCTCCAACTTTGTGAACTCAATTTTCATAACAAATATCATTGACAGATTTCCTTACATATGTCATCAATGGACATAAATTTATAGTGAACCAAACTGGGTTCACAAACAATAAATATCTTTTTGAACTCTATTTTGCCTTTGAGTTGTTGCTTTGTTATTCATGCAGCATGCTTGTATTCTGAATGCATAAATATATATATATATATATATATATATATATATATATATATATATATTTATATATATAACATATATATATATATATATATTTATATATATAACAGTGCTGTTCAAACATCAGCCTAAACACTTAAAATTGCATATCAGGCCATTTTGGATTATTGGATGTCGAAATACAATACTTATTGTAAACTAGCCTGGATGCCCGGCGTTGCCCGGGTGTTTGGAGGTGTGTGTTGAGCAAAAAAAAAAAAAATTGTGGTAGTAGGCAAGCAGGCTCGAATCTGTGATGTGAAGGCGGAAAAGAAAGTGAAAGAAAATCTGACGTCTTACCCCTATTTCATGACATGACCGGAAGTTTGGAACGTTGAAATTAGTAAAGTCATTCCAACTGATACCATAACTTGCAAAAATGTTGATGCAAAAAGAACGACCCTCCTTGTAGAAAACTGTCCAGTTGAGGGTGAAGGAATTAATTTTTTTAGCCAATTTTTTAATATTTATTGTCTGAAGGGTTGAGTTTAAAAACGATACCGATCTCGTGAAAATCCGTCACCTCTGTCGAAAGTTTTAGGCAGATATACATACATATTTAAACAGGCAGATATACATACATATTTAAACAGACAGTGAGATTTATATTATAGATGATTAATTTACAACTGAATATTTTCATGCAATTTGTATTTGCATAATGAAGAAAAGAAAACTCAAGGGAGGTAATCCTGATCAAGTTGAGCAGATAATTCGGTGTTTGTCCCAAATTCTCCTACATTAAAAAGCAAAAATAACGAAAAATCTTCTATATGATATACATATTCATGATGAAACGAAAATAGCATATTCCAAAAATGAGGTAAAAATCCAGTAGTTATTAATAGGAATCCTTAGCATTACAACATAAATCATAAAATTTAGAATTATTGTTGACTTATCTCCTGTTATTTCTGGAGATTGTTTTCAAAATGGCAGGCAATACTATCACTCCTTAGTTACTCATAAAATTTGATTTTCTAATTTAAAAATAAAACTTCTGGATCAATTTATATGATTTTTGGAATATGATATTTTGGTTTCATCATGGACATGTACATCATATAAATTTTTCTTTATTTTTGGTTTATAATATGAAGGGATTTCTGGACAAGAATCGATAATTTATTTTAATACCTAAAATTAGATGTGAAGTTTTAAAAGTCAGACCCAAATAGCAACCTGTCTGATATTTTGATATATAGCTGGTAATAAATCAGATTCTGTTGTACATTATGATGAACGGGAGATAATAAAGATTTTTGGCGCTTCTTTGTTATAATAGCAAAATTAAAAAAATTGAAATCTTGAATTTCACGTAAAACGAATAATATCTACTTAATTGTCATGTCGCAGTAATGAATATATCTAAAGATTATGAAAAACTATAAGATAGAAAACTAATTATTAACGAAAACAGTTTTCAAAGAAAATTAGCGAAAATTGAGCTTTGCTAAATTGGCCTAATTTTTCAGAAAATATTTACCTTCCTTGTTCCAAGTCGAATGCTTCAGTTTCTTTTCAGTTTAGAATTAAACCTATTTTTAAAAACTAGATTGCTGGACATGATTTTTCTTATGTCATATTCCAAAAATCACGTAAATTAATCAATTATTTTTTTTTTATAAAGAAAATCATTTTTTACAGTTTTTAGCAATTTTTATATGAAATTGTAACAATTACAAGGCTAATTTTGATCTCAATAGTTCGAATTGAGTTTTCTACCTCTTATTTATTAAATATATTATTTTTGGAGGGAATTGACTCAGTAAAGAGACTAACATTATCTTAGTAAATTATTTAGTTAACTTCTTAACTGAAATGGTGACATGCAGCCAGATGTTAGGTCGCTCTAACATTTCACACTTAGTGATTATTTAAGTTTTCTACAATTTTCACTAATTGTCTTCAAAAACTATTTTCATTAATAATTAATTTTCTACCTTTGCATTTTTCACAATTTTTGGATATGTCCATTACTGTGATATGACAGATACTGGTTGTCGTGATAATACATACTTTGGAAGCATTGATAAACAGACTCGAAGGTGGTGTAAAATGCGTTCTTTATTATCTAGTAGTAAACGTTGCACTGAGAAACAATGGCGGACGAGATTCATACGTCACGGGCCAAGGGGCATAACTCTAGGCGACTAATAGTCTCTTAGCCTATATTATGACATCCCTTCCCTTCCATATATATGTATATAGTCCAAGGGCGATATTTAGCCTTTATCTGATTAAGGGATAACATAGTCTCTAATATATTATTTAGCTTGTCTCCATTGTTCTAGGGTAATGGTATTGTCTCTTTTTTTTAGGATAGTGTAACCTATAAGTTCAGTTTCTGAGGAGCATTCACTCGTCTCTGAGATCTTCTTAATTCGGGGGTGAGTTTCTCAGTTCGGGTGTGAGGCGTGCCGCTGGAGTGTTGTTCGGTGGTCGGCTGTTCGATTTGTTTAGGGGGGGGACCTTCCTTCTGGGTGGGATCCGGTGGAGAGTCGCTGGGGCGAGGTTGGTCGGATCTATTTGCGGTTGTTGATCTCCTCCCAGCTGGTCTGAGGAACTGCCTGTTCCTTCTATAGGTGTTACCGTTCTCAGATTCAACTATGTAGGATCTGGGTGTCACGCTGGAGCGCTGAATTTTTCCAGGCTCCCATATCTTTGCTTTTTCCTGCTGGACATAGACATTCTGTCCTGCATGTAGGTGGGAGTGGTGTCTGTTATGTTTCCTGTCATAGCAGACCTTAGACTGATCTTTCTGTTTCTGTATGGCTGTCCTAGTCTGCTCATCGCCAAGTTGTTGCTTGGATACTAGGGGTGTCCGTATTTTTCGTCCGTTGAGTAACTCTGCCGGGGACTTAATGTCTGATGACAGTGGCGTGGCTCTGTAAGCCATCATTGCTAGGTAGCTGTCTTGACCAGTTTCCCCTGCCTTTGTCAAAATTTTCTTGCATGTTCCCACCATTCTTTCGGCGAATCCGTTAGACTTGGGGTAATGTGGGGACGATGTCCTGTGTTGGAAGCTGTACGTCCTGGCGAAATCCTTGAAATCTTTACTTGTAAATTGTGGACCATTGTCCGAGTACAAGATTTCCGGCACTCCTTGTTCCTCAAATATCGTCTTAATACTTCTAATAACGAATATTGATGAGGCGGACGGAAGGCGTCGTACGAAGGGGTTTCGGCTGTACTGATCTGCCACAAGCAGATATTCTTTCCCTGCCAATGTGAACAAGTCTGTGCTGACGTACTGCCAGGGGTACGTAGGGGTTTCGTGCTGGAGTATTGATTCGGGCGGGATACTGGCTTGGTATTTCTGGCATGTGTGGCACTCTCGGACTATATCTTCTATGTCCTTATTTAACCCTATCCAGTACACCGCTGAACGCGCTCGTAACCTCGTTCTCTCTACTCCTTGGTGTGAAGCATGCAGCTCTTCCAGTATGCCTCTTTGCAACGAGGCTGGGATAATGATTCTCTGGCTCTTGAGTAGAATTCCATCCTGGACCCCAATCTCATCTCTGAAATTCCAGAATGGCAGGAGAATTCCTGGGCAGTCAGCCCGGTTGGAAGGCCAGCTGGTCAATACCATGCTTACAAGTTGCTTTAGGAGTGGATCCTGGGATGTTTCCACTCTTATATCTTCAACTCTCGTCGGCGCAAAGTTGAGGTATGAGATCATGCTATGGACGTTGAGATCGATCCCTTCAATGTGCCCACTGGGTCTGGGTGCTACTCGTGACAAGCAGTCTGCAATTGGAACTGTTTTTCCTGGGGTATATTTTACAGTAAAATCATATCCCTCGACCTTCAATAACATTCTAGCCAGTCTTGGGGGTGCTTGTGCTAGATTTTTCAATGCTATCGACTCCAATGGCTTGTGATCCGTATGAATTGTCGTTTTGTGGCCCCAAACGTAACTGTGAAATTTCTCCAGGCCAAAGACGATAGCCAACATCTCCCTCTCTATGTTTGAGTAGCGTATTTCTGGTCCGGAAAGTGCTTTGCTCGCGAATGCTACTGGTCTGTCGTTTTGTAGCAGAGCCGCGCCTATACCCATTGAAGACGCATCTACCTGTAGCACTATTGGTTCTTTAGGGTCGAAGTATCGGAGTGTCGTATGATTTCCGATCTCTTTTTTGATTTCTTCGAATGCCTGTTGCTCCTGTGAAGACCATGTGAATCATTCTTCTTCGATGTTAACTCACGTAGGGGTTTTGTCAGTGTCGCGAGTCGTGGAGAGAATTTGTTCAAGTAGTTCACCAGGCCTAGGAAGCTGGTGAGCTGCTTTGCATCCTCGGGGGGTTGCATCTGTGTGATCGCCTCTATTTTCCGGGGATCTGGCTTGACACCGTCTCTTGAGATTATGTGGCCGTAGAAAGGGATTTCGGAGGTTTTCACCACAAATTTCTCTGAATTAAACCTGCAGTTTCTTTCCCTTGCTCTAAACATTAGCTGCCTCAGTGCCTTGTCATGGTCACTGCCGTCTTCCTCGAATCCGTACACTACTATGTCGTCGCATATGGATAGGACATTTTCGAGGTCTCCGAAGTTTTCCTGCATGGCTCTTTGGAACTCATCTTGGGCAGATTTGACTCCCATGGGGTACCTGTTGTACATGTATCTGCCATGTGGGGTAATGAATGTTGTGAGACGTCTCGACTTTTCGTCCAGTTTCAAATGCCAGTAGCCGGACTTGATATCGACTTTTGTGAACCATCTAGCGTTGTCTAGTTCCGCAGTGATGTCTTCGAATGTCGGAGTCGCATAGTGTGGTCTGTGCACTGCTTTATTTAAGTCTCGGGGGTCGAGGCATAGCCTGACCGATCCGTTCCTTTTAGTGGTACAGACGAATGAGTTTACCCAGGGCGTCGGGTCCTTTACAGGGGAAATTATTCCCTGGGCCTCTAAGGAGTCCAACTCCAATTTCAACTTTCCTTTTAGGGATATTGGGACTCGACGTGGTGGGTGGACAACTGGTGGTACTTCGGGGTTTAAATGGATGGTGTGTTCACCTGGCAGACAACCAATGGAGTCGAATACGTCTGGAAATTCCTCAATGATTTTCCTCCTTTCTCCAAGGTTTCCCATCGTACATGGTTCCTGCACGGGGACCGGTTTCATGTCGTGCGGGGGAGTAGGCCGGGATGCTTTGTCCGTCACATGAGTTGTGTCCGTTTTTATAGCCAAGTTAACGGTGACTAGCCCTAATTCTCTTGATGTTTGGAGTCCTATTAGTATAGGGTCTCTTGATTTCACCACGTGAAAGGTCGCTTTAACGAACTTGTCGCGGGATCTGACCCCTAAACGACAGGTCCCTTCTTGGTCTATCGTTGAGCCTCCAAACGCAATTAGCCTTATAGCTGATTTTTCCAGTGGTACTCCTTTCAGTTCCTTGAATACCTGTTTAGGTAACAGGTTGCTCATTGCACCTGTGTCGATTTTCGCGTCAACCTCTATTTGGGCTTTGCTGTTGCCTATCTTCAGTTTTGTGAAAGCTTCTGTGGTCGCTAACGGTAATTCCTTTACTGTGTGAAAGTACAGCTCCTCTGTGGAACTGTCGTCGTTGCTACCCATATGTGCTGCTGCCATGTGGATTTTATTCTTATTATATTTCCTCTGTGGCTGGAATGACTGTCTGCGTGTGTGCCCCTCGTCTCCCATTTTAGAGTGGCAAACTTTAGCAAAGTGTCCCTTTTTATTGCATTTTAGGCAGTATTTGCCTTTAGCTGGGCATTTATATTGATGGTGTTTTGTGCCACAATTACCACATGTGGTAGGTCCACTGGGCTGTCTGGCTCTAACTGCGAGTGTAGAGCTGTCTTCTACTGCTGTTGTACGTAATGCTTCCATTTGTTTACACGTGGCTTCTTCTGTCTCGACGATTCCGAGTGCTTTCTCGATCGTGAGATCGCTTCCTTCTCTTATTAGGGACTTTTGTGCAGACTGTAAATAAATACCGAATATGAATAGGTCCAACACAATGGTCTCTTCCACCGTCCGACCGTATTCACACTGTTTGGCTGTCTGACGCAGCCGACTTAGAAATGCGTGTGCCGATTCATCCGCGTTTTGTTTACATTTTAGTAGGTTGTGTCTAGCTACACGAAAGTTCGATCGCGGATTCGCATATTCCTTAAAAAATTGGATATATTTATCCAATGTCCTTTCTTCTCCCTGTCGAAAGGGAAAAGTGTCACTTATTTCCTGGCCCTCGATACCAGACCATATTAGCAAGAATTTAACTTTGTGTCTGAATCTACGTCTTTCATTGGGCCGTCGAAATATAAATGAACTTGCCTGATAAATCGGTCCATTGATTTGGCCAAATTTGAAGTGTTCCAATCGATTGTTGGAGGTGGTAGTTGCGAATATGTATTCATTGTCGATTGCGAGAAAAATACCGACACCACGTGTGTTTTGTATTAATTTTTTTTTAGATCCCGAAAATGTTCGTTTTTTTTTTTTTTTTTTTTTTTTTAGGGTAATATTGTTACTATTCCTTTGATTCTTTAGAGGATCCCACTTCAGACACCATGTCGTGATAATACATACTTTGGAAGCATTGATAAACAGACTCGAAGGTGGTGTAAAATGCGTTCTTTATTATCTAGTAGTAAACGTTGCACTGAGAAACAATGGCGGACGAGATTCATACGTCACGGGCCAAGGGGCATAACTCTAGGCGACTAATAGTCTCTTAGCCTATATTATGACACTGGTAGTTTTACTTGAAATTCAATATTTTGATTTTTGTTATTATAACAAAGAAGCACCAGATTTTTTACACAAGTAGCTTCCCTTAAAACCATTTAAAATCATTAGCAATTTCTCATCTTTTAAAATATTAACAGCTTTAAAGGTTATTTGCAGCTAATAATTTTATAAATAGAGATAAAAACGTGAAACATTTCTGTAAATAAAATTAGTTACAGTTTTTTTACAATTTGGTTCAATTCATAATTTAATGATCAAACAATACCGCGATAATTCAGTTTAACTGTTAAAATTCCAAATAAAAAATTCCAAATAATACTTTGATTTAAAAAAAAACATAATTATAAAAAATGAAAAACAAAACTAAAAATACAAAGAATCTTGGGCAGTATCGGATAGGTACAGCTAATGTTAAATAAACTCACGGCAAATCCTCAAGTTTTGCTGCATCATGCCTTGGGTCAAGTAAATCATAGCCGTCTTCATTGTAAATCTCTAAGTACGAAATCTTAACTGTGTATGTGTTTTCTCGATCCTGAAAAAAAAAATATAAAAAGAAAAGTCATTAATGTAGAAGAAAATTAGGTACTTATTTAGAATTCAACATATTTTAAAAAACTAAATTGCAAAAATCTCTTTCTGATATACATACCCGTCATAGAACAAAAATGTCATATTCTAAAAATCACATAAATTGATCAAGTAGTTTTTTTTCATATAGAAAATTATTTTTTTTAGCAATTTTAATATGAAATTGTACACATTACATGGCTGATTTTAATCTCAGTAGTTTGAATTGAATTGTCTACCTCTTATTTATTAAACAGAGCGAATCAAAACAATGTCTTACTTCATTATAAAATTTGATTTTCTTAGTTTAAAAGACAACTATTTGATCAATTTGCATGATTTTTGGAATATGACATCTCCATTCCATACATCATAAAGCTTTAAAAAAATTTTCTGTATTTCTGTTTTGAAAATAGTTTTAATTTTAAATAAGCACTGAAAATTATAATATACTTTTTACAAAAGAGTCACCACTTATTAAGTACCAAAAGCCATTCGATGATAAGGGTTAATGAGTGAACGATTGTTATCGGGAAAACAGCATAATAATCGTTAGTGGTGAAAATTTCGATATAATTTGATTAATTAAGATGACGGCTTAACAGGGACTTGTTCACATTGAACTTGAAGATGACCATAAACTGATTTCAAAGTGAACTATTACATTTTTTATTTACTCATACATCACCACATATCAAGGGTAAAAAACATTCTAAGATAAAAACGAGATGGATAAATTGATAGTTATGTGTTTGAATTACAACCAGGCAAAAAAAAAAAAAAAACCTTCAGCAAAATTCATTCCAAAGAAGCAAAACTGAAGCTGGCCTGCCAGGACACTATATATATACAAATGTAGGCAAATTTAGGTATATTTTATTGGTTTAAAAATATAAGTTTTTTTTTTTTTACCAATTGTCATAAAATATTAACCATTATAATTTTCAAAAAGCCTTCAAATTTTCATTTAGTTTCGTCCTATAGAACAAAAGATATGAGCATTTCAATAATCAATTTGTCTACCAGTATATATATATATATATATATATATATATATATATATATATTTGTATTTATCACAACTCATCAGTGCCACTAGACTAGCACCTCTCCCAAGCCAAGGATTGAACCTAGAACCATCATGTTGACAGTCAGCAGTTCTCCCACTCGACCACAGAAGCGATGCCTGCAAATAACCTGTCCGAATGTTTATTTAAACAAACATCCGTCCACCACTTTTACAGTGTTCAAACCGCCTGTTTGTAAACAAACAGCGAGCTTTGCATTTTTAATGAATAAATGACAAAAGACTATATTCCAAAGTTCATGATGTTGACCATCTTATAATTTATTCCTTTAATTCAGTTGAAATTCACAATTCTTGACAGTATCTGTTTCATAGAGCAAAATTAATCACTTACTTATTATATCAATCAGTGAATCTATTATGCCCTTAACTCATCAGAAGAAATAGCAACAATCAATCTGTCAAAAGGAAATAAAGTACGTTTTGATATGATTAAAAAATCCGAAAATTGGAAGAGAAGCTGTAAATACCTTATAATATGTTTCTATTATGGCATTTTGAATTCAACTAGCGTCTTGATGCCTTCTTCAAAAAATTTCTTTGATTTTTGAGAGAAAAACAAATTCAGGCCATTTTTTAGTTGGTCATCACTTTTATTGTAATACTTAAGTGATTCTGCAAGGACCAGAAAATATGGTAGTCGGATAGAGCAATATCAGGTGACTTAGGTGGATGAGGCATAACTTCCCAATTGCAACTCATAACCTTTCCCTGAGTGAATTTTGCTGTATGAGGATTCATGTTATCATGCTGAAGCACTGCACCCTTCCTACTGAGTAATGCTGGCTGTTTTATTTTGATAGAGCAGTTCTTATATTATCAAGCTGCGAACAATATTTTATTGTTGTGATAATGCTATAGTAACTCATAACAAATCAGTCCTCTCATGCACTAACATAAAGAGAGCATAATCTTATGAAAGTGTAGCCCTTGTTTTGGAACAGGCTGAAGATATAGGTTTCGATCTAACCATTGTGTTTTGCATTGTGTATTCTTGTGAAGAACCCAGTTTTCATCTCCAATCACAATTCTTTGCAAAAATCGTTCTCAACGAATCCTAGAAAACAAAAATATGCAAACAGTCAATGTTTGATTTTGTTGAGCGTCAGTCAAATCATGTGGAACCCATTGTCCAAGTTTTTAAATTCTTCCTAACTCGTGAAGGCATGAAATGATTATGATATGAGTTGTATCGAATTAGTGAGTTAATTCTCTGCTGGTTAACGTTAGATTGGCCTTCACAGCCTCTTTAATGGTGTCTTCAATTGATTTTGTCCTTGAATGTTGCCAATCTGACAGGTTAAAGTTCCCCCCAAAAAAATATTTTGCAAACCACCTTTGACATTTTTGGTCATTCAGAACATTCATCCCATAGACAATATTCTTTGTAGTTTCTATAGCTGATTTTTTTTTTTTGAATTCATAAAACATGCAATGTCTCAGATGCTCCTTACTAATCTGCATTTTTGATGGCATAGGCAGTTAAACCTAATATTTCCCCATTAATTACTATACCCGAAAGGCAAAGCAAGATATTAAGACACCAATTCATCAAAAAATCTAGGAGGCTGCAAAGTGATGAAGTAAATAAACAACATGATAATAGGCAACAGTTTTTGATGAAAATTAAAACAAATGATAAATCAAAAACCTTTTCAATCTGCTGAAATATGTACGATAAAGCTCTGGGAACAATTCCACGATCAGCATATCTTTCAGCTCCGCCAGTGATTGTAAATGTTTTCCCACTTCCAGTCTGTAAAATAAATTAAAAAATTTTAAATAAAAGATTTTCAATTCTTATGGAATATTCCCCCTATATTTAAAAACAAAAATAAAGAAAAATGATGCGTGTACTCATGGTGAAATTAAAATATCATATTCCAAAAGTCATAAAAATTGATAAGTAGTTTTATTTTTAAATAACAAAATTAAATATTATGAGTAACAGAACAGCAGTTGTCTAGTCCACCATTTTGAAAACAATCTAAAAAAAAAAAAGTAAACAAAGGGAGCAAACTAAATAATTGTGAGATTCATGTTGTAATGCCCACGAATTCCCATTAATTGCTTAAAATGATTTTCTTTATAAAAATAATAGTTCATCAATTTATGTGATTTTTGGAATATGATATTTTCATTTTGTCACAGATACATACATCATACATATTTTTCTTTATTTTTTTTTTCTATTAATATAGTGGGAATGCTGAATAAGAACTAAATTTTCTTATCTTTCAGAATATTTGAGATGAGGATTGATAATTTGAATTATTTAGACTACTATTCTCATCTTTTTTTTTTTTTTTTACTTATATTCACTTGAAACAAGGAACATTGCTGCCAAGATGTAAATTACGGACCATACCTATAGAGGCATTCTAAGTAGGGAGTTGAGCAGAAAGATGTTTGTTTACATTATATTTAAATTTCTGCACGTTGCGTGAATTTCAACTTCTGAGTTTTTCAAAATCGGATGTATGGATTTGAGCCTGATAAATATAACCATGATCCAAAATTTTACGCTCATCAGATAAATAATTTTTGAGTTATCAACATTTTCATAGTATTTTCAGGAATACTTCATACAAGATGGAGAAATAAGGCCCAGATAAGACTTTGACCAATCTATTCATTGTCAGGCTCAAGTATATAGTCTCATGACTGACTTATGTTCTTGCATCATTATTGATTTTTTAAAATTTTATTTAGTGTTTTAGAATGCTTGTAGCAAGATTAGATATTAAGGTTAAGTAAGAAATTGTAGTTAGAGCTTCATGTACAAAAAATTGGGATATGGATATCTTCCTTAGATATTGTTATGATGTAAAATGATGTTTATTTCAAGAAATAAATGGATTTACCCAGGCACAATAAACATAGTTCCAACTAAGCATTTTTGTAGTTCTTAGTGCCATTTGGTGACATGAATGGGCATATACCAGCCAAGAGTTTGAGAGAAACTTAGTCATCTCAGTGATTTTTTTTATCTGTTAAGCTGAGATATTCATTCTGGATAGTTCTAAGAGATTTACTCTCCCACATCTTGCCTCTCCACTTTAGGGTGGAGTTAGTTTAGTGCTAGCCGTCTAAGGTGTCCTAACCAAAGATTGCCAATGGGGTTGCCTAGGCAATTTTTATGAGACCAAAATGCCTCTTCTTTATGAGCTTGAGAACCCCACCTTCTGACATTGTGTCACATATTCCTGTGTTAACAAGAAAATAAATCCGATTATTGGTGACAGTTATGGCCCCAGAATCATAATACATATTTTTGTAACACACTTTTATTAATACAGTTTTGTTAATACAGTTTTGTTAATACAGTTTTGTTAATCATAAGATTGCCTTGTCATGATTATTACCAGCTCTACAAAGCCACAATAGATATAATAGTAGCAAGAATGTCAATAAAAATAGCTACAAGTGTGAGAGCGAGTCTTTACCCATTTCCTCTTTAAGGATACTAAAAAAGGGGTTGACAGTCTGACAGTGAAGCATTTTCAGTATTACTTCAATGAGACTTATAGATAAATTTCACTAAATAAAATGAAAAACTCAATTTGTTGTCCCAATCAAAATAATTTGGCTCACAGCTAATTAAATGTTTTTCTACTTTCTCTTCTCTTCATTCTGCTCTTCCAAACATCAAGTTCAGAAACTGAATCATCAACACTGAATACAAATTATGTTCCTTCTTTTATTGACCTCATAATTCTGACATTGACAAATCAACTTCATTTGCAAATCATCTACATTTACAAATCAACTTCATTTGCAAATCAACATCATTTGCAAATCAACTAAATCTATGAACTCACTGTCCCGGATGTACATCGGCTTCAATAATATCACCAGAGTAACAAAACTTCTGAACAACTAAATTAATTGATAATATTTAATTAAATTAATTAAATAATAAACTAAAACATTACCTGCCCATATGCAAATATTGTTCCATTGTACCCAGTTAAGACACTGAAATAAAAATGGAGAAATAAATTATTGAACCAGACTAAGATGAGACTTTACAACTAAAAAGCAATGCACGTTCAAGTCTCCACAAAATATATATCATAATGAAATGATTTATTTAGAAAAAAATGTTTTTACTTTATTTTAATTCACCCTAGGCAAGGCACATTAGACATAAGGGGCTATTGGGGATCAACGCACAGATTTATATGGAGCATCCTAAGTGAAGAGTTAAGTAGCAAGATGTTTCTTTACATTACATTGAAATTTCTGCATGTTGGTACAATAAGAGAAGCAGGGACCAGGGAAGGAATTCCAAAGGTTAGCAGTTTGAAAAAAAAATGAAGCTATTAGAGTAGAAAGTCCTCTGGTATCTGAATGGATGGGAGTCAGTTGATTATCGGGTTTGTTGGATGTATTTACATCGAGGAGGCAGCAAAGCAGTATGCTTGTCAGAGCACATTTCATTGAAGTACTTGTAAAAGAAACACAGAGATGCAACATTGCAATGATGGGACAGGGGGTCGAGCTTGGTAGATAGTGTGGAACTTATTAAATTGCATGCTCTTTTTTGGATCCTGTCTGATAGGGAAAAGCTAGTAGTTGATGCACCAGCCCAGATGTGACAACAAAATTCCATACAGTCAGGTGTTGACATTTTCAACATAGTAGAAGAATTCCACTTTCTTTGCAGAAACCTTGGCAGAATCTTCTGTTTTTTTCAATTCATGTTACCTTTCATGTTACCTGTGAGTGTTAGTGTGAGGAGTTTGAATGTTGGACTCTTGGGTAGGGTTGCCATAACAATCAGCGATTTGATTTTTACAATGGAATCACCACTTATCATGGTCTAAAGACCACTCGAGGATAAGGGTTAATTAGTGTAGAAAGGAGCTTTGTCTTAGTAGAATTGAATGTTATCATCCTTTTTTAATCCATTCAACTCATTTTCTAAGGATTCAATCATTGCTTTGGATATGTGTGTATTCATGTTACCCCATGTCGAGAGTAGAGTGTGGAGTCATTAACAAAATACCCATCTCAGATACGATTTCTTCAGGGAGGTTGTTTATAAAAATGAAGAATAACAAAGGGCTAAGAATTGATCTCTGGAGTATACCTATAATAATGACATGTTTGGGTGTAAAGCCATCGAGGACAATCTAGATCTAATTATTTAAATATTCATCTAATAATAACATATGAATTAATTTTCATGAGAAAACCTTCATGCTAGAACTTTTCACAGGCTTTAGCTATATCCTAGTCCTGCCACCCTAGCTTTACCTGCCTTGTCCAGCTAACATACTTCTTGACTTCCGACATAGTGCTACCAGAAGCGGTGACAATCATTTCCTTCACTTTTTTCTCTTACGTCTATATCTTCCCTGAGCATGTAGTCTTCTTTTTTTTATTACGTTTTTCAAATCTTTCTTTATTTACTTAATGAAAGGTTTTGTGGTCTTATTTTAATTAAGAATTATTAAAATTAGTTGGGTTTTTAAAAAATTTTTTTTTTAAGAATTATTGAAAACACTTTTTAAAATCTTCTAAAACTATTTGGAGAATATTATGTATTGAATGGGTTTTTTATGGTGGAAATTTTGTTAGTTTGATTTCAATAATTTCATTTTTATACTTTCATAAACATATATTTCTTATAAAATTTAAAACAAAATAAAATCTTTAATTTTTAAAATTTTGTTATTAAAAGTACAATGAAAAAATAATTGTATTATTTTTATCTGTATAATTTTGTTAATTTTTATTGTATATGTTTCAATAATGTTCTTTTTTTATATTTTATTTCAATAAATCGCTTTACAATAGAAATATTAAAGAACAATAATAGTGAAAGAACTGATTTGCCTTGTCATCGCTTCCAGTAATGCTACACCAGGAGATATAATATGAGAAATATTTGGAATCCAGTCTCCCCTTGCTGTTATTTCAGATTATTTGAAACCATAGCAGCAAGTTTTAGTCCCCTCCCCATCAAGACAAGACGTTTGGGGGAAATATCAGATATTTTGTAATTCATATGCACAACTGGGAAAACAAATGACTATGACTGAAACATTTTATGGCTGTAATAAAATGCCAAAAATAGGCTATGAATTATGGATGATCCCCTTAATGTGCAACCCTAAGAGCAAATGTTACATAGCCCACTACACAATTCAACGAGCCTTCAATTGTTAAATTCTGTAAACTATGATCAATAGTTGCTGAGATTTGGAATTTATAAAATTGCCAAAAAAAGGTCGTGTGTGTGTGTGTGTGTGTGTGTGTGTGTGTGCTCATTTCTTTGGTTCTATGGGACGAAACTACATGAAAATTTGTAGACTTTTTGAAGATTATAATAAAATTTTATGCTAAAATTTTATAACAATTGGTAAAAAAGAGTCTATATTTTCAAACCAATAAAATATGCCCAAATTTGCCTACATTTGTACATATAGTGTCCTGACAGGCCAGCTTCAGTTTTGCTGCTTTGGGATGAATTTTGCTTAGGTTTTTTTGCTTGGTTGTCTCCCCTGTGGTTTTGCAGGTCACTAATATATATATATATATATATATATATATATATATATATATGTGTGTGTGTGTGTGTGTGTGTGTGTGTGTGTGTGTGTGTGTGCGTGTGTGTGTATATGTATGCAGAATCTAACAGGCATGAATAAAAAAGAACTACTTACTTATCAATAACTGGTTGAGCAACTTCATTAAAGACTGTGTCTTGTTTGGTACTTTGATCAAATACATTTTGGAATCTGAAAAAAATTGAGAAAAAGATTTCACATTTAAAAAATACCAAGTACAAGTTTAGTTTAAGATGTGAAAGGGAGATAACTTATTTTATATATATATATTTTTTTTCAACAACAATTTTTTTAATAAAGATTCCTTTCTTGTTGTGAAACAATAAAACATCGAAAAATAAGAGAGAAAATAGAGTAAGTGTCTACTTTAGGGTGCTAAATCAGTATAATTCATGCCCTTCATGAACCCAACTATTTAGAGTAGGATGGGTCAGTTTCACATAAAATTATTCCCTATCTCTTGGTTATTCTAGCTTTTTGAGGCAGTTTATTATGTTTTGTTTACCAGTAACACAAAATCTGGTTGAAAAAAAAATCTTTATGTAATCGCTTATTCCAATAAACAATCTATTTACATTTTTCTTTGTTTCTTTTAAAAATATAAGTTGAGATGAATTATCTCCCTTGATATGCCACTTTAAAATAAAAAGGGTTAGAAGGAGTGCATAGCAGCTTATGGTCAATTCACACTCCCTGGGATTTTTTTTTCTGTAATAGCAGTATTTACATAAACATTTTTACCTTTTTTTTTTTTTTTTCATCTGAAAGTCTTTTTCATACTTTAAATTTCTCAATTGACACAAGCAATAATTAAGATGAGATAATGTGGATATTATTTATAGGGAAATAACTGTGCATATAATTCGTCAACAGCAATAGTTACATTATAGCAATTTTTACCCACAAGACTTTTATAACTTATACAAGTTCTTACCATGAAAATGTACAAAGTTTATTGTTTTTTTTTTGTTTTTTTTTAAATATTGCCAGGTTTTTGTTTCTTATTGCTAAACAAATCGTATTTCAAATAAAGAGTATACACACAAAAAGTGAAGTTATTTACAGCTGTTTAAAAGCAATGTTTATGTTAACTCATGAAATACAACATATATTTTTCCTAAACATCAAATCTCATATGTACCCAGAAAAAAGACTACAACAATGGCGGACAAGTTTAATTTTCATCAAATTAACACAAAAATCACAAGAATACATTGATTGTCAAGTACCTCAATAAGATGTTAAGTTATTTTCACATCAAAGTGCATATTTTGTAAATAAGGAAAGAGACAAAGCATTCAGGCAATTTGTAATGAAAAAAAATAGCCAGTCGTTCAATATATATCAGAATCCTGAGGTGAATAGGAACACAGATTAAATAATCGTCTTACAGAATATTTTTGGAGGTAATATTATATAAGACAATCCCAGCCAAAGAAAAGAATAGTTCAATATACTTGATAGAGCAACTAAAATTTATGTTTTTTTTGTTTAAATTTCATTCAGAAAAATATAATTTTTCAGAATAGAAATTTATTGTTTGAATAAAGAATACATTTCAGAGTTTTTTTCTTAACCAATGAGTTCTCATCAGAAGAGGCGAGAAGGTACTAGGTAACATATTAGAAATGAGACGTCTAATGATAACTATATTAGGAACGAAATAATGGAGTGTCTGAGCTATGGAGTAAACAGAATAAAAGTGTATGGTGGAAAGTTGGAGAAGTAAACTGATTAAGGTGATATAGGACAAAATTAGGATTATCACATAATGGATATAAATGGGATGTAATGGGGTTGGGGGTTGCCATGATATGTTAAGGGGCACGAGTTCAATATGCATGTCATATGTGGAGATGTAAATTTGACATCAAGAAACAATAGGCGAAAAAGTGATAGGAGTTAATGATAGACGCTCTTATAAACATAAAGAATTAGGGGGTATGATGATAGAACAATGGAATTCATATGCATTAGTATATATATATTTATATTGTTGTTTTTTCCTTCTGTATGTATAATTATATATTTATACGTATAGGATGATCGCCTAAACTAATTAACTGATCATTATGATATTGGAACTTAGGAGTGGATATTGTGTGCTATATTCAATTTAATTTGGAAGAAGTGAGATATCTTTGATTTTTATGAAATTTTAACCATAAATATTAGACATCAGTTAATAAAGATTTGACAAATTTAAGTTTCTTTAGAATATTTTAACAGGATTTTAGGGAGCCAGATATGGGCACAACCTCATATTTGAAAATTCAAATATATCAGATTTGAATCTGATTCATAATCATTGATTACGAATTAAGCAAGATTTCCTGAATCAAAATTTTTTCTAAGATGCCTTAAGCTTAGCCATTTTCTAAAATCAAAATCATATCATGGACTTTGATCAAAATTGGATTAAGGATTCTACACATAAGGTTTAGTATCATTGATTTTCATTGTCGTAAGTGGACATGAATGTAGTACAAAAATGTTCTCTTCAAGGAATTAATTTTATCCTTCTGATATCTTCAGCTGATTTCTCGTATCTGAGAATTTCAAATTCCTCTTCTTTTAGTGTTAAGCTTGCATTCTCACACCAATCTGAGTGTAGAATCTGCATGGGCAGAGAAGGCAGACAAATGTTGATGGAGGGTGAGGCTATTCTGCTCAGTTTTTCTTGCCTGCTTCTTAATCTCCACCAGTCTCCTTTTTATTTCATATTGTTTGGTGCCAGATACGGATCGGCACCACAGGTGCCAGTCCAAGACTGTTGTTTAATAAGTGTGAATATCAAATCTAGTATTTTTCAAGGTGGCTTTGAGTTGGTCTTTAGATCATTGTAGAGGATGGCCGATAGTTCTTTTTTTTGCAGCTAGCTCTGTACTCAGTGTTGAGGGAGCCTGTTCTCATCCATTACGCGCCCCAACCAATGGAGCCTGTACCTCATAATGCTTATGTTGGCTATATAGTCATACCATTAAATGTTTAGTATATCTCTAAGCTTTTGCTGGTGAAATTTTTTCTTCTAATATATAGTAAAGAATGAAAATATATTTATGGCAAGAAAACTACGCAGAAACATTCATGTGACATTTCCAAAGGAAATCATCAGGCAAAATTTATTTAATTATTTAAGTAATAATGAAGTATTTCATCTAAAAACATACATTAAAGTGTCCATTGGGTTTACCTGAATTTCATTAAATCAGGGGTCGAATCTGACTGTTAGGAACCAAATCAATTCCTTGGAATTAATCAACAGATAAGGGCTTAGGATTTTTTTCTTTTTTTTTAATAACCAGATTCTACTCCAGATTCAGTATAACCAGATTGATGAAACCCGGGCACACCTAACAGACTATGTAATGTATAGTTTTTAATAAAATATTTTATATTATCTCTTGTAGAATCTACAATCAAGCATTTTATTGTTTGCTTTCATTTTCAACTAACTTATGATAAGGCTTATATATATATATATATATATATATATATATATATATATATATATATATATATATATATATATATATACTTATATATATATATATATATATATATTATTTTTCCTGTTCTGGATTTTACCACCTTTCCCATTGGATTTTTTCATATCCGTTTTTCCCTTTTTTTCTGTTTCTTGCTTTCTCAATTCCCTTGAATCCCTTCAAACTATCTCAAACTGTTAAATGACTTTTTTGATGAAAATATGATAAACTTCATATCATTTGTTTCCTGTGATGCATTAACCTGCAAAATGTATATTTTGCAACCTTCTTCCCTCAGATGAGAAGAATTGCATTTTTCGAAACCCCATAGAAAAAGGTTTTTCTTGTTTTATTTGTATTTCTTGTCGAATAATTAAAATTTTGTATACCTTCCTTAAAGTTTTATAAAGTTTTTTTCGAAAATTTTAATAAATTTACAATATCAAGATTTTTATTTTATAATATATATATGCACTAAAATTTTTGTCTATTTTTAACAGGCAAAAGCTATAGCCCATTCATTAGCAAATCTCTCGACGGTGGCAATCTTTCTAGGGCAATTGCTCTTGACATATCTAAAGCCTTTGATAGGGTATGGCATAAAGGTTTACTTCATAAGATCGCTAGCTATGGTATAGCTGGAAAAGTCTTCTCAATTATTAAATCATTTCTTTCTGATAGGTTCATAAGAGTAGTAGTTGAGGGGCAAAAATCAGAAGCTCACAGTATTAATGCCGGTGTCCCTCAGGGATCCATCCTGGGCCCAACTCTTTTCCTGATCTACATTAATGATCTTCCAAATCATATCCTTACATCATTTGTAGACATTTTTGCTGACGACACTACCATTTATGGTACCACATCTAAGACAGTAAACGACCAAGTTCTCTCCAATTCTCTCTCTTCTGATCTTGAGCACATAGTACAATGGGGAAAGGAGTGGCTGGTTACTTTTAATCCATCTAAAACCAAGCTTCTCTCTTTACATCATCAACATTCTAATCCACATTTGTCATCAATTGAAATGAATGGCTCTCGTCTTCAGGAGGCCTCAAGTTTTGACAAGCTTCTGGGCTTGACCATTACTCCTGATCTTAAATGGAACACATATATCAAATCTGTTGCCAAGGCCGCTGGAAAAATGGTGGGATCTTTCTATCGATCCAGTAGATATCTCACTGCTGATGCTATTCTCTATCTATATAAGAGCCAGGTACGTCCAAGGATGGAATACTGTTGCCACATCTGGGTAGGAGCTGCTAGAAAGGACTTGTCCTGCCTTGATAGAGTTCAAAATAGACTTCGTAGCCTCGTAGGAGATGTCCTTTTCTCCTCCTTGCAACCTCTATCTCACAGAAGAGATGTTGCGAGTTTGTCTCTGATGTATCGTTATTTTCATGGAAAGTGTTCAACTGAGCTTCAATCTATGGTCCCCCCTCGCCAAACTTTCACAAGAAACACTCGTCTAGCTGTAAACACTATCAATAATTTCCCCCACTCTTTATCTGTGCCTAAACCTAAACGTAGATTCCATGAACAAAGCTTCTTTCTTAGAACTGCACGCCTGTGGAATTGTCTTCCGTTTTCCTGCTTTCCGGCTGACTACAATATGGTTGTGTTCAAGTCTAAAGTAAATAAGTTCTTGATGAGCCGTTCCATATAAGTTATTAAATTTACCAAATTTTCATTACTAATGATTACTATATTGACCAATTTCTACTGTACACTCTTTAACCCTTATCCTTGAGTGGCCTCTGGGCCTTGATAATGTGGTGATGCCTTTGTAAAAAAAAAAAAAAAAAAAAAGAAAAAAAATTAAAACCGAGTGCTTTATGCCAAATTGATGGTTGAATTTGTTCATTTCTAAATTTAATATTAATAATACCTAACTGTGCATCAAATGGCTACCATAATACTTAATTCACTCCCCCTTATCATAACGAAAGGCCATACAAAATTTCAGTCAGATCAGCTCAATAGTTTCTGAGAAAAACTCAAGAGTAAATGCCTTGACTAATCCCTATTAATCCTTAACTGTGCATCAAACGGATACCATAATACTTAGTTCGCTGTGGATTATTATAAAAAAAAAGGCCATACAAAATTCATCAAAATCAGTCAAATAGTTTCCAAGAAAACCTCTAAAATAAATCTGGTATCATGGTGACTCATCCCTAATTGCTAACTGTGCGTTTAATGAATACCATAATACTTAGTTCGCTGCACCTTATCATGACAAAGATCCAGACAAAATTTCAGCCAAATCGACCCAATAATTTCTAAGAAAAAGTGAAACAGACAGACAGAAAGACAGACTAAGAGAAATACACACACACACACATATATATATATATATATATATATATATATATATATATATATATGATCAAACAGTTAATAAAATATGTTAAAAAACACTTTGAAATGAGTTAAAAACATATTTAATCTGAAAAGGAAATATGATATAAATGGATAGTCCTTAATTCGTGGAGTTTCGAAGAAATACTTTTCTTCTCATCAGAGGGTAGGAATTAGCAAAATGCAGGATCGGATTTTGCATGCAGAAGTATTTGATGAAACAACAAGTAAGTCAAAGATCTTACTTGAAAACAAAAAAAGTGAAGCAAAGGGAATATGGTGAAGAAAAAGATGATTACACATGAATGGATAGTCTGGTGGAAGATAAAAAATCCAAAAATTAACTGTTTGCTCATATTATAAGCTCTATTTCCTATTTGGTTTTATCGAGCTTTTACATCTGGCTGAGATAATTTTATAAATATTAATTCTTTAATATTTATAATATACTTTAATTTTACCATCTTGGATCATTTTGGTAAATTTTATTGTAATTTTTATTTTATATATATACTAGCATTTCAGCCCGTCGTTGCCCGGGTGTTTGGAGGTGTATGCTGAGCAAAAAAAAAAAAAAAAAGAGTAAATTTTTTTTTTAATTTGACCTCTATTATGACCCCTTAAAATTTATAGTTTCGGGCTCCAATCACTTTATTAAGTTAGATTCAGGTTCAAGGAACCTATATCTAAAATTTCAAGTGTCTAGACCCAAAATTGTCGGAGGAGTTTGGTAGAGTTCTTAAAGGTCAAATCGTTGAAATTTGACCCCTTAACAGCCAAATTTCTGGCTGACACCCGTCACATCGATTTTCCCAAATCTCAGTACCCGGTATTTCAAATTTCGAGTCTATAGACTAAAAATTGACAGAGTTATTGCGTAGGGAAATGTACACAGACAGACAGACAGACACGTTCACTTTTATAGATATATAGATATATATATATATATACACACACTTTTTCTAATATCTTTTTTTCCTAGTTATAATAATTATTTCTGTAAAGTCTGATGAAGTTATTGGATTGTTGATACGATTCAGTAACTGAAACATGTGTAACTGAGCAGATAAAACAATAATAAATTATATATATATATATATATATATATATATATATATATATATAATTTATATACATATATATATATCTTTGCTCTGCAATAGTATTGAGCACTCAGTTCAGGTTTTTACTAATTAACATTTTTGCTATATATATATATATATATATATATATATATATATATATTAGTGATGAGACGATTCCAATATATTTTCTGATTCTGATACAATTATCGATTCCATGCTAAATTACCGATTCCGATTTCAATTCTTCATAAATCTCTAATTATTTAATTATATACATATATATATATATATCTTTGCTCTGCAATAGTATTGAGCACTCAGTTCAGGTTTTTACTAATTAACATTTTTGCTATATATATATATATATATATATATATATATATATATATATATATATATATATATATATTAGTGATGAGACGATTCCAATATATTTTCTGATTCTGATACAATTATCGATTCCATGCTAAATTACCGATTCCGATTTCAATTCTTCATAAATCTCTAATTATTTAATTATAAGACTGTTATTTTCCCCGATTTTCATAAAAACACGTTAAATATGCAGATATTTCCTCAAATATGAAAATACATTTGTGGAGATTGATGTATAGATTTTAATTTTACTGGTATTTTAAAATCAATAAATATTTATTATTGTATCATTATTACCAGCAATGGAAGATTGATTTTACAAAATCAAATAAAAAAAAAGACAATTAAAAGAATCGTTTTGGCATCGGAAAATAGGCATAAATTTTTTTGTCATTTTTTCAAAAACCGCAAATTTAAGCTAAATTGAATGTAATTGTTTAAACAACCTATACCTTATTTGATTCGCCTTTTATTCCTCTATAATTTTACCTGTTCATATTTGACTTTTAATCGAAGTATCTCAGTGTTCACGTCAATTTAAAAGAAATAACTTCAAATCGAGAAAGCAAAAACAAACTCTGCACAATGGAAAATTGTTATTTAAATGTAACTTTAGAACATTAATTCAACACAAATACAACAGGAACACAATGAACTAGTTAATGTTTAGTAGCATAGCCCTTCTGCAATTTGACAGCCTGCAATCTTTTGGTCATTACTTGAATTAGTCTGCGTCAATACTCCAGTGAAAGCGCATCCCACTTCTCTTTGATTTTTGTCCAAAGTTCTTCGATTTGAAATTTTTAATTGACATGAACACTAGGATACTTCAATTTCAAGTCAAATATGAACAATTAAAATTATAGAGGAAGAAAAGACGAATCAGATGAGGTACAGGTTGTTTAAACAGTTACATTCAATTTAGCTTAAATTTGCAGTTTTTGAAAAAATAACAAGTGTAGACTTTCTTTTTGGCACCACTATATATAAGAATAAGAAATAATAAGACAAAAAATTTTTTATCTAATCTAAGAGAATAGAAAAAAAATTCTGTTCATTCTTGATCTTCATTTACATTGAGTGTTTCATATGATTTGATAAATTTTAGATTTTAATTTGTTAATTTTCTATATTTCATTTTTTATTTCTATTTTATTTTTGATGGAAATGAATTTGATGCATCATAATCAAATTGTGACATAAATTCAAGAGAAAATATTTCATTTTACACTGTACTGACCAAAGATTTAGGTCACAAAACCAAAACCACTACTACCATCCTCTTCAGCACTATATTAAACCTTCCTCTTCCCTACGGTGTAAAAGACAATTCTCACTCCTTAACCCTTCCTTACACATAGTCACCCTGCTTACTGACTCATCCCCTACCAGCCTGCTGCTACCATCCAAGTAGAGCACGTTGGTGCCTTTTCAACGAGAACGAGGCAGAGTTCACTGAGTCGACGTCCAGTACACACGTGTTTTGACGACTGCTATACTCATGTCATCTTACCATGTTCGCAGTGTTAACAGAAAATAAAATAATCCTTCAAATTAGTATTTGTGTTGTGTCTTATTCAAACGACATAACAGCAAATATTACAACACCATAAAAATATAATCAGTTTTACTTACTTAAATTTATAAGATTCTTTCTTATTGTTGACAAAACCTCCGGCCAGATCTTTGGGAATTGTGAATTGAAGAATGGAACTTGAACCCTCTTCATAATCGATTTCAAAAAGCTGGAAATAAATCAAATAATAGAAAAAAAAATCCAATATTAAAATTAATTTAAAGTTTCATTTAGTAGTAAATTCAAAAGTAATTTCTAAATGAAATAAAGTTTAATAACAATATCATCATCATCATCATCATCATCATTGGTTTAATATTCGTTTTACATGCTGGCATCTGTTAGACAGCTTTTAAAAAAATGACTTATAAACTTATATCTGTCCAGGTCTTTATTAATCCCTCTTTCTCTTAAATCTAGCCTTATCACTTCTT
Organism: Euprymna scolopes; assembly: GCF_053919585.1. Taxonomy (NCBI): domain Eukaryota; kingdom Metazoa; phylum Mollusca; class Cephalopoda; order Sepiida; family Sepiolidae; genus Euprymna; species Euprymna scolopes. Next base: position 84,083,092 of record NC_136503.1, on the reverse strand, counting down.
TGTATTATTCAGATTACTCAGTCCACTGATCTCATTTTAAGTATTATTTTCACAACATTTCAGTCTATGTAACCTCCAACCTCCTTCAGGTGAATCTCTCTGGAACCCTTTATTTATTTTGCCAGGGTAACATGCCCTTGTTTTATCAGTCTAAGTAATTCGCAATTCTATTTTGAGTGAGAATTAAACCTCCAACCTCTAGAAGAGTGTAACTTACAACTGAATTTTACCAAATACTTTGTCCACTATGCCAACTGATCTTGCTACCTCAACTGTTCTACACCTACTAACCAAAGAACACTCATTTATTCTTTCATCATCGTATTTGCTTAAACATCTGTTTTACATGCTGGCATGTGCTGGATGGCTTTTAGAAATTGATTTCCGAACTAACCGAAGAACTCTCATCTATTCTTTTAATGTAACCAAATTAATGATATTTTCTGTTATGCACACGTTATATTGTCCAGATTTAATATCCTTATGAGGTCATTAGATCTGTTGCGGACCAGGATATAAAATACCCTAACTCGCCACAAGAAAATAATGAAATGAATCGAATTGAAGGAAACAAAAACTCAATTGATGGATTTATTGTCGTTTATTTACTGTTGAAAGAATGAATGTTTTAGATATAACATGTGTTCATGTCCGCGTGGGTGTAACCATCATTCGTTGCGGGACTGGTGTTGTAGAAAGAAAAGGAAATGTGTGTTCATCTCACTATCGTTTGTTCGCGCATGGGAAGAGAAAGGAGTAACGTAGTGAAAATGAGAATGCTAGTCAAGCGTGTAGACAAAGACAAAGAATAGAGGGTTGACGTCAGTTAGTAGTCAGCTACGCGAAGGTGTTCTCAGGGACCAGTAGTAGATAGAGAGAGAAAGAGTGAGAATGTGTACATACGGTCTGTTAGCTTTTTGTCCCACATAGTAGCAAGTGGTGTGAGGTACGCGCCTCCCTTTCGGGAGGCGACGGTTTGTCGAACCTCTCAGCCCGAGAGCTGGTCCTAAAAGAAAGAAGTCGGATGTTGCTCTTTCTTTTATACGTTTTTCCGCTGGTATTTGCGCATGTGTGGATTTCCATTGAAAGGAAGTGACGTCATCCATGTGTGCGTACGTGTGAGTACATGTGTGTACGTTATCGTGTGTGTATATACACGTGAATGTGAGAGTATGTACGCGAACGTGAATATATGTAGGTGTGTGGACGTGGGCGCGTATGTTTGTGCGCGCGTATGTATATGACAAGTAATATAGCTTGAAATGTGAATGTGTGTTTTTGTGTGAGACTAGGAAAGGCTCGCACAGATCTAAGCCTGTCTTCAAAGCTCATATTGCACATCCACATCACATCAATCTCATATCATTTCTTTCCATGCAACACATCTCCTCAATTCACACAGGCCAGATTTCATTTCCATATGTATACACATGCCTGATAGACTCTTGGAGACATAACAATGCAACGATGAGCAAAGAAAGATGCCAAACACAGGAATTAAAGTCGTATACAAAGTAACTAGTTTTAATTGGACAGACACATACAATTACAGGTGTTGAGGTTCAGTTGCAGACATGATAAGAACATTGACGTTGAGTGCCTAGTCAGGTTGCTTCTCCAACATTCGGAGGGCAGATGATGCACACAGGTTGGATTGATTTTCACTGATTCTGGTTATTATATAAATTTAACGTAAAATGAGCACCCACTTTTGGGCCATCTAGCGTTCCACGAGACATGTCATCCCTAGCATATTTTCAAGTTTGGTAATTGAGCGGGTAGGGAAGGCGGCAAAATATGACAAATTCAATTTTTTTTTTTTGCGGTGGAGTGGGGTGGGGTGAGAATTGCATTTGAGACATAAAACAACGATAAATTTAAATACATTTTTTTTGACAGGAGAGAGGAGGAATTAAATTTTTTATGAGACCATTCTGTACTTTCACCTAACAATTTTATAAACAAAACAAACCTCAAAATATGACAAATTCAATTTTTAGGGGGAGCGGGGAAGAGATTATATTAAAAACATTAAATAACAAAAAATTTCATTGAAATTTTTTTGGAATTAATTTTTGGTAAATGTAGCCTGGTAGACCAACACACAACTTATCTTTAAAAACCTGTTTTCCAGGGTTTTCAGGTGTGCTAAAAACGAATATCGCATTTAAAATTAAGGCCGACTGTGGGAGCCTTTCGTAGTCTCACATAAAAACACGCGTTCACATCTCAAGCTATATTACTTGTCATATACATACGCGCACAAAAGCATACGCGCGCACGTCCACACACGTACATATATTTACGTTCGTGTACATACACTCACATTCAGGTGTATACACACACACGCTAATGTACACACATGTACTCACATATGCACACAAGGGCAACGTCACTTCCCCTTTCAAAGTAAATCCACACATGCGCAAAAGACCACCGGAAACAATTATAAAAGCAAGAGCAATAAGCAGCATCTTCCTTTTTTCAGATAAGCTCTCGAGCTGAGAGGTTCGACGAACCAGCCGCCTCCCTTTTGGGAGGCGCGCGCCCGTGTACGTCATGTCCCCTGCTACTATGTATGGGGCACGAGCTAACAGACAGTGCGTACACTTTATACGTTTTCTATCTCCATGGCTTGGATTGACTTTTTCTCTCTCTCTCTATACTACAATAGACTTTCTCTCTCACCAGCTAATAGCGAGAGACGGACACCAAACTGGATTGACTTTCTCTCTTTCTCTCTCTGCGACAATAGACTTTCCTTCTCACCGGTAAACAGCGAGAGATGCACGCCAAACTAAACGCGGGCGGTACCCTTTTCTTTCATGTGTTTCTTCACAAAATAAATTATAGTTCGTTTAATTCAAGTAAACGCGTTGTTCGTTCCTTCCTCAAGGCAATTCATTTTTCCTTTCCCAATTCAAATCATTTTTCCTATTTTGTACGACTGATCCAACAGTCCACTACACGACAACTAGTTTTAACGATATTGCAAACATACTTTTCCGCATGTTTCATGTCGCAAAAGTGACGGCGTAGCAGCACTAGCAGAGCTAATATTTTTTTAAAATATTATTATTATAAATAACCGAAAAAAGTAAAATAATAAATAAATAAAATAAAACATTGATTTTTTTTGTACGTGCAAGCGCACATATTCTTGAAAGTAGCAGTTGAGAAATTCGCTAAAGTTTGGTTTGTTTACCCACTCATTTGTGACCTATTTGCATAAAAAATATAGAAGTTATAAGCCTTTAAAATTCACTTCCATACCAATTCTGAGCAAAACGAAAAAGAATTTCAAAAACTGCCTGAAAAATATAACCGGTGAACCAAGTGCAAGAGATATACATACAATTGCACTTACGAAGATGGTTAGAATCTTAAAAAGATCTCTCGGTTGGAATCTATGAGATAGAAGGTGAATGTCTGGCATCCGGTAAAATGCTCCATCCACAGCTTGAAAAAAAAAAAAATAATAAAAAAAAATAAAAAGGCGCGGAAGCCAAGCAGGCAGGGCACAGCAGCAGCGCCTTTGTTTAATCAGTTAGTAACGTTTGCTTCAAATCCCTATTTACGTTAGCTTTAAACGCTTGTTATTTCAATTAAATAGTAATTTTAACACACAAATGAGTGAACAGATAGAAATGAATTGTTTGGGAATAATTTCTCTAGTGTAGTTTGACTATTTTGCAGTACAATAAAACAAACATAACAATTTAATAAACAAAAGATACCGTAAAAAATTTATTTAATTTGAAAATCCGATCTAAAAATAAAAACAGCACGGTTCAATCTGCATAAATACCAATTTCCCGTATCTGATCCGTAGGCATATACTGACGAGGACATTTCAGGCAACCGACAATCAACTAATGTCCACCAGAAACCCATTCATAAATAGGAGGTAATGCCCGGGAGGAGATGGCCTCCAGAGTCCGACCAAACACTCGATCAGCTTGCTCATGTTCAGATGGCAGGGCCTTGTGTTTGAATAAGGTATAGTCCAACTTTGTGGATTCTCCAAGGCATTACCTCCTCGCTCGTGATTGATTTATCGTTGGTCGTCTCAAGTGCAGCGACCTGAGAATGCTGACGAGTCCGTTTTCTACTATTTTTATCCCCGGCTAGAGCGTTCGCCACCGAGGAGCTGGTTTTTGTTTATTTTCAGAACAGTCGACGTCCAAAAACGAAATATTTTTAAAAATACGAAAATATATTACCGCAGTTTTGGATTTTGTTGGTTTAATTCGTGCAAAAATCCGAATCGTCTGTTTCACCATCTTAACGGCTTTCTTCTTGTTTAAGAAACCAGAAAAATAAATCACGTTACTTGTTTTTTAAAGGTTTGTTTACGTATTACACCGCCATTATCACCTAGGAGGCGTCAAGGGGCAGATAACTTTCGGTGCAACAACAAGAAATTACAATTCTAAATTTTTTAGATAAGGATTGATTATTCATATTTAGATTCTTCATACTACTGTTCTCATTTTAACTTTATTCGTGCAAATAACAAGATGTAAACAGTAGTCCGAAAAAGTCAAATAATGAGAACATCAAGAATTCTTATTTACGATCTGTAAGGAAAAATAATCTGTCTGTCTGTCTGTCTAGTGTCTGTCTGTCTGTCTGTCTGTCTGTCTGTCTGTCTGTCTCTCTCTCTCTCTCTCTCTCTCTCTCTCTCTCTCTCTCTCTCTCTCTCTCTCTCTCTCTCTCTCAGAAATTAAAATTTCGTCTTCTTTATGAAATCAAAAAAAAAAAAGCAGTCAACTGTAGCGGCGCGGATGCGACATTTCAACTTCTGTTTATTGAATACTTAATCTGACGGTTTATTATAAATGGTCGCCGACATTGTATTTATGGGAACTTTATTCTCTTCAATTCTTGTGTTAATTGCCGCTGGCCCGGAGGAAAGATGCTAGCCTATAAAGTTAAGGGTGGCTTTGTGACTGGTTTCGGATCTCCCAACTAGCAGTAATTATCACTTTCTACGTTCTTTCAAATCACAATTCAATTCCTTTTGATGGATTGATCGTTGCTATTTTTTCTGATGAGTTAAGGGCATAATAGATTCACTGATTGATATAATAATTAAGTGTTACTGTCCAGAATTATATAAGTCAACTGAATTAAAGGAATAAATTATAAGATGATCAATATCATGAATTTTGGAATATAACTTTTTGTCATTTATTCTCTATATTGCTCTGTAATTACATTGAGCTTATTATATAAAGATTGATATATAATAAGAAAGTATATTTCTACATATATATATATATATATATATATATATATATATATATATATATATATATATATATGGTAAAATGATAACATTGTCGGCCCAAAGAAAACAAGACTGCAGCTTTATTTTAAAACTTGTATTGAAAAAATCAATTCCGGTAACTTAATTATGCAGTACAGCTGACATCTATTTAATGTAGCCGTCTTCATCCTCAAGCACTGCTTTGATACGGGTCTGGAACTGAGAGCATGCCTTTTACACAAGTGTCAGTGAGAACTAGGCGAATACTCGGCAGATGGTGGCAATCAAGCTAGCTTTGGTGTTGTAGGAGGTCATGTTGGTGATATTCTTGACATATAACCAAATGAAATAGTCCAGTAGGTTTAAGTTGAGGCAGGAGGAGTACCAGTGAGAGAAAGGTACAAAGTCATAGCACTCCTTCTGAAACCAAGCCTGGATCCCTTTGAACTTGTGGGCCGACGCTGAGTCCTACTACCAAACCAAGCATCGGCCAGCAGCCACCTGATTGCACTAGGGATCACCACACCTTTTAAACACATCCAGATACACTTTCGTGTTGACTTTCAAACTGACTTCGAATAGGTGGCATGATGTGGCCCTCACTTAAAACCACAACAAAGACCATAACCGTGGCCGGAAACTTTATTTTCATCACCCTGGGCACGCCCTCAAGTGTTAAACCAACTTGATTTGCATTTTGAGGGTGCTGGCAATGGTCCTGTTGTCATAACTTGGATCAATAGAGAGCATGAGTTGTACAGCGATGCATCTCTGATCTCACTTGTTGAACATTGTGTCAAACATGGTAGGAGGCTCCTATCCCTTTTGGCTAACTGGCTAACTAGTAGATGGTCTTCAAAAAAACCCCGAAAAAAACAACAAAAAAAAAACGGTATTCATCAACTAGAAATGGAATCATGTCATCTTTTCTAGGGCAACAATTTTATAGTTCCACTCTGTACAGTATAGTGAAAAAAACCTACCCATATATCAAGACAATGGTTTCTTACTGACTGGTGAATTAACCAAGTCTCTGACTTAGTTGCATCAGCTCCATGTTTTATGGATGTTTTAAATGCAGACAATACTGCCATCTATGGCAACACTTCAGTGGCTGACAAAGATCAGGATCTTGCTGATTCTCTCTCCAACCTGGAGCATGTGGTACAATGGGATAAAAGTGGCTAATTATTTTTAATACCTCTAAAATCAAACTCCTATCTTTTCACCACTAATGTTCATACATCCACTTTGCCCCAGTTGAAATGAATCATGCCTTGACAAAGCATCAGCTTCAATACACTTCTGGGACTGATCTTTACCCCTGACCTGAAATGGAAAACCTACATCAGATCTGTTGCTAAAATAACTGGAAAAATGGTGGGATTCTTCTATTTCTCCAGAAAGTATCTCACACCCAATGCAATCCTCTACACACACAAGAGTCAAAGACATCATAAGATGAAATACTGTTGCCACATTTGAGAACATTTGAAGTGGAGCTCTTAAGAACAACTTTTCCTGCCTTAATAGAGTACAGAATCATCTTAAAAGTTTAGTGGTTGATGACCTTTTTGCTTCCTTATTCCTCCTTTCTCACAGAAGAGATATTGGGAGACTATCCTGCCTTATTGATACTTTTATGACAGCTACTCGATTGAGCTGCAATCTATGGTTCCTCATCGTAAAACGTTCACAACAAACACTCGCCTGGCAGAAACAACCACCAACAATTTTCCTGACTCTATCTAAACGAAAATTCCATGGGCAGAGCTTTTTTCCTGAATTTAGATAATCTAATCCTACGGTAAGTGATCTTTTTGTCTTGCCATCTACCTAACACTTAACATATTAAAGTTGGTTTCAGGCTGTGATAAGTGATGTAGTTGTTGTCGTCTTGCCACGTTTTGGCCAACTAAGCCTCTGGCCAGGTGTGGGTAGGATTGAAACCGCTATCTTCAGACAATGCTCACCTGGAACCGTAGAGATTCAACGTCTCTATCCACTACTCCATGGGCCCCAAAGGGCGATCAAGGTTGGATTTTTTGGTCTTATAAATCCATGTTATCTGATCTTCTATTGTCGGGTCCATACTGAATGGTATATATTAATTGGAATGTTTATTAAGATGAGTATGATTTATTCATTTATTTATTGCGGACTAATATCTTCATCTTTTTAGTCGCTATTTCATGGCATGACATGACATAACCTATCTTGAGTTACAAAGTTCTCAACTTTAAAAAGATGCATCTGATGAAGATTGGCAATTATAACGGCCGAAAAGTTGTGAATTGAGATGAGATGACGTATACCAATAAATTTGTTTATATATATATATATATATATATATATATATATATATATATATATATATATATATATATATACTAGCAGGGAGACTCGACGTTGCCTGGAAATTATTGGGTGTAAATAGCCTCAAAACTTTAAGTCTTTTGATACATGAAAATTTGATAAGAATTTTCGATCTGAAAATTACTTTTTATTTGACAGCTTAAATACTTCCAAATTCCTTTCAAATTTTAAAGGGTTACAAAGTAAATCATGTTTCTGAATTTTTGAGATGAAGACTGATTATTCATATTATTTTGATTCTTCGGATTATTGCTCACATCTTGAGTGTTATTTTCACAACGTTTTGGTCAATATAGCCTTCGACCTTCTTCAGGTGTATCTTTTCAAACTCAAAAAGCTGTAGTATGGTGGATAAAGGACTTGGTAAAACTTCAGTAATATATATATATATATATATATATATATATATATATATATATAGAGAGAGAGAGAGAGAGAGAGAGAGAGAGAGAGAGAGAGAGAGAGAGAGAGAAAGAGAGAGAGCCTGATTACCAATAAAATAAGAAAATAATATTATAAAAATACGTACTAATGTATATAAATTTGTTTGTTTATTCAATAAGGATAATACATCAATTAGGGATGTAGGATAAGTAAGAACTCTTTATACCATGGGATTTCGAAACCTAATGCTTCTCATCAGAAGAGGAAAGAAGATACTAAGTAACATAATAGGGATGTAACGTCTAGCGATGGCTACATTAGGAGTGAACTAATTGTGTAGTGAGAGATAAAATATTGAAATTGTTTTGGGAAGGGATGGGAGAACTAAAGTGATCTGTGATATAGGTATGATCCATACTGATGAAGTGAATAAAAATTATATACTAATGTATATATTTTTATATTGTCACTTTCTTATTTTATTAATAATCTATATAAAAAGCAATTTGTTGAGTTTTGTATTATCCCGATTAGCCTCCACTTAAAGAATCTATCTTATTCTTATTCTTTTAACTCCCCTATATATCTCTACAATTATATAAATGCAACTTTATCTTGTGTGTGTGTGTGTGTGTGTGTGTGTGTGTGTGTGTGTGTGTGTGTGTGTGTTCGTTCGTTATAGACCCCGAAACAGCTGAACAGGTTTTCTTTAAATTTTACAGAACTTTAGTGTATAAGTCGAGAAGTAATCTTAGTTAAGTTTTATCTCAGAATAACCCGATAATTATTGATCATCGAAACTGTTATTTTGATTCATCTATCATCGGTAAAGCCATTTTTTCCATGTCGTTGCTTAGCCACAATGATAGAACAATGGGCCTTGAAAATTCTACTGTGGGTAAGTTGATAGCATTTTTTTTTTTTTTTTTTTGCATGACGTGGTCTCTAGGTTCAAACCGCACATAAATTTCTTAATTTTTTTTTATTAACTGCATATAATTTTATAAGACTTGAAAATTTGTGGCTTTTCTTTTGCTTTTTTATTTTTGTATGACATGGTCAGTAGGTTCAAACCCTGCATATAAATTTCTTAATGTTTTTTTTTTCATTAACTGGAAAACTTTTATGTAAAATAATTTTATAAAAGAAACAGTAAGTTCTCTAGAGTATAATGTAGAATAACATATATTTTGGACTAAGTTACGAGGCGCATGCAATAAGTAATGCCCCTGGCCCACTTCCAGTTGTCTGATCTAGCTGGAATTTTGCATGTGTAATGATTTATATCTCTACGGGTTATGTGGCAAATTACAGCTCTGAACTAATTGTGGTTTCTGTTTTACAGGTGTTTGAACTGAGTCAGGTGTGAAATGGAGTCTGTTGAATGTCGAGCAGTGATCCATTTTTTGTATTTGAAAGGATGCACACCACAAGAGACTTTTGATGAAATGAAAGAAACTTATGGTGATAATGTCCCATCATATGACCTTGTAAAACGCTGGCATTGTGAATTCAAACATGGCCGGAAGTCAGATCTGGTCGCCCTCCCCCCTTCTGCCATTGATGAGGCATCTGTCCGTCAAGTTGAGGCTACCATTTTGGAAGATCAGTGCATTACTATTCGCCAAATAGCCCAAGATGTCAAGATTAGTACAGGGTCTGTGGAAACTATCATTCATGACCATTTGCATATGCATAAGGTGTCTGTCAGATGGATTCCCAGGTTGCTCACACCATTCCAGAAGCGAGAACGCGCCGAGTGCTCGAGGATGAATTTGGAGTGTGCCAAGAAAATGAGTCAAAGTTTTCAAAAGACTGATTACCAAGGATGAAACCTGGGTCCATCACTATGATCCCGAGACCAAAGATCAGTCAATACAATGGAAGCACTTGGACTCACCACCTCCGAAGAAGGCAAGGGTGCAGCCCTCCGCTGGCAAGGTCATGCTCACAGTCTTCTGGGACCAGGATGGAGTAGTGATGACAGATTTCCTGGCAAAGGGTACCACAATTACAGGAGTCTTTTATGCTTCATTTTTGAGGAAATTAAGGAAAGCTATCAAAATCAAGAGGCTGGGCAAGATCAGCAAAGGTACCCTCCTCTTGCAGGACAACGCTCCAGTCCACAACTCGCATATCGCCAGATCAGAAGCACGGGCATGTGGTTATGAAATCCTTCCCCATCCTCCCTACTCTCCTGACCTTGCACCCTCTGACTTTCACCTCTTCCCAGCCATGAAGTTGGTTTTGAAAGGAAAGCGTTTCCTAGATGATGCAGACTTGATTTCTGAAGTCACGTTGTGGTTGGAGGACCAACCTGAGGTGTTCTACAAAAACGGTCTCCAGAGCTGCATCAAACGATGGGAGAAATGCATAACTCTGGGTGGTTCCTATGTAAAGAAAGACTAATAACTGTGCCAAGTTTCGTTGCTCTACTGCTATGGGAAGTGGGTCAGAGGCATTACTTATTGCACACCCCTCGTACTGCAGGGAGGCATGTGAAGCTTACTGCTGGGCGATTTCATGGATTTCAATGACAATAAAAATATAGGAGTGTGAAATATTTGTAGATCATCATTCAATCCTGGGCAACGTCGGGTCTCCCTGCTAGTATATATATATATATATATATATATATATATATATATATATATAAACAAACTTATTGGTATACTTCATCTCATCTCAATTCACAACTTTTCAGCCATTGTAATTGACAATCTTCTTCAGATACATCTTTTTAAAGTTGAGAACTTTCTACCTCAAGATAGATTATTCTCATTCTATCAGCCATGACAAGGTAGAAGTGCTACGTTTGTTGTTCTTAGTCATTATCCCTTTTTTTTTTTTTTAATCACCAAAAGTGTACTTTGATTATACTGAAGCGGTTAGCTCCAAAAATGGATGCCAAATTTTATTGATTAGTTTTGCCTGCTGTGAATGGGCTAATTAATCCATTATATTAATTTGTTGTTTTATTTTGCAGATTTAAAAAAAAAAAATTATTTTGTAAATATTCATTCTTTTTTTATTTGAGATTTTTACAAATTAATCCACTTGATTTGATTGAAAAATGGGCGATTTTACCGGTTTAATGACAGTAAAAATATAAGAGGCTGAAACATTTGTTGATTATCGTTCAATCCCGGGTAACGTCGGTCTTTCTGCTCGTTTGTAATATATTCCAATCGATTTCATTTTTAATAAGCACTGTTTTTTTTTACTTTTCTTATAAAAAAACTCTTAACTCCAAACCTCAACTTCCCTTCCTCACATTCTCTAAACAAACAGAAAAATAGTGGTTGCTACATGGAATTATACTGTTGAGTCACCACTGATCAAGGACTATAGGCCACTCGAGGATAAGTATTGATTGTCAACTCGATGAAGAACAATACTATGAGAGCATTGGAAACAATGGTTGAAAATAGATTTGAGTTATTCATCAACTTTCCATCACAGAAAGATGCGACACAAGGTTGGTAAGTTGGATTTGACACAAGTGCTCTAGAGCAGGGGTCTCCAAAGTTTCTGAATGGAGGGCCATATTACTTAGTTTTAGAGCTATGCAGGCCCAAATAATATTTTTTAATGATGCTTATGCACTTATGTTACCGTGCTATTTTTAAATAGTATTAAATTAAATTCAAGTTTCACAATGTCTCTTTTTATTAAATTGTTGGATGGAAGTACAGAATAATTACAAAACACCCTCCCTTCCCCATGTTAAGAATGGCTTTCTAGATAATAACGTTATTATTTCAGCACGGTAACATAAGTTCATAAATACAAAAAAAATGACCTGGATGTGTTTTACGATTTTGCTTATTATCTTTGCTTTTTAGCGAAACTGATTCTCCAAGTCCTCATTCTTTTAATAATTTTCTGAACAAAAAGAAAAATCATCATACTATTTTCACACATTTCTATTTAAAAGTTTTTCCTAAATATCTTTACATTTTCTAGATCCGAATAAAGATTTTGGCAGGTCAGATCTGGCCTGTGGGCTGTAGTTTGGAGACCCCTGCTCTAGAGGAAGAGCACTCTGCCAGAACAAAAACTTGTCTGACCTATGATGTCAGCATTCTTCGATAAGAGCACCTCAGGTGATTAAGAATAAACCAATCCTTTCTCAAAAGGTGAGAAGATAAAACCTGGGAAGGTGGACTTCCTAGAATTCCACAAGACCATACGTCAGATCAACAGACCAAAAATGGCAGGGACTTTGCTTCTGATTTTAATATAAACAAAACCCGAATGGTTGAGCTGAACTTGAAGATGACTATGTTGTATTTCTGAAAGGAGGATTGATTATTCATATTATCTGGATTCTTCTAAATATTGTTCTCATCTTGAGTGTCATTTGCATAACGTTTCGGTCGATGTAACCTCTGACCTTCTTTAGGTGTATCTTGTTGAATTCTGGAATCTGCGTGGAATGCTGAATGGAACCCTTTATTTAATTCACAGGAGTAACATGCTTTCGTTCGATCAGCTATGACTGGGTAGAAGTCCTAAGTAATTCACAATTGTATTTTTAATGTCGCCTGCACTGAGGATTGAACCTTCAATCTCCAAAAGAGTGTAACTTACAACTGAATTTTGCGAAGTACTTTATCCGCTACGTCATGGATCCTTGTGGGCAACACTCAAAATACAATCATGAATTTCTTATGACTTCTACCCACTCATGGCTGATGAAACAAAAGCATGCTACCCCCTTGGATTAAATAAAGGATTCTGTTCGAAATTTTGTGCAGATTCTCAAGTTCGACAATATGCCCCTGAAGATTGAAATGTTGTGAAAATACTACTCAAAATGAGAAGTCCGAAGAATTCAAATAATACAGACTATGCTGTACTGCTGTAGGCAGCAAGGAAGTACACTCATGGTATTGTGTTCAACAGGTGGGGAGTTCGTATCATCATAACGTGTTTTTCGTTCAAACTTTTTGAAAGTTCCGTTTGTTTCTATTCTAGGTACACAGGGGTAAAAAAAAGTAAAGTTCTTTGCATTGGTGATAGCTCAACCGTACATGTGAAGATTAGAAAAACCATAGATTGTTAACTTAGTCAAGCACCTACTATGAAAATAACGATCTATTACAGAAAGACTAGCACTAGCAGTGTCTTTTCTATGGTAGGTGGCTGTAGGTATTTATACAAAAGATAGAGGGGGTGTTAACAAGTGGACTCTTCTCCTCCTACTCCTCCTACCTCCCCGACCTAATTCACTACTTTTCCGCTGTCTTTGTAGACCAACCTGTCTACCCTCCACCCTCCTAACTTGATTACAGGTGCGCTCGCTACACAACAGATTTTTAACTACACCTTTTTATTTTTTGAAAAGTGACATCGAGCAAATATGGCGGGCCGGACATTGTTTTGGTTGAGTTTTATCTGCATCGCTTCGGCTACCCTGTGCATGTTCATTGGGTTTTCCACACCCTATTGGATCAAATCCTGGACTCGCGTCCATAGTCCCATGTCCAATGTGGGACTGTGGCATGTCTGTATGGCCGGGTATATAAAACCTCGAGACCCTGAACTTCATGCCTATGTCGGGTGTTGGTGGATCCATTCGACCCTTTTTAAAGATGTCAGCTTTAACATAATGCCCCGTAAGTTAAAAAATAAATGAATAAAATTTTAAAAATAACAAATCTTTTGTGTACTTCTGCAGTTTACAGACCGTGCTGTTTTTTTAGATGGATTTTTTTTTTAAATTGAATCTTGTCAAGTGAGAGTACAGAATAGTTAACAAACTCACCCCTCCCATGAGTAAAGTTTCTAAATAATAATTCAATACGCTCCGTAAATTGCAGAAATACCAAACTTTAAAGAAATAATTATTTAATGAAAATTATTTGAGATTAGTAATTTGATTTTTGACAAAAAAAAAAAAATATTTTGACCTTATGGAATTTTAATTAGATTAAAAAGTAAATTAATTGTATTTAACCCACAGCCAATATTTCTGATTTGAAATTTTAAAGTTTCGTTGATAAACATTACTATTAGCGATTTAAATTATTTTAAAAGGAAATACGATTGGGAAATTAGTAAACAATTTATTTTGCTTTGCCTACGCATTTGTGACCCATTTACATTAAAATTAATATAAGTTAGGTTAAACTAATTTCCCAATTGTATTTTCTTTAAAATAATTTATGTCTCTAATAGGAATTAAAATTTTTGTTTTTTAATCATTGTTTTCCGTTCGAGATTTCAAGTTTCGAAGTTATTAATTCTTTTTTTGTTTTTCTTTTTTTTTTTCTGTTTTCAACTGATTTTTACGCTTCCGGTTCAAATAGTTAACTGGGCACCCGAGTCGGTCCCGGAAATGAACGAAACAATTTACGATTTGAAAGTTGCGAAAATAATATAAAGGAAAGATAAGACACTAAGCATTGTTGGGGTTAACATTTTTTACCTCTTTCAAAGAAAAAGTTAAAAAAAAAAAAAAAAAAAAAAAACTTCCTAAATAAAAAAAAAAGCTGTCTTTCAAATCGCAGATTGCTTTCGCAATTTTCTGTCACTACTCGAAACCGACCCCATAAGAACTGGGTTGTGGGTTGTCTTTACAGGCTGCCCTTCCCGAGGTTGAGTGTTCTAAATAACTAACATTGGGAGGGGAGAACTTCTTTAACAATTTAATAAACAAAAACTACCATAAAAAGGTAATTAAAAGTGAAACAGCAACCGGAAGTGAAGTGGAAACTTAATTCGTAAAGAAAATCCAAATACTTTTCGTGTATGGCGAATTGCCGATCCCCAAAATGTATAACCATTTTGACTCCTTTTCAATTAAAAAAAAAAAAAAAAAAAAAAAAAATTCAGGAAATCAACCTATTTTAATTAAATTTTCAGTATTTATTAATGACTACATAATATAATGAACGATTTTTTTAAATCTGAGTGAAAATATACTATTTTTTGTAGATAAAGAACACCTTTACTAAATTATAGTTTTATGTTAGAAATTGAATCTCACATCATTTAGAACTAACTGGCAGAGAAGTTGATACTGTTGCAGAGGGGAGCAACCGGTTATTAAACCAATTGACCGTACAACTAAAATATTAGACACAGAGGCAAAAAGAAAAACGGCAAAGCAAGAGGAAGAATGACAAAAGACCGAGGTCAGTTTAAGGACGATGGCTCACCTTTTATTTATAAAAAGGAAATAAGTAAAAATGGTCAAATTTGAGAAATTTGCGGTCCATCAAGCAACACTGGGAAGCTACTGAGGGCTGCAAGTGGTGCTGGGAGGCTGTAGGAATGTGTGACAGGTGCTAGGAGGGTGCAGCTGGTGCTGGAAGGCTGTAGGAAGTACTAAGGACTGGAAGGACTCAGGAGGGTGCAGCTGGCGCTGGAAGGCTGCAGGAAGGTGCAGCTGGCACTGAGAGGCTGCTGGAGGCACCAAAGGCTGGAAGACTGCAGGAGGCGCTGAAGTGTCTGGAGGCTGCTGATTAAAGAAGGGTAGTTTCAGGAAGCAGACAAGCAGTAATAGACGCATGGTAGTAGTTTGTGATCGCATAAGAGTATTTTTTGAATCTCATAATTAATGTGGAAAAAGGTAGCCCTGAAAAGAGCTGTTTGAACTAATGCTGCTGTTGGAGACCCTTCGGCTGCTGGGCTCGACTTGATTAGAAACGTCAGTCGCATCTCTGGAGACTCTTTGCTCCCTCACCTAATTGGGGGTTTTAGCTGCAGAAGTGCTGCATCCATAACAGAGGGCTGTTACAGCAGTCGCTGCTCTCAACAAGAAAACAAATTAATAGAATTAATTCATGACTAAACCAATCACAATAAATAGAATTTTAGATGTTAATTTATCGTGTTTGTTTGATTCAGCTCAGAATCAAAATATCTTTGTTGCTTGATGAAAAAAGGGTTAGATTTAGGTTTCTTTAGCTTCAGTTTGAAATAAGAAAAGTGGATGTTGCTGCTTTTAGCACAGATCGGTAGTTCTGCTTGTTTCACTGCTAGACGGTGTCTGTGAGATTGTTTACCACTAAAAAAAATGGCTGTCATAGTAGAAATATAAAACATGGCATAAGCGCACCGTGACAATACAACAAATGAAAGACGAACTTACCTGGTATGACAAAAAACAGTTGTCTTTCTTCTCAGTTGCAAAATCATTGCATCATGGCTGAGTCTGGTAGGTGATGCTTCGTAAGAAATGTTAGTTAATTCTCTACTGAGTAGAGTTTGAATGTTCTTGCTAAAAAGGATCCATTTATTTATGATTCCAATAGTTGGTTGTTGGTTCTACCCAATAGTAATTACGATATCAACATTATTAGCTGATTTAAAGGAGACGATATTACGTCAAGAAATGAAACCTAATTAGTTAAATAGAATAGCCTCTCAGAGAAGAGAAGAAAGGGCTCCAATCGCCTTTAAATTAATGAGTCCATGCATGAAAGAAAGAAAGATGAAAAAAAACTAAGAAAAATATACATGTACTAAAGTTTTTTGGTTTGAACATCCTGTGCACAGGGGGTTCAAATTTAAATCAACCAATCAAAAAAGCTGTAATAAAACATGACATCAAATTCCTATCAACCAATGAAAGTTCGCATTTCAAGTCATGCAATTTCTGACACGTTGCCAAAGAAGGAAAAAAAAAGTAATGGGTATCCATTACTTTTTTCCAGATATCAAATACAAGGTAACTATGTCAATTAATTGACATGTAAATTTTGTTGGTCACAAGAACTTAACTAACCATCATAGTCTTATTATTTTTTCTTTATTTTAAATTAACTATATGTGACTTTGTCTGCTCATGATAAATGAATTTATAACCAATAAATCTAGTTTATCTAGATTACCAATATATTAATAATAATAAGAACGATAACTTGAACATAAGTCAAATGTCAACTTAATAAATACTGAGTTTAAAGAGAGAATGAAAAGAGTTTAGTGATTTGCTTTTTCCAAGCAATCGCTTAGTTCCATTCCCCAAAAGTATCCTTGCTGACTTACCCCAACACAGTCAGAATGGTGCCAACTGTCATAGGCATCACACCATAAATGATGAGCCATCATTTGCGATGGAACAAGTCAGACAGAAGAAGGGACCACCTTTTTCTATAAATTCTGTAGAAAATGGCACAGAAGCAGCCTTTAAATCTATAGGAAATAAATGTTTTAAAGAATGAACCTGTTCACAACCGTCCCTTAATACACAGGCTGAGCGAACTTTACCATCATTTCTATTGATGAGTCTAAGTACTTTGCCTAGACTCCAAAAGTGTCAGGTTTTATATGGAGATTTAATTAGAATGATTTCTCCCACCGACACCTTCTGAGGGTGATTGTCCACTATATTGGCATCAACCTCTCTCAAGGACAAGTAACTGTTGTGCCAAATCTTTCTGATTTTTTTTTCAATATATTCATGTCTCAATTCTAGAGACTGCAAAAGTTTAGCATGACTGGAAGGATCAAGACACAAATCATCCAATACGAGAATTATACCCAGTTTGTAGAAAACGATTAGGGGTTAAAATATCGAGACCCTCTTCTGAAGCAGTAATATAGATAAGCGGTTGAATTCGTCTGAAGCGAATGTTTCAGATAACAAGATACCAGATGCTAAAAATGTCTTCGCAGTGTCTGAATAAAAATGTCTAGGGACACCACACAGATTGGTGAATCTAATAAATGCTAATAAATGCTAAATGATCTCGTGCAGTTTCACATCTTCATCATTGTATTTTATCAAAAAATGACTGGTAAAGTCAACACTCACTTGTTGAAATGGGAGAACAAAATTTGTGGGCAGTTAAGAACCCGAGGGTGCTTTATATGCCATTGAGTTAATTTTTTACAAATAATGCAATTGCTTAGAATTTTCTTCACTGATTGCCTTCCTTCGAGAATCCAAAATCCAGATAACCTCAACTTTGAAAGTGTTGAATTGGTTCTTAGATGGCAACAATTTAAATGTGCCTCTTTGATTTCTAATTCGGTTTCCTAGAAGTATAGGGAATTTAACATCAAAGTGGTAGATATTAGAATTCTGAATTCGACCCTTTGTTCGCGTCAGACCGTCCTTATCGATAAACAAGCCACGCGTAGATACCCTTGGAGTAACAGCCTTATTAGTGGGTTGGTTCAAGTATTCCAATTCTTAGGGAAATTCTTCCCTCTGCATATAAGAAGAGAGCAGTAATTTAGCTCTGATTGGTATCTGTGTTTCAGTGCTTCAACTTATCACAGAACCTTAACACCTTCTTGAGGACATTAATCGCCATGGTCAAGGAAGAAAAATCAGCGATATTTATGGATAAGCTGTTCTCATCAGTTTGGGGACTATCTGAGAAGATACACGATATGATTTTTTTGTTCACGTCATTAAGACAAGGCAAAGGAGACACAGGCCAGTCAATGGTATGTCGATTTAACCAATCGGGACCGTGTACCCAAAAATTGAATTATTGTTCTAACTTAGGAAGTAAGGTCTCTAGTTAACAAATCTGCAGGATTTTCGAACGAAGGAACATATTTGCATTGAGGTAGAATTTTGAATTCTAGATTGAAATCTAGCATTTTTTTTAATGTCCAGTACATGGTTTTATGGATTTCCTTAAAGATGTTTTTTCTTTAATTTTTTTTTTTTTAGTCCCTTTTCTGTTTAAAACCCAAGATAGTGCCACTTGGGCATCAGATACAAGAAAAATGAAATGAATATTGAAAGGCCCCAAAGCCTTCAACACATTAGGGACAGCTTTAAGAGCCAAATAAATAACCATGAGTTCCAAGGTAGGAAGGATCTTCTGTTTAATGGGAGCCATCTTTGCCTTAGCAAATTACACAGAGCATTTTGTCCCTTGTTTTACATAAAGGGAAAATCTGTTTGCAAGTTTAGAGGCATCACAAAACAAACTTTGCCGGGGAGTCCTCCATCATCATATGTCTGGGGAACTCAAAATCACTTAATTTGTTTAACTCTTTTACAAGGGCTTGCCAAGAGGCTGTAAAAATTTACAGGAATCTCCTGCTTTTCCATAGTTGGCTAACCAGGATCTTACCTTGAATAGTAAGGGGGAGCAGTAAAGATAAAGGATCATATATAATCAAAATTTGAGAAAGAAGCCCACGTTCTGTGTTGACTTCTGCATCTATCACAGTAGGGGCCAGTCTGACCCTGTCTGGACTAGGGGAATAACGATACCCCAGGACCTTTTCAAAGGTCCGCAGAGGGGAAGTGATAGACTCATCTTCTATCATTTTGTTCTGCAATCCTGTGCAGTTGGAATTACAGGACCAAAGATCAAACCATGCGCCCTTTAATCTTTGATGAATAGTATTATACACCGCAAGGAGGGATTTGTAATCGTGCCCAGTGGTGACCAAATTATTCACATAAAAATTAGTGGTAAAAAGGATCCATTTATTTATGATTCCAATTGAGTTGACGGTTAGTTCCGCCTAATAGTAATTACGATATCAACATTATTAGCTGATTTAAAGGAGACAATATTACATCAAAAGATGAAACCTAATTAGTTAGGTAGAAGAGTCTCTAAGAGAAAAGAAAGGGCTTCAATCGCCCTTAAATTAATGAGTCTATGCATGAAAGAAGGAAAGATGAAAAAAAACCTGTCTATCCTCTAAGAAAAATATACATGTACTAAAGTTTTTTGGTTTGAACATCCTGCACGCACGGGGTTCAAATTTAAATCAACCAATCAAAAAGGCTGTAATAAAACATGACATCAAATTCTTATCAACCAATGAAATTTCATATTTCAAGTCATGCAATTTCTTACATAAAAAACAAAAATGCATGAATTTATTTTTGCTTTAAAAAAAAAAAAAATTTTTTTTAATGAAAATAAAGCATCGATGTTAACAATTAAAAATTATATTTCAGTAACATGACGAAAAAAGCCCCTAAAATTTGTGTTAAGGAAATCAATATAACTAAAAAATAGTTTCTCTAACTAATGATATTATCAGTGAATTAAGCATTCTTTATTCAATATATTCACAAAAAAAAAAAAAGATTAAAAAAAATAATGTAATTGGAAAAAATATTTTTTGTGATTTTAGTGATAACAATTTCTGGGGAAATTTTAAACATATTTCCCTTGTATGCATGAACATATAAACATCTGCATACAAATTCTTTTTATGATCTTGAAAAAAGAAATGTTTAATCGAGATCCTAAGTTACTAAAAGGAAATAATTTTTTAAAATGGTATAATTTCTACTGACGATTAATTTGCAAAGGTGGACAGAACGGCAAAAAATTAAAAAGGAAGTTTCTAACCTTCATTAAAAAATGATCATTTTCTTTCAAATTTGAATTCTATTTAATTATTAATAAAGAATTGTTTTAGCTTATTTTTAAATGAATGAATAAAATTTAAAAATAAATTGAATAATCTAATTGTACAAATTGATTAAAAAAAAATTTTTTATAAACATTTTACAAACGTTTTAATTTCAAAGTCTAAGGAAAAACATTTGTAAAAAAGAGCATAAATAATTTTAGAGTATTATTGAATAAAAAAAAATATAGCAAGTTAAATATGAAACTTATTTTGAGAAAATAAAGAAATTTGTATTCATTAAAAATATATTCTAATTAAATAAGCATTTCCTGTTTCCTGAACAAATTTAAATTAATTAAACAAAATTATTACACTTCTGTGATGCATTTTTGTGAAAATCCGCAAAATTTGTTTACATTTGAGTTTTATACTGTACATCACTTTATTATTATGATGATGATGCAATTTTTAGTTAGAAAAATTATATACATATTTTCTTAATTCGGTATCTTAAGATTTTAATTTACTAAGTATGGTTGAAATAATAATAATAATAAAAGACTTATCTATTTTTCCAGAGATTTTCAAGTTTATTTATTCTGCCTTGAAATTAAAACATTTTTTTTTTTTTTTTTCACCATTTTCACTAATTTTTTCTTGACACATAAATACACATTTTTTCCTTTCAGAGATTAACTTTGGTCTGCCATCTTTAAAATTTATCCAAATTTTATCCAAAAAAAAGGAAAATCATAAACCTTTTTTAAGAAGCCTCTTTTAAGAAACATAGAGGTCTTTTTTAAGAAGCATAGAGGTCTTTTCCAGCCTTTTTGCCATATATAATATGTATACATGGGTGAGAGGAATCTGAATAACTCATTAAAAAAAAAAAAGTTTAATGTTTTCATTATATGAATGTACCCGACCAAAATCTTTTGGGTGATCCTTGAACATTGGGTGGGAGAGGAGCAAAGAAAACTGTTTGTTCATCTGAAAAATGAAGAATGCTTTGACTGTGATTACCCATAACACTTTTATATATTTTTTTCAACAATTTATTTTACTTACCTATTAAAATTAAGAGTTTCTTGTGTTTGAGATTTTATCTTGGTCATCCTCTACTTCTTTCTCTCTCCTTCTTCTGAAATGAACGATGCATGCGAATCTAACTCTGAAACAAATGCTGTCCACACAAGAAAATGCACCATCTTTTATACCCCTCAAGTCTTGCACATGTGCAAATAAGTATAGGCCTTGCTTTGAGTGCAGTGCTATTTCTGCATCGAACAGCATGACATTTACCTCATCATGCATTGTCTACACTCTCCCTGATCACAGCACGTGCAAGGTCACGCTGGTAATCCCCAGTGTGCACTTTGTTGCACGGGTGGTTCTATTTTCACTGCGACAACTTTAACTTCATTCGGGAAATTGGCTTCACTATGTCTGTTTATATGAACATTGTCCAACAGACAGATGATGTGCAGTCTGAAAGGAGATCAAACCCTAATAAATCTCCACCACTATGGGGATTCTCTTATCTACCTACAGATTGATTTTGGTTGCTCTCCTGCTGGTCATGCTCTTTCCATGAATGGTCAGCATCTGTCTTGCATCCATTTGGTGAACCACAAACCAAACTCTTTACAAGAAACCATGTGCATCCTGAATCAATCACGGCATCACCCATCACTCTATTAACACACATACATCACTGAGAGGTTAGTGTTCAATTTTCCCGGGACAAAAGTGGTGCTCACATCTCGCCCAGATTTCCATTTTCTGGACATTTTGATGTGACATGGCCCTCCCTCTGGCATCTGTAACATTGGCTTATGGTGCTACCTCAGTAATTCAAACTGGCAGTGCTTAGCCAGATGATTGAGCCCAGAGCAATTAAAACAATGCAGCAATTTCTCTGTGGGCTTGAATATAAGTAATTTTTCCGTGACTGATTAGTCGATGATGTCAGCAACTCTTTTATTGTTCACAACAACCCTTGCTCATCTGAGCATGCTTTCTGTCTGAATGTGGTCGATGTTGGCAATTGCAAACCTATGGTACTTTGATCCAGAGGGGAATTTCTGCAATCAAAATATTATATATTGAGATAAATACTGGAAATTTCATTAAAATTAGTTGAATTTTTAAAAACTTTTAATTTTTTAATTGAAAGGAAGGGTGAAAATGTTTTTACATTTTGGAGATTACCATTCATATTGCACATACCTATAATGATGGTGGCGATATTCTGCATACAGCTAAAAGTTGTTTTTATTTTATAAAAACAAAACTACTGGATGAATTTAAATAATTTTTGGTAAACAGCATTTATTTTACCTCAAAAGTAAATACATCATAAAAATTTCTTTTCTTTTTTTTTATATCCATATTGGTCCTCCGATTTATCGGAGAGGTACCTATGTCTTTAGTGGTGTCCGTGCGTTCATTAAATAGATGTGCACAGTAAAAAAAATTTTTTTGCGAAAATTCCCGTTGCGTCTCCAGGGGCTCAAGAGGTAAAAAATGTCTCAAACTTTTAATCCATCCATTAGATTTTTCTGAAACTTGGCCAAAATGTGGAGGTCATTTTTCTTAATATAAATTCAGTATGAGTGACCCTGGCAAAATACTGGTTCGCATCCCCATAAATTTTTAGTGCTAAAAACACCCCTTTTTGTGGCTCTTTTTTCATATTTCTCAACAAAAACTTGATATGTCTGACTATACAGGGATTTTTCATGGTGGTCAACTCAAATATACATGTTAACGCCTAAAACTGCACTGTTATCCGTTTACACTGGGTTCGGCATCCTCGGGCTCAAAAGAGGTAAAAAATGCCCCAAAATGACACTTTTTGCCCCATAGCATTTGATCCATCCATTAGATTTTCCTGAAACTTGGCCAAAATGTCGAGGCCATTGTTCTTATTCAGTATGGGTAACCCTGGCACAATTCTGGTTCACATCCCTCTGGGACTTTTAGGGCTAAAAAAACATGCCTTTTTGGAGCTCTTTTTTCATATTACTCAAAAACTTGATATGTATGTCTATATAGTGGTTTTCCATGGTGCTAAATTTAAATATATATGCCTTAAGGCATGAAACTGCACCGTTTGTCCATTTTTACTGAGATTCGGCGTTCCCAGGAGCTCAAAAGGAGTCACAAATGCCCCAAAATTGCAAAAAATGACTCTTTTTACCCCATAACTTGTGCCTCATCATAGATTTTTTCTGATACTTGGCGAAAATGTGAAGGCAATGTTGGCCCTTCACATTTCTCACATTCATCATTTCTTCACTATTTTTTGTGGTGTCATCTCACATGCAGCACCAGAGGGGGACCACGCATGTGTGGCTTGTTCAATCTGTAACCATGAAGAAGCATAAAATTAAAACTACCGTCCTCCCTCTTTCAGTCATTATTGGTATTTATTTATATACCTGCTTCACACTGCAGGATGAAATCATTTTAATGTAGGGGAGGGGTGTACAGCTTCTCTCTAAAAGGGGAACTCTGTGTGAAAATTGATATGATTGGAACATTTTCATTATTAAAAATAACCTTTATATGCTTATAAAATTTTAGATATAAGTGTTTTTAATTTACAAAACTTATGTTTCAGATAGCACTTGCTATCTAGTGACCCTTCTATTCTCTTAATGTTTCATTTATTTTAATTTTATATGCATGCATGCCTGTATTTGTCGTTGATTTTCTTGCTTCACTAATGCATAACTTTTATATCTTAATTCATATTAAATGACTGTGTGGTTCTTGGCTATACCCAAAGATAACATTGTTATTCAATATGACCTCTACCCAAGCCAGGGACCACACCACAGGCCTTCATTTTAATCAAGATAATCTAGGTTCATCAAGAACAAATGCATAATAAAATTTAACTATTTTCTAGCCACAGAACGATGGAAAGCTGTAATAATTATAAAGATTGATATCTATTTACTAATAGATAGAAAGCAATAGGATTTTTTTTTTATAGAAGTTGCTTCAGACATAGCATGATGCCACTTGATGTAAGAAGCTAAAAAGAATGCAAGATGAGTAATGCAAAGACGGAAGATGCCTAATGAAATTAGTCTTGAAAAGGAGTAGATAGGATAAAACAGTCTGAAGGAAGAGTTTCACAAGCTTGCAGTTCTTGGAAAAACGTTGCTGGAACAGGAGGATATATTACAAGGTACCTGAGCAGCAAATTGATGAAAACCACTAAGCTTAATGAGTGAAACAATTTGGAACAAAATAGAACGGAATAAATCAAGCAATTCTGAAGAGCACTTTAATACTTATAGTAGAGACTAACAACATCACATCTGAGAAGGGGTCGGGCCAATCAAATTACAAATAAACGTCTAAACATTAAGAACCAGCTCAAATACCATGACCAACCAGACTGTGTAATTGTTAATAGACCTTTATTTAGGATTCTGTCCTGAGATCTATAGTGTTAATCTATAATATAAATCTCACCTGCCTGTTTAAATGTATGTATGTATGTATGCCTAAAACTTTTGACAGAACGTGATGAAACTGGTATCATTTTAAACCTCGAACTTTCGGATAACAAATATTGAAAAATTGACCAAAAACATTAATTCCTTCACCCTCAACGGGGCAGTTTGCTACAAGGAGGGGTTGCTTTTTTTTCACAGATATTTTTGAAAGTCATTCACTCTTTTTGAGTGACTAGCCTTAATTTTGACGTTCGTCACTTCCGGTTTTGCGATGGACTCAACAGCAAAGACGTCAGGTTTTTTTTTTCACATTCTTTTCCTCCTTCACGGTATGGGTTCGAGCCTGCCTGCCTACTACCCTTTTTTTTTTTACTCAACGCACCTCTAAACACCTGGGCAACGTCGGGCCCCCAGGCTAGTATGAAATAAATAAGATCCAGACAAGAATGTGATAAAAGCAAGATGTTTATTTGAAGTGTGAACCCGAGCGACTTGTCTC
The DNA here is from genome assembly GCF_053919585.1 of Euprymna scolopes. Classification (NCBI taxonomy): domain Eukaryota; kingdom Metazoa; phylum Mollusca; class Cephalopoda; order Sepiida; family Sepiolidae; genus Euprymna; species Euprymna scolopes. Next base: position 84,057,786 of record NC_136503.1, on the reverse strand, counting down.
GAAGAGAAGTAAAAGATAAAATCTTATACCTATTTTCCCCCTGACAGTACTCTTAATACAAGGGGAGATTATTGGCCTTTCCTTGGGCAAGGTAAATAGGGTGGGGTGTTAACATATAGGGATAGCAGATCAATTAGAGATTCCTGACAACCAGAAAGATGTTCTCCTGTTGACTAGACACTCCAAGCATGATTATCATCACTTGAAGGTATGCAGCTCCTCAAACAGTATGGAACTATCGGTAGCCAACATACACCAACTGTATTTAATTCCCTTCAATTAAAGGATATATTAGCAGATATAACTTTTCACATCCACACAACTGCGTATGCAATATAAAATTCATATATTTATAGAAGAACTTTGCTGGTCCTTTCTTTAACAATCCTTTTCATACAAATTAGTCTTCTAATTCCCAGATTTTTTTTTTTTAATGGAAATCGTTCCAGACAAGTTATGAAGCCATTTGGTGTAAAAAGCTAAAAAAAAAAGATACTACTTCAAGGTCAAAAACTTGCCAATGATAAGTGTTAGATGGAATAGATTATGACTTGGAAAACAGAAATTCTTCCCTCTTTGACAGGAATATTGTTCCTGGAATATGAGGACTAAAGGACAAAATAAGAGAAGCGAAAGTTACACGGCTGCCAAAAGTAAACTCAAAATTCACTTTCTTCTCTCCTTATTGATTTGTTGGAATAAAGACGAAACCTCAATGCTCTTGACTTGTATTGATTCTAAAGGATGTGGTATTCATGCCACATTCGAGCATTGTTGATCGAGAGAGAAAAATAACAAGCATGTGTATGTAGTCTGATGATTTAAAGAAGTGAAACCTGGTCAGTAATGGTTGAGGACATGAGTTGCATGATATGAGAATGTTACAGTGAATGTTACAGTGAATGTGTAATGAGTCTTAAAGAAAAGCTTAATTTTTTTTGATCAGCCCAAAGGAAGAATAAATCTGGATAGTATGGAGACAACAGGAGACTTTGATGGTTTGGTCACATTGACAGAATGGATTTGTGTTTGAATTTCTTACTTTGTTTTATGTTATTGCACAAATGTTTGTTTTTGCTTTTCTCCAATTGAAGATATTGATGAAGGTAAATTTCATCGGTTTCTTAAATTCGAGAGCTCATCCACTGCGCTATCTTTTTTATGATTTTATTCTCACTCTACAAATCAGACCATGTATTTTTTTTTTTTACAAAGTTGTCACCACTTATCAAGGCCAGAGACCATTCAAGGATAAGGGTTTATAAGTGTACAGTGGTCAATGGGACAATGTGGTAGTAATTGGAAGTGGTGTAATTGGTAGTGGAAATTTGGTAAATTGTATTTCTTAAGGGGAACGGCTCATCAAGAACTTGTTTATGTTGGACTTGAAGATGACCATATTATAGTCAGCCAGAAAGCAGGCAACTGGAAGAGAGTTCCACAGGTATGCAGTTCTAAGAAAGACGCTTTGTTCATGGAATCTACGTTTAGGTTTAGACACAAATAAAGTGTGTGGAAAACTATTGATAGTGTTCTCAGCTAGACGAGTGTTTCTCCTGTAAGTTTGGCGAGTGGGGACCATAGATGTATTAAGTACTGTTGTCATATTTGGACTGATGAATCACTGTCCCATTTGAAGGTTCTTTATAAAGTGCAGAAATTTGATTGGCCCCACTTTTGCTACTCTATTGAAACCTCTCTCAAATGTTATGTTGATTGGCTCAATCTTTTTTTGTCTTTCTTATAAATAGTGTTTTGACATGTGTTCTTCAGAAATGTCTAATCTGCTTTGTTTGTTCCAGCTCGTTTAACTTGTTGGTCTAGTGGTCTCCATCAATTTGCCGTTTTGTTACCTCATTGTAATATAACTTATTATTCCAGTAGCTTCTTTCCAAGGACTACACGATTTTAAAACTTTCTTACTATTCACTGTTTTCCTCCTATCTACAGCAATGTTTTTGTTTTTTTAAAGACTAAGATTGTTATACGTCGCCAGTTTTCGCAATAATCATCTTTCATTCTTTTTAGTTCTTTACATCGAATAGCTTCACACCTCGTCTCAAGCAATTTCCATAAAGAAAAAATCGGAAGCCTTTTGAGAAAAACAGAATTTTATAACAATACATTTTTATATCTAAAATTTTATAAAAATATAAGTTATTTTCAATTAGCAAGTGTTCATTTATGCAAATTAGTGTTTGAAGAAAGTTAAGTAATAAGAAAGTTTAGAGATGTGTATGTCAATGTTTATTGTATAAATAATGGGTATGTGAGTATTTGGCAATGTAACACTCTGTGTGTGTGTGTGTGTTGGTTTATCTTGTTTTTGTTAGTGTGTGTATAGCTTCGAGTACCGATTTGTTTCTGTTCGTCTAACTCTCACTAATATATAAGAATGTGTATGTAAAATGAAGAAGGCTTCTATGCGAGTCATTGAAGTATTCTTTTTCATGTTCCTTGGTCAAAGCCAAGGGAAGGGAGTATTCAACATACATTCTTGTGTCCTTTGATGCAGCCTGGCCTGCTTGAAAATTCTAAATCTGATTTTGTTGACCAGATCACTATTATTCTGAAACCACTGTCAATAGCTTTCCCCATTCTTTAACTGAAAATCAAAACATAGATTCAAGGAACAAAGCTTCTTTCTTAGAACTGCACGCCTGTGGAACTCGCTTCCATTTGCCTGTTTCTCAGCTAACTACAATTTGGTTGTCTTCAAGTCCAACATAAAAAAAATTCTTGATGAACCACTCCCTAAAGTAATACAATCTACCAAATCGCCATTAATAACGACTATTACGATATTATACCATCGATTATTGTACACTCAATAACCCTTATCCTCGAGTGGCCTCAGGGTCTTGATAAGTGGTGACTCATATGTAAAATATAAATAAATAAAAAATAAAGGTGTCACATAAGATTGTTAAATTTTTTAGGTTTAAAATAATTTTCATTGGTTGAAAATATTTTGAGTAATATGTTCCTGTGGAAACTGACTTGCTTTTGAAAGTGAAAAGTAAAGCATATTGAAACAAACCAGAGAAAGAAAGAGGGTAGTTATTTGAGCTATTTGCTTTTTAGTGTTTGTTTAAATTGTTTCGATTCAGTCGCTACACACTATTTCAATCTTCCAGCATTTTAGTTTTTTTCCAAGTATATTACGGTGTTAAACTGGAGGAGAAAAAACAAAAATTTGTTAGGAATATAATGAAACAATGAATAGTAGTTATTGTCATTCAATCCCAAGCAACATCGGGTCTTCCTGCTAGTTATTGGTATAAATGGTTAAAATAAGCATCTGCCCTCCCTCTTTTTTTATTTTTTTTTTAGATTGCTTACAAGTTTGTTTTATGATTATTTTATTGATTTTCAAAATTGTATGAATCAATAGTTTAAACTAAGACTTTTGTGTATTATTTGGATTCTTCAGATTACTGTTCTCATCTTGAGTTTTATTTTCACAATGTTTCGGTTGCTGTAACCTTTGACCTTCTTCTTGTCGAACTCTGAATCTGAACCAAAAAATATAACTGCAAATTACTTATGATCTCTATCCAGTCATGGTCACAGTCGAGATCATATTACCCCCATGAAGTAAATAAAGGGTTCCATTCAAAATTCCGTCCAGATTCCTGAGTTTGACAGAAACATTCCAGAGTTCGATAAGATACACCTGGAGAAAGTCGGCAATTACATCGACCAAAATGTTGTGAAAATAACATTCAGGGTGAGAATAGTAGTCTAAAGAATTCTAATAATTCAAATAACTAATCCTCATCTAAAAAATTCAAAAACGTGTAAAACTTGTCATGTAAAAAAAAAAAAAAAAAGCCCTAATCAAACAAAAAGTTGTACAAAAAATGATATTGGATGTTTGCATATGTGAAATTACATATCTACTTTAAATGAAACAAGTTTCACGATTGAACAAAGGATCGTGCTCTCTATAACTAAACTGGTTAATCATATTTGGTTAAATGCCAGTTTTACATATTGAATGGTTTTAAAAATTGATTTCCAAACTAAACTATATTTCTGACCAGGTCTTGATTGATCCTTTCTATCAAATTCATGCTTATCATTTTTTTACTTATTTTTTTTTAATTCAATTTTCACCCCCAAACAAGGCACAGTGCCACTTTGAAGTAGGGGACTACTATTGGGGACATAATTTGCAGGGGCATTATGAAGGGAGATGAGTAGCAAGATGCTTGTTCACATTACACTTGAACTTCTGCATATCAGTACAGTTGGGAAAGCAAAATCCCGGAAGGGAGATCCGAAGACATGCAGTTCTGGGGATGAAACTATTGGAGTAAAAGGCTTTCTTACACCTAGGGTTCTCTACTGTAAAGGGGTTGGACTTAGTTGCTTGTCGGATTTGTCGGGGGTAGTCACGTCGAGGAGGTACAAGTGCTTGCAGTTCGTCAGAGCATTCACCATTAAAGTATTTGTAGAACAGGCAGAGGGATGCAACATTTCATTGATGGGACAGAGGCTGAAGCCTAGATGACAGTTCAGAACCTATCAGGTTGGTGACTCTCTTTTGAACCCTGTCCAGGAGTGAGAGACAAGCAGCAGATGCACCAGCCCAAATGTGACAACAGTACTTCATACATGGGCGAATGGTGGCCTTATAAATGTACAGGATACTTTCAGGCATAAGTAATTTCCTAGCACCGTAGAGAGAGGCCACCTTCTTTGCAGCAGCTTTGGCAATGCTCTCAATGTATCTATTCCAGTTCATGTTCTCTGTAAACTTTGGGCCGAGGAGTTTAAAAGAAGTACTTTCAAGTAATGTTCTTGCCCATTGCTATTGGTGGTAGAGAAGGTTTCTTGTAGTTATTGAAGGAAACAAGCTTAATTTTGGCAGCACTGAATGTGACCATCCATTTTTGTCCCCATTCCACTACAGATTGGAGGTCATCCTCTAGTGTTTCTGCCATTTCCTTAGATATGTGTTCATTTATTTTTCCCTCATGCCTGTTATAGAGAGTGGTGTCATCAGCAAATATACCCATCTCCGAAACAATTTTATCAGGAAAGTCATTTATGAATATCAGGAATAATAAAGGTCCAAGGATAGATCCCTGAGGTACTCCCGCATTTATATCATATTGTTTAGATGTACGACCGTCGAGGACAACTTGGATTTTTCTCCTACTTAAGAAGGATTTAATTACATTATGAATTCTTCCACTGATACCATATGATCTTATTTTTCTTTAGAAGACCATCGTGCCATACCCTGTCAAACGCCTTAGATATATCAAGGGCTACCGCTCTACCCTTCCCTGTTTTGTCCAGTGAACAGTATATACATTCAGAGACTACAGTTAAAGATATCTGCTGTTGAACGAGCTTGCTTAAATCCATATTGTTTGTCGGTCAGGAGGAGCAGCTGTTAGGTGTTGGACTAGGGCTTGATTAACTAAGGATTCAAATATTTTGGCAAAAAGCGGGAGGAGGCTAATGGGGCAATAATTTAGTGGGTCAGTTCTTTCACCAGAATTCTTGAAGACTGGTACCACAGAAGCGGTTTTCCAACAGTTGGGAAAGCAAGTCATTTATTGTAAAGTTTGGAAAGAACTGGAGCAACCTGGAGCATTTTTTAGCACAGCCGGGATGAAATCTGGTCCACATGCTTTTGAGGTGTCTAGGTTTTTTATGATACCATGTACCTGAGAAGGGGTGATTTTCAAATTATCTAGTGTGGCGTCTGTCCACAAAGGAAAGTCTGGGAGGGAGTGGTGTGCCGGGTCCAGTGTGGAGTTTGAAGCAAACCGACTGGCAAGCAGATTAGACTGGTCGGTTGCTGTGCAAGCAACCTCATGATTGTTTGATAGTGGGGGAATCGTCGACTGCCCATTATTTACTACACTGTTGTAGATTTTCCAAAAATCACGGGTTCCTAATTTGTGTGCTTCGATGTGTTTTCTGGTGGTCTCAGTGTAATCTGTCTTAGCTGTCACTATTACTCTCTTACAATTATTTCTAGCTTCTATATACTTCTGTCTGTTTGAACTGGACTTATGTTGGTTGAATCTGCAGAACGCAGACTGCCTTTGAGCAATGGCAGCTACACAAGCAGAAGTAAACCATTGGGGAGAGTGGAGCTTGCTATAGAATTTCTGTGTGGGGAATATGTGCTTCAATTGCAGTTTTGAACCATTCAGTGATCTCCTTTGCACATTGTTCTGTTGGAAGAGAAAAGATATTTCGCCATGGGGCATCTCTGAGTTCCCTGATGGCTTCCCAGTTAGCCTTTTTGTAATACTGTGTTGTTTTGAGTAGTGGGCCTTCAGTTTTAGGGCGAGAATTTAGGGTGATTTCTACCATTATCACAGCATTCCCGAGTGGGCTGTGGGCATTTGTTATACAATCATCGGGAACTGTTGTCAGAAATAGATCTAGAAGTGAGGCATGTTGATCTTGCTGGTCTGGGAAACGTGTCGGAAATGTAACCGTCATAGATATGGAATGGGATATAGAGAAGCTATGTGTTGTGCTACCAGCTACGTCTGTGCAATTAGAAAATTAATAGAGATATTGTCCAATATGTTTCTTCTTGTGATCTTTCATTTTTTTATTCTTATTTGAATTCACATATGTTGGTGCAAAAATAATGTCGTTTTTTTTTTACAGTTAACTCTTGTCAAAAACCGACATTATTTTTAAAAATAAGAACACATTCCATTTGTTCCACAAATGCTTATTGTCTGCTGACAATGAATAAGATCTGAAAAAGATTTAAATGCAGTAGTTAGAAATCCATTAATCATGGGACTCTTCTAACTCCCACAAGTTTGCATGTGAAAATTTATTTTCTGAACACCTGGGGATTTTGAAAGGTCCTAGTCTGTCAACTACTATTTTTTCTATGTTGTAATTGAAAATCAAAAGGGCAGTGTTTGGTGTTGGTCAGCAACTTTGATACCACTGAGAAGAAAAAGCCATTAAAAATAAATTAAAGATAATAAATAAAAATTGAAACTGTTTCAGAACATTTAAAGTTGGTAGAAAAGGTTGGTAGAAAATTAAATTAATGCATTTGGTAAAAAATTATTTGCATTTTTGTTTCTTTGATTTCTTGGCTGTTGTTTATGCTGCAAGATTACCAACATTTTTTAAAGCAGAGTGAAACTAATAAAACGCTACTTTTATAGTATTTTTTTTTTCACTTTGCCATTACACTGTTGATGATGAATAAAAATGATTAACTTAAAATGATCATCCTGTTCTGGACCACTTACAAAACTAGTCACCATTTTTTTCATTTAATTTAAATTATATTTTAAATTAAAATTTTACTTTTTCATAAAAAGCGTGTATACATATATATTTTTTCCTTATAATAGAGCATTCTCCTTGAATACTTTTTTTCCAAAAAAATATAACCAAGTATGTGTGTATATATATATATATATATATATATATATATATATATATATATATTTGTTAGGATTAATAATATGCAACCTGGACTTGGCATAAATTATATTGTTAAGGAAGGATATATTTTTGTAATAAATAAAATCAAGCAGTGTCTATTAAAATGAAATTTGTTACAAATTAAACATCATAATCATTGTGTAACTAATATGATATTGTCGATTTATAATCTACAGAAAACAAATTAATCTTTGCAAAATAATCCACAAAAATCGGCATGATGGATTAATTTGCCTTTCACTACTGTGAAAAACAGGCAAAACTAGTCAATAAAATTTCGGACCTGACCGTTTCAATATACTCATTAACTGTTGAATTTCATGGACATAATTGTATGTCCATCGTACTGCATTCCGAGTCCCCAAAATCAACAAAGATTAGACCATTCCTGTAATTACCTGGTCCCTGTTGATTTTCCGGTGGGTGTTAAGTTCTGTGCAGTTCTAGGAGGTCCACCCACCCAGGCTTTGCCTTCTCTTCTTGAGAAGGGGTTAGTTTATTGCTAATCGCTTGAAAACCCCCTTACCGGGGAATGCCGACGGAGCTGTCCAGGCACTTTCTGACCCTAGTGTCACAGTCCTTGCAGTGGGATAAAACTAAATACCACCTCAAACTTAATTCTGTTCAGTTCATGGAGGCCATTTCTATCGGGCATTACTTCCTCCTTTGAGAGAGGGTTTGATGCCATTTGCTTGAGGCATCTCCACTAGAAAATGTCCGGTAAATGTTTACTTTGGAGTTTTCAACTCCAGCTACCTCCCCCCACAAAAAAACTTCACATGATGACATTAATATTAACTTTGTAAAAGATTATCATGCTGCCGCAAAACCAAATGTAGATTCTGCACAATTAGTGCCCTTCATTAACCGAACTACTAACTCTCAGTGGGCACATTACACAAGGGGTTATTATTAGTATCGCCATGTTAAATTTTGGAGAACCCAAAAGTAAACATTTAACAGGTAAAGTTCTCTTGGCTGTACTTCACAAACGAAGATTCTATGAAGGGGGTTGTCCACGTCAACTGCAGGCATGCTTGGGGCTGACGAGCCCGATGTGGGACAAGCAGGTTTGGCCACAGTGGCTGCATTCAAAGGTCACGTCAGGTGTGGCTGCTGAAGCTTACCAAATCTTCCTCCTGCAGCGCTTCTTCTGCAGATTCTCTGTGCGGGAGATCTCAAACGAGGCGGCAGCCTGGTGGATAGTACATCGCCAGGTGTCACGGTCAGCAGCGAGAGCAGACCACTGGAGGTGGTCAATGTGGCAGTCACCGAGGGACTTCTTCAGAGAGTCTTTATATTTTTTCTTCGGTGTCCCTCTGTCACAACGGCCAGTAGAGAATTCACCATTATAGGACTATCTTGGCCAGGCAATGATCCTCCATTCTGGAGACGTGCCCGACCCAGTGTAACTGTGACTTCAGCAGCATGGCCTCGACGCTGGTGATTTCCGCCTGCTCAATGACCCCAGATAAACTTGCAGTATAGCTAACAACAGATTAACTTTTTAAAATTAATTCTCAGCAAACATATAAAAATTTAATTTTCTACCGACCTATATATTTTTAAATGTGGAAACTGCAAGATTTTATCTTATTGTAAAATTGACTTAGAGAAAAAAAATCCACCACTAACCTTTCAACTCAGACTACCCCTAAGTAGTAGGGTGACATTTATTTATTTTTTTAATTTTTATTTATTTTTTTTTAACATAAAGCCGCATCAACAGTCATTTTATCTTTCACGTATCGAAAAAGAGCTTTGAACGAAATCTAATTTTGAAATTTGTTTCAGAACATTTAGAATATGCAGATCGGTAGAAAATTAAATTCGTTGTATATGTTGTTTTTATTATTATTATTATTATTATTATTATTATTATTATTATTATTATTATTATAATAATAATAATAATAATAATATTTTTTTTTTTTTTTCCGCCGATTTCTCGACTGTTTAGTGTTAATGAAACTTTACTCTTTCGCAATTTTTTTTTTTTTTTAATTACTATTTTAGAGTGAGCATTGGAAAGGTTAAGATATTTATTTGCACAAAATATAAAAAATTGCAATGTGAACAAATTAGGCACAAGGTCTATCAAGTGTGGGATAATGCGTGTTGGTCTCCCTAAAAAGTTAACTGACGTTATTTCTCAGTGTTGGAAGCAGGTAAATGAGTTTCTCCTACCACGCTAAATTATTACACAGTAGAGTTATCTTTCTTGAATTTGTAACTGACTAAATTCCTAACAGGTGGCGCTGATTTAGTTTGTTAACGAAAAAGACAACATGTCGCAGGAAGAAAAAGTCTCACAAGAAGAAACTGCTGGCGATGGTCCTGAAAACCCTGTCGGTGACCTAGTGGATGCTTTTCCCCGATTTGGAATTTATTCAGCCCTTGATGCTAACCGTCCCACTGCAGAAGAAGCGATGGAAATCCAGAAGGAAAAAACTTATGAAATCTCCCCGACATATAACATGAATCATCTTAGAAGGGGTATCGCATTAATAATAAACAATGAAGAGTTTCACCAGAGCACGGGCATGTCGACTCGTGGTGGCTCTAGCCGTGATGTCGACTCTATGCGGACTGCACTTACAAAGCTCGAGTTTAAGGTTATTGCCCGCAACAACATGACTGTTGGACAAATGAAACGGATCTTTGGGGACATATCAGCGGACGACCACACCCATAACGATTGTTTCCTTTGTGTCATTCTCACCCACGGCGATGACGGGGGTGTCATTTACGGGACTGACGGCAATATCCCTCTCGACGATCTCATCGCTTACGTTTTGCCAAACAAATGCAAGAATTTGGCTGGGAAGCCTAAACTTTTCTTCGTCCAGGCTTGCCGGGGCACGAAGCTTGATAAAGGTATGGAGGTGCACGACGCATTAGGCTTTGGACCTACCATGGGAGCTCAAAAGATCCCCCTCTGGGCTGACATGTTGATTGCCTATTCTTCGGTGCCAGGTTATTATTCCTGGAGAAATTGCAAAAACGGTTCCTGGTTCATACAGAGTGTGGCTTCTGTGTTCGAGCGGTTCGGTCAAGAATTAGAAATCCATCAGTTAATGACAAAAGTGAATTACCAAGTTGCCTACGAGTTCGAATCCAAGTCGAATGATTACAGAATGAATCGCATGAAACAAGTTCCGTGTGTGGCCTCAATGTTGACTAAGGAGTTGCATTTTTATCCGAAAACGCCTAAATAAACACACACACACACACACACACACACACACACACACTGCTGGTCATTTTTTATATATATATATATATATATTTTTTTTTTTTTATGTAACTTGATTTTCTCGAAAGTCATAATTTGTGGTCAAAGTGCGCTAGAGTACAAACTAAAGACTTACCGTTTAAAAGTTGATTTTTAGGGGTAATCATATTTTTGTCGCCGGTAAGTATTTATCCAATGTATTCCTATTGCTTTCACTGGTCGCCATGTTTGTTTTTGTGCGCGTACATTCAATTTTTGCGCGCAAAAACAAACAGCGACCAGTGAAAGCAATAGAAATATAATAAAAACTACTTATCGGCGACAATTTAAAATGTGATATTCGTTCAAAACAGACCCGAATACGCTTAAAAATCTTTTAAAGGTGAGTGTTTAGTTCGTACGTAATGTAGTGCATTTTGACAATTTTTTTTATTTATTTAAGATTCTGGATTCAATTACATCTTATAATTCCACTAAAAAAATCTAGTTTAACTTTTTTTTTATAATAATAATGTCATAAAACTTCATGCATAAAATAATTAACAGTCGAGAAAAAAATAGTATATGTAGAAGCTAATTATCTACTGGTCTGTATACTTTGAACGTGTTGAAACTGGATTAATTTTTTTTTTCTTCTAATTTAAATTATTTTTTAATCGATCTTTACAACATGTAATAATAATAATAAAACAAAAACATTTTTAAAGTCTAAGTCAGTTTGGGGCTTGCCACTTATTAAAATTTAAATTATTAAAATTAAGCCTAAGTCAGTTTGGGGCTTGCCACTCGGACTAAGGGTTAGTGGCAGGATAAATAATATTGTCTTTAAATGAAGTGGCAGATCTTCTATTTAGTGTGTTGTAAACTCAGCTTTAAATGTCAAAGTAAAAAAAAAAACAGTTAAAGCACATTCAAAGTATATAGATCGGTAGATAATTAAATTCAGCCAAGTTTGTTATAAGTTTAGTTTTTAAAACTATTTCTATTAACTATTCTGCACTTCACTTCACCCATATATTTTGTTTAAAAAATGGGACGCATTTATCCATTTTATTTGTCTATTTTATATATGTATGCTGCTATTATACATATTAAATATTCTTGAAACGGTAAACCAAAAAACACTTGCATTTCATTTTTTTTTTTTTTTTTATTCACGATATTGCATTGTATTTGATTTTGTAACAAAAACAATGTTTGCATGAGATGCTAGAATGAACAGGATTGATGAAAATTAACATAAAAACAAAAAAATTAAAAAACAGTTTACAAAATAAAATGCAACAACACGCACACACACACACGTCGTGTACGTTTTCAGCGTCCCAAACTCTCTTATCAAAATAAATATTTATTTTATGATTCGTAAAATTAAAAATCTAGAGAGAAGATTAAGTTTTAACTGTTGACATGTGATTTTTTTTTTCTTGCTTGTAGTAAGCTAATATTAAGAACGTTTTTATTTCTATTTCAAGACCTTAAAATCTTTGTTTTTTATTAAAAAAAAAAAAAAATGGCAAAAAATATAAAGTTATCTCTCTTACTTTGCTAGCCTAAAGTAAGTGTTGGTGCTTGTTAATATAGTCGACAAGTAGATTTTTTAAACGTTATTTTTATCAAAAACAATATTATGTCGTACTTGTCATGCCGAAACTAGTAATATATTAAAAAATTACGAAAATTCATTGAGTGGAAAGTTAAAGTAATTTTTACAGAAAATTGAGTAAAATTGCATTTTTCTTCTACATTATAAAGTAGACAGTAAGAGTCTACACACAGGGGACATAACTCAGAACGAATATTTTAGATTACGTATTCATGGCTGCAACATTTGTTTATCGCGATACTTTTTTTCAATTTCTTTTATTACTAAAAACACAATAGCAGTGACTGTAGCAATGAATTTTCATAGTTTTTGGGTATATATTACTATTTTCGACATGTCAAGTAAATATTGTTTTTTGCTATTTGCGATATATTTATCTGTTTGTCAACTCTATCTTGGCAAGCATATAAGTGTTCTTTGTTTTGTGTTTTTCATTGAGTTTTTTTATATTAAATTTAACAAAACAAAAACAAAGACTTTTCTTTTAAGTGTTTTTTTTACAAAAAAAATAAATTAAATCTATGAATATTTTTACTTTGTTACTACATCTTGCAATTGATAATTTAAAAATATTATTAGAATGACTTGTTTTGAAAAGAAATTTTGGGATGCTGAAAACGTACACAACCACAAAAAAATGTCCGGTTACATCAGCCATTGAGCTAGTTTGATTGTTGAAATCTAAAATGAGTTTCCAAATCCAGTTAAACTTATTTAAATAAAAATGGCATAATCCAAAATGACATCTTCCTTTCTTGATGAGTATTATTGCTGCTCTTTATTTGTAATGAACTAGTCCAATTTATAGTTTTATTATGTTTTATTGCTAATAAACAGACATGTTCAAGAGTCACAGAAGCAAGGGTGATAGAAACCGTATAGAGTAAAAGTGGAGGAGGACCAAATAACTTAGACAAGAATGATTATATTTTTAATTAGAATAAAATAGATTTTTCCCTCCAAATATAAGTCAATTCTAATACGAAAGAATATTTGAATTTTTTTTATGATTAAAGTATTAAAAAAAGCCTTAGAGAAACAAACGTTGATTAACTCTGCTTTTAGTATAATAAAAATAATAAATGACATGTTTCCGAATATTTTAGAGGGAGTAGTAAACTTACTGTCTCATCTGAAAGGTCATTCTTACAGCGTTTGGCCAATGTAACCTCTGACCTTCTTCTTGTCGAACTCAAATATATACTGATTTTTTTTTTTTTTCAAACACATATCAGCAATTTATTCAAAGTTTTTTTGTTTTTTTTTTGGTTTTGTTTTTTTGTTTTTTGTGCTGAAATCTGCATTTCAATTTCTCCGGAGCAAAAAAAATGACGTAACTTTATAAGCAAAGAAAAGATGTTTGAAAGATGTCAGGTGTGACCAATTTAAATTTTAATTTCGTTTATTTCTGTCTCACGGGTATCTAAAATTGGACATATATCAGTATAGACAACAAACCAAAAAAGTGGTCAAAAAAACAAATATCTCATAAATGTTACCAAAAGCAAGAAAAATTACACTCCTACCTACCAGGATAAGTTTTTGTGGTTTAACTTATTTTAAGATGTTTATTTACTTCAAAACACGAGCTGTGCTAGGTGTGTCAGAAATTTCGTGAAAAATAGTGAATAATTCCACCCCATCTTTCCAAGCTTATAACTCCTTGAAAAATGTAATTTTTTTTTTTCAATTAAAGGAGCAAGGACCAAGGTTTCATTAAACAAAACAAAAACAAACGTGATTTTTTTTTTAAAAAGATTTTAAACTTTGGACTTTACAGGTAAATTTTTAAAAAACACTACTTTTTTTTTGTTTTAAATTTGAATATATTTGACCTTTTCTCTTCAATTTGTGATATATAACACTTTGGTGAGTAAATTAATTATTTACTATTTAATAGACATTTCAAAATGGGAGGTGTGAATTATTCGACCGCTTGTCTTTCCAAGCTTATAACTACTCGAAAAATGTAATTCAAGCCCTAATTTTTTTCTTCAATTAAAGGAGCAAGGACCAAGGTTTCATTAAAAACACAAAAAAAAAAAACAAAAGAGAAAACAAATAACGTGGTTTAAAAAAAAAAAAAGGTTTTAAACTTCGAACTTTACAAGTAAATTTCTAAAAAAAACACTACTTTTTTTGTTTTAAATTTGAATATATTATTTATTGACCTTTTCTCTTCAATTTGTGATATATAAAACTTTGGTGAGTAAATTATTTACTTTTTAATAGACACTTGAAAATGGGGGGGGGCGTGAATTTTAAAAAAAAAAACGTTTGTCTAAAATATTATATTCGGTTTATTGGAAAGAGCATAAAATTTCACATTGACCCTGAAAATATCGTAAAAATAGAATCAATAGAAAGATTTTAAAAATTGAAAAATATTGAGTTCGTAAAATTCATTACTGTTTTTTAAAAAATAAAAAAAAATATTTCTATTATTTTTAAAACAATTTCAATAGTTTATTTTGGAAGTATAATCCATAAAGAAAATAAACAACCCACTTTTAAAAGAGAAATTACGAGTTTTTTTTATATTTTATTCGCAGTTTCGTGTTAGGGGTGTCAAAAATTCCTACAAAAATTCTGATACACCTAGAGCTGTGCTGAGTGTTAAATTAAAACAAGAATAAAATGGCTAACATGAGACAGTCATCGGTGGAGTCTCATTTTTGGAATTTTTTGAGTGAGTGAGACTGCACTGATGACCATCTCATGTTAACCATTTTATTCTTGTTCTAACCTAACTCATCACTACTTGTGTTGTGAAGTAAATAAACGCTTTAAAATAAGTTAAACCACAAAAAAATTATTCAGGTAGGTAGAAGAGTAAGTTATTTTGCCTTTGGTAACATTTAACATATTTATTGACCACTTTTTCATCTTGTCTAGACTACTATATGCCCTTAAATTTTTTACTTCATTTTCTGCAGCAGTACTTGTTTATTTGGTATATAAACAAATATCTAAGCCCGTGGTTTGCAGAAAAATGGGAAATATTTTTGCATTACACGTTTATTTTATTTTTCGGAATAAAAAAAATTATATCTTTTGCTGGAAACTTTATTTTTTATAATATTTTGATTCTTTGTAATTTTCAGAAGATTGGACTTTTTCTACATTGCTTGCTGTGTATATTTTCTTTTTTTGATTTTTTTTACTATCAATTTATTTTGGAAAATAAATATTCCTTTTATTTGTAAGAAAATAATTGTCTTATTTGGGATTATATTGCCTAAGAACGATGTGTCTTTTTTATTTTATTTATTTATTTTCCTGTTTAGTTTCCAAATTCTTACTGTTGTACAGTAAAAATAATACAAGTGAATGAATAAGAAAAAATGGCACAAAGCAAGATGGAGCAATGGTTCCCAATTTTTTTTTTCTTCAGCAACTCTCATTATGTATCTAAAACATAACTGCAATCCCACTAGCTTTGGTTGTACATGTGTTATTATATACTATGAGTTGTACAGGTCATGCATAATAAATAAACATGGGCAAAATTATTTTTACTTCTATAGATATAATTTTCTTTGTAATTTCGCAATTTAAAAAAAAATGTTTTCTCTTTATTGTATTGTAGCCTAGATTTTGATAAATCCGTTGTGAGATTTTCATCCATAGCTTTCTCATGTGCCATTTTTTCCTATTTAACTACTTGTCTTTTTTTTACCTGAAGTATTTTTAAGTTTGCAGCAGTCATATTATATTAACTAGTTCGACAACCCAGCGCATTATAATGATATGCTCATTTTTATTTTATTATTTCCTTCTCCGCCTTGCAAACAACAAAAAAAAAATTGGGAGTTTGTTTATTGATAGAGAATGGACATTCTTCAAAATTTATACCTATTCCTAAGAATTAGTAGACCTTGTACTGAATTTAAATATGGGAATGATTAATTATAACTTAGGATGCCATTTTATATATATATATATATATATATATTAGGGGTGTACTGATTAATCGATAATCAATCACTTTGCCGATTAATTGCCAATTAATTACTTTTCTCTTTCTTCTTAAATTTAAATCATTTTATCACTACCAAGTGACTCCTCAGATAGCTTTGACACGATAAAATAACTACTAATTTAACTTCACATTTAATTGTCTGGCCACTATTATGGCTTTTTGCCTTTACTAACTAAAATTACAAAATACAATTTCCAATTCTTAAAGGAATATAATTAAACAATTAGATAAGAAAAAAGAAATTACAAACCAACTACAAAGTAAAAATTGTAATTCTTTAAGTGAATAACTATAAAGTTGAAGTTCTGCACCAGCTACTGCTCTACTTCTTCTTCTATTCTTGCTGCCTGCCTCCCTCCTCTGTTCTCATAGTCTCCTCAGTATTTTAAGTTGTAATGGAGAAACATTTATTTCTCTATTCTCACGACACACTGTTACTCACAAGTTCATGCACATTACCACCTGTAATAAAGAATCTCTTGCTCTCCACAGATGATGGTGCGCTTAAATATTTTGAAGCCAGTTTACTCAGCAGTGGTAAGGTCCACTGTGTCTTCTGCCACTGAAATGGCTTATCAGCTCTTGTGACTAATTGTAAAGTGACATAATAAAATTCTTTTGTGCACTTATGAGTAAGGGATTTACTCTTTTTGAGTTTAGATTATGATTATTGTATTTCTGTTGAAGTTGCAGTCTCCAGGTTTAACTTGGTTTCTACCTGTTCTAAGCTTGGATTTTTTACTGTAGGCTTATTTGAAGATAAGTTGCAGCAGGAATTGTTTTAAAAAAAAAAAGGCATGGTAATCATTATGTATAGAATTATACTGAATGTTCATAGTTACTGTCATTTAATTCAATTTTATTTGATAATAGTTTAAAAATGGTCCATCAGTGCAATTTTGCTATTATAAATGATGCCATGTTCACTTTTCACACCTCAAAAATGAAGGCCGGAATTGAATAAAAAAATAATTGTACTTTTACTTCTTATTGTCTTCTTATATTAGGAGTGATAAAAGCATCTTTTGTGACATTTTTACTGGTTACTTTTTTGTCAGTTGCTTTCAAAGTTGCCAGGTTATAATTTACATATGTTCGTACTTCTTCACCCTCAGCAGGATAGTGTATACTACTGATCATCAGTGAAAAGTAGATGTAGAATTCAATTTTAAATGTTTTCTATGCCAATCTTTTAAAATTAATATTTGAATCATGGGTCTAGGAAAGTAGACATAAACAAGTTTTTATCATTTAGATCTTTTTTTCATTGATAACCTGAATTGTTCAACAATGGTAAGGATTCCACTAAAGCCAGAAATGCTAGAATTAGATTGGACAGCTTTTGACAGAAATAATCTCACAGCTAGTTATCATTGATATAGTTGATGTTCTGTGACTTACTTCTTTGGTGATTTTTCAGTGAAGTGCTTTTTTGATGGAATGCTGTAATTTGAACAAAGTTTTGCAATAAGCCTATTAAATCCAATGTCAGATGTAACAGAATATGGTTGAATATCAACAGCAATCATTTCTCTTATCTGATAATGAATCTCTTGTGACCTGTGGTCATTAATATTCCAAACTTCGTTTAACCAATATTGATTTTGTAGTAGTTTGATGTTTTGCTGGAGGCTCGTAGTTGTTGCCATGTGTTCCTGGAATGTCTGTCTCTGAATATTCATTGTGCTTCCTTTTCTTATCTGCTGCTTTTGTTTCTTTTGAATTAACATTTCTAAGATGGTTTCACATAACTTGCAGGCAGCTGTATTCTTATTCTTGGAATTGACATCAAAATACTTTCAGCAGAAACTGGTTGCCATAATGGTTGAAGGTTGTTGTCAATATTTAGTTAATTCTTTTTATGTATTTAAATTATGTCTGATATCTAATTAGTAATTTATCTCAATAAAATATTCATGATCTAAACCAGAAAAAGAAAAATATATATGCAATGGTAGCAAGAGCCAAAAAATGAGGAATAAGAGTGTGAATAATGAAGAATTCTTTATTTTCGGTTCGAACATTGTTGCAATTTACTGTACAATTTCTCAACATGAAAACCGAAAGATGAAGTAATAATTTTCTTTGACAATGATTTAAAATAAAAAAAAGTAATTCAATAGAAGAGAAAGGAGGGAAATTTTCCATATACTTGAATCTATTTGCCTCAAATTCAGTTGCAAAAGTCTACATGTTAACAGTACGTCATGCTTGTTATTTAATAATATGGTGTAGATGATGCATGCCTCTTCAATGAATTTTCACAGGCAAGCAAAAGAAAGATATTATAATATAATTTTTATAATATAATTAATATTAGCATCATATGGCAACAAATATTGCTGATAAATCAGCATTAGAAAACCGATTAATCGGTAATCGGCCAATTTGATAATCGGTACATCTCTGAGATATATATTATTACTTATGGTGATAAGAGAAAGCTCAATATACTAAATAGAGCAATAAAACAAACACACACACACGCAAGTAAAATTGATAATAAAAATTGGATAAATTAAAATATTTATTGATTCTTCAAAAATTCAAACAACGAATTATAATAAATAAAAATTCTTAACTTGTGGATTTTCAAAGACTTTCCATAAGAGGATAATCATTAGTAAAATGTATCACTGGTTAGTATAAATTTGAATATATAAAAAAATATTTTGTGAACTGAAAGACATTTTCAATAGAATAAGATCAAAGTAAAGATCAAATAACTAAATTAATCAATTATTTAATGAAGTTGTCTATAATATTAATCTCACCTGTCTGTTTTAATCTATATATGTATGTCTGCCTAAAAATTTTCCCAGAGATGATGGATTTTCACGAGATTGGTTTCGTTTTGAAACTTCACCCTTTGGAGGACAAATATCGAAAAATTGTCTAAAAACATTAATTCCTTCATTCTCAACTGGACACTTTTCTACAAGAAGGGGTCGCTTTTTTCGCCGATATTTAAAATATTTTTATTTTGAGTCTTTTTGAAGATATTTTATAATTTCAACATAAGATCATCCTATTACAAATGATCTTCATTTTTAGTTTCTATATATGTACTGATTTCACAAAAATATAATTTTCTTATTAAAAGAAAAGGTTTTTCCAATTGAAATTTATATAAAATTTGAAACTCACTAAGCACTAGAGCCCACCACCACAACCTATTTTTTGTTAAATGTGACAACAATACTCCATACATGGGCGAATGGTGGCTTGTAGAGATACAGGATACTTTCAGGCATAAGTAACTTTCTAGCACGGAAGAGAGAGCTTACCTTCCTCGCAGCAGCCCTTGCAATGCTCCACATGTATCTGTTCCAACTCCTGTTCCCTGTGAATGTTAGCCAAGGAGTTTGAAAGAAGTACTTTCAGGTAATGTATCTTTAGCCATTGGTGGTAGAGAAGTTTTCTTGTAATTATTGAAAGAAACAAGCTTAGTTTTGGCAGCATTGAATGTGGCCATCCATTTTTGTCCCCATTCCACTACAGATGTGAGGTTTTCCTCTAGTGTTTCTGCCATTTCTTTAGATATTTGTTCATTTGTTTTCCCCTAGTGCCTGTTATAGAGCGTGGTGTCGTCAGCAAATATATCCATCTCGGAGACAATTTTATCAGGAAAGTCATTTATGAATATCAGGAATAATAAAGGTTCAAGGATAGACCCCTGAGGTACACCCGCATTTATATCATATTGTTTAGATGTATGACTGTTGAGGACAACCTGAATTTTTCTCCTACTTAAGGTTTTAATTATGTTAAGTATTCGTCTTTTTCATGTTAATCTGGTCATACCATCAAATTTTACAGTTCTCCACAAATCTCCCTATATTGTCCAGATTTAATCTTCCTCTGAGGTCATCAGATCTAAGTGTGTCTTTAATGTTTATATTACACACCCATTATATTATTCTAAATCATTTCTTTCCATGCAATGCATGTCCTCAAACTTTATTTTCACTTCCATTTATTGTTACACTGGATATACATGTTTAATACACTTTCAATTTGGTTGATAACCCACTTCTGGTAAGTAATGACAAAAGTTCTTGAAACTTATTCCACCCACTTCTAATTCTTGTAATCACGCTAGCTCCTGCTCTAGCCTGTGCTCTAATGGTGTCAACAAAGTAATAAAACTTACAAACAACCTCAATAACTTAACCATCCTAATATATTTTCTCCATCTGTGAGTTCTCTGCCCTCCCTAAAAATAACAGCAATATGCAGTTGTGAAGATGTTTCATGTGCATTTACTTATTGCAAACTGCAATACAACGATCGTCCTACATGCTGTACAGGGCCAAAATTCTTTCTTGATCCATTCTGCGATGTAACAAAGAATCCTAAAACTAAGCAAAATCAAAAGTCCAACTTATAAACGAATGTTTATTACTTTGAGTTTACAAGACTTGTACTTAACTTAGTTCAATAACTTGTTAACTAGTTCAATGACAGACCTGCAATCTCAGATCCTTGTCTGACCAGACTGACACATAAGTTCCATCAGTCTCTTGGCTGAGAGCTCCAGAGGAACCACCCTGCCTGAAGGAGCACACTAGCTCAACTGCTCGGTAGCTCTCATGAAAACCAACCACCCTCTCTTCCTATTCTCCTGGGATCTTTTCATCCTTGACTGGTTCTGACTCTTTGCTGTCAACATTTTGTTTGCCTCGAGGTTGGATGCTCCAGACAAATACTAAAGATTGTCTATGACTGTCTCTATTCATAGGGGTTTTATCTAGAACCTATTTAGGTAAATAGATGGGTAAATGCATCAACTGACACAAAAAATTTGAAACATTTTGGGGTTTTTTTTATGTCATGTTGGGTATAAAATAAATCATTAAAAGATGGACAAGATTTAAGTATGAGAAAGTTTCTAAATTTCGAAGTTGAACATTTTCGACTTACAATTCATTTTTTTTTCCACTAACACTAACTCATGATAAACCAATAAATCTTGCATGTTTTCAGGGTCAATCTTTCACATGCCATTAATGTAGAGTACACCAAACCTGACAAAATCACAAAAACAACAAAAAAAAAATGCAACTTTTTGTAGTTGGGGTACTTTGGCGTTATATTGGCGTAAATTTTCCCACAAAGGTTGATCTCAACACAACTTTCACATTAGGCCCCGTGTTTTGACAAGCTTCTGGGTTTGACCTTTACTCCTGATCTGAAATGGAACACGTACATCAAGTCTGTTACCAAGGTCGCAGGAAAGATGGTGGGATCCTTCTACCGCTCCAGAAGATATCTCACTACTGATGCAATTCTCTATCTATATAAAAGCCAAGTACGGCCAAGGATAGAATACTGTTGCCATATCTGGGCAGGAGCTGCCAAAAACAGCCTATCATGCCTTGACAGAGTACAAAATAGACTTTGTGGTTTAGTGGGGGATGCCCTTTTCTCTACCCTGCAACCTCTCCCACAGAAGAGACGTTGCGAGCCTATCCTTGTTTTATCGTTATTTTCATGGCAGGTGCTCGTCTGAACTCCAATCCCTGGTCCCCCCTCGCCAATCTTTCACGAAAAACACCCGTCTAGCTGAATCCACTGTGAAAAATTTCCCCCACTCTATATCTGTGCCTAAATCAAAACGCGGATTTCATGAGCAAAGCTTCTTTCTTAGAACTGCACGCCTGTGGAACTCTGTTCCGTCTGCCTGCTTCCGTCCGGACTACAACTTGGATGTCTTCAAGTCTAATGTTAACAAATTCCTAATGAACCGCCCCCCCTAATTAAACACTTCATAAAATCTCCTCACTAACGTGATGTACTTGCAATAACCCTTATCCCTGAGTGGCTTCCGGGCCTTGATAAGTGGTGATCACTGTGTAAAAAAAAAAAACAAAAAAAAAAAAAAAAAAACAATGAGGCATTTTTTTTTTTTTTTTTCAAACAAAGAATATCTCATGGGTGGTATGACTGGCCAGAAATATTTACAGCTCTGTGTTCTATTTTAGCTAAATATCACATATACTACTACATCTGCCACTCACATGCACCAACATAACATGTCACACAGCTCATGTTTACAGAGGAACAAATAAAGTAATGAAAAACACATTTCCTGGATTCAAGTCATTCATTTTGAAAACAAAGCAAAATTAATTAATACAGTAACAGAATGTGCAATTATTACTTTTGGGTAGGAGCCAACAAGACCACCTCTTTTTGGTAGGGGCCAACAAGACCAGCTCTTTTTGGTAGGGGCCAAAGAACTTTGAGACTATCCTGTATATTATATCATAAGCTTGTGTGTTTTATCTATCAGCATTTTAAAATTTGTTTTTCATTTATTTACTGCTGAAACGTACTGGAGGGAGTATGTTAATTTATCTATTTAATTGCTAATTTTTTAATGTTTAGTTGCAAATAAGTCCTTGCTGAAATACAGTCTTGCAGAATATATTGTTGCAAGGTTTTTTAATAATATTTTATTTTGTGATTTCAGTAAATAGTTAATGATATTTAAGTTAAAAGATTATTCACTTTGATACTATAGAATGGCCCTATCCATATCCTACATTCCCACAACTAGGACCACAAGGAAAGATTAGCTGGAAAAGGAATGACAGTAAAAAAACATTAAAAGTGAAAAATTAATTTCATTACACAAAATTACAAATGAACAATTAGCCATTAACAGCTAGAAGATAAATATCGAGGATTCAAAAAGATGAGAAAGAAAATGGGCATCTTTAGTTTCATAGAGAACTTTCACTATGACAGGTTCACAATGATCACAAATGACAGTCAGTCTTAGCTGAAATTCTGAATTTGAGAAAAGGGAGATTTGTCTGTTGCGAAGATAATGAAAGAAACAATTCACACAAGCGGCAGCATCTGTCAAGTGACAGATCAGGAAAGAAAAAAAAAACAAAGCTTAAGTTTGTAGATGGATCATTTATATACATATGACATTAATTTACACATGAGGGAATAGTGATTATAAGAAGGACAAATTGAAGAGAATAAGAGTTAGCAATAAGAGTTGACAGCCAAGAAAGAGAACAGATGTTGAAAATTACGGCTTAATGAGTTGATACGAATTGCGGCATTGGTGAGAAAGAATTCTGACAATTTTTTTTTTTCTTTTACAATCTCGGATGTAGACACTAGATCCATGTGATACAGTGTTTGTGTCTGCTTAGTCTTATATATGTTGTGAACCATAACTACATTCGTTAATACACTAGAATCCTGACACTTCTCATCATGAAATGAAGAACCATTGGACTTGGGACCGATGGTTGGTTGGAGATGTAGGTATGGCTCTGTATAAACACCTGGAAAACCCAGATGTGACCATTTCTGATAACTTTATTAATATAGATTATAAGTGTCAGAAGATTTTTTAGTTCAAAGTTGAAGATTTTTTGTCTCAATTTCAGGAGTCAGAATTGGTTGCTATTACTTACCTCTCCATGAAGGCAAAGTAAGAAACAAGGTCGGTTTCTAATATAAGGGTTATCCAGCTTCAAATTAATGTCTTCTGTACGGAGCCAAGATAAAAATTGCTCCCACACTCTTCAAAATCACAATCTGAGTTTGAGCTACCGACTTTATGATCCTGTAGCCATATAAAAGTTTTTCTTAATATTTCTAATTTTTCTTTCAGATTGGTTTCGATTGGTTCAAGCTTTTGCCATTTTCACTTTGGTCTGTGACATTGTGACGTTTGCCTTGATGTTGATGTATCTCTCGGAGTACACTCAAGAACCCGTCTTCAAAAATCGGAAAGTCAAAATGTTTTCTATCATCTGTGGCCTCAATGGATTAGGAGGTTGGTGAGGTTTTGATATTTTTTTTTTATTTTACTGCTATTATTTTCTAAATAACTTTCTTAGAACTGCACGCCTGTGGAACTGTCTCCGTTTGCCTGCTTTCCAGCTGACTACAATATGGTTGTCTTCAAGTCCAACGTAAACAAGTTCTTGATCAACTGTTCCACTTAAGTTAACAAATTTACCGAATTTCAATTACTAACGATTACTATATTGTCCAATTGACTACTGTACATTCTTTAACCCTTATCCTCGAGTGGCCTCTGGGCCTTGATAAGTGGTGGGAAAAAAAACTTTTTCAATTTTATTATTTTTAGCTCTGTTTTCAGAAATCGAGGGGATAAATCTTAATTTCTTGATGAGTATTCATTTTTAGCTCTCCTCCACTTCTCAAACATTGAATTAGTAAAAACAATGAATAATAATTTTCCTTTTCCCAATTTGTTATACTTTATCTTTTATTGTGATCTTTTCTTGGTTTGGATTATTTGTCTTATTTAAATTACTGTTCTCATCTTGAGCGTTATTTGCACAACATTTCAACCAATGTAACCCCCAACCTTCTTCAGGTATATCTCGTCAAACTCGGGGAATCTTTCTGTCAAACAGAATTTCAAACATGTTGCGGGCCAGGATATAAATATCCTAATTCGCTACAAAAGAAAATAATGAAACGAATGGAAAGAAGGAAACAAAACTCAATTGCTGGATAAAATAAACGTGTCGTTTATTTTCTGTTGAAAATAAAAGGTTTAAGGTGGAATAAGTGTTCATTCAGTTGTTGACGACTACACGCATGGAAAAGAAAGGAATTAAGTAGAGGACGAGAAATGGCAGTCCCGCATGTGGAAAGGGGAAGAGAGAGAGAGAGTGTGTTGGCCTCAGCAAAGCTGTGCGTTCATGATAGCAGTCGTCCACGTGGAAAAGTCTTCAAGCCAAGAGCTGTGGACGCGAACTTGCCTGGTTGACGAACCCAGGCAAAAAGGGAAGAAAAAGGAAGTTGAATGGTTGTGTTGACTTTTATATCGGGGTGAGTGTTCTGACTGCGCATGTCTAGAATTCCTTTCAGGGGAAGTGACGTTTCCCATATGCGCGTATGTGTGCGTACATGTGTGTACGTTAGCGTGTGTGTGTGTATGCACATGAATGTGAGTGTATATACATGAACGTGAATATATGTACGTGTATGTGCATGCGTACATGTGGGTGTATATATGTGAGGAAAAACATGTTCGAACAAACGGAACCCTTTATTTAATCCATGGTGGTAGCATTCTGTCAGCCATGACTAGGTAGAAGTCTTAAGTAATTTTCTATTGTATTCTTATTGCTTGAACCTTCAACATCTTACAATTGAATTTTACCAAATACTTTATCACTTGCGAGAAAACATTTTCTTGGTTGTGCTAGATTCCAGGACAAGAGTTCAGTTTGAAGTTTTCAACTTAGTCTTGTTACTTAAGAAAGTATCACTTGGAGATGATACACCATTCCTTGTATAAGCCAAGGGTATCAAAGGAATCTTCAAATTCTATATGATTTTGAATATTTGATCAGGCTTAATTGTAGAGTGAAGTATCTTCATGCCACATTGTTCTGATCTGACAAACTTTCCACTCAAAGCAATTCAGTTCAAAAAGATGAAGAGGTCTCCCTCCTGGGGCTCACACTTTGAGTTAAATTTATATCCGACATTTTTAAGCATTAAAGCCTCTTTTAGGGCTGCTATCTGTACTCTGCTACATGTTGGTCTTTTGAGGATTATGTCTAGGTATTTAATTTTTTTTTTTTTATCAATTAGGTTTTAAAGACCCCAGTAAAGATCTCTTGAGAAAAGAAAACTTAGTACGCTTAAAGTGTATACATTGTGAAAAATAGAATCTTCGATTTTAGTTAATAGAGACAATAATTTATTTGTTTATTAAAACATTTTGTAGAAAAAAAAAACTCACTAGAAAATCTTTTTCTCTATAAATCTTTCTCTATATTAAAAATCAAACATGTAATGAAAAATCAAACAACTGAAGTTTATTATCCATTTGTTTATGCTGGTCAACTGGAAGAAACTGGTGTACACCCAAAGTTGTCTTTCATTTAGTTCATTTAAAACCTAATAGAACCTTTTTACATCAGGTCAGTTTCTCAACCAGTAATATTTCCTTCTTTCAGTCCCATGTTGTTTTCAAGTCATTATTGAGGTCCTGATATTGTGTTTTCTTTTTCATTCGTCTTTATTGGGAACAGTTACATCAATAATAAGAATGATCCTTTTTAAGTTTTTTCATATAACAATGTCTAACTCAGTGGCCTTGTCTTTTATGTATCTGCCCACCTGTCATTCTTTGTCATAGAATACTGTCACTTTTCTGCTTATAGAGGGAGGTTCATGCTCCCAAGACTGTGTGTGCCTGTTTATCTAAAAAGTTAAAAAAAAAAAAAAAAGTAGACAAAATGAATTCACAAAGCTGATTTACTTTTTCTGTAATGAACTGCTCAATCTCTTATAGCACTCCTTCCCCTGTAATCAGACCTCGGAGAATGTGACGAAATGTTTCACCGAAAAGGGAAAGGCAATTGAAAGTTAAGAGTGACTGAGAAAAAAGGTGCAATTAGTCATTTCCACATATCAATAGAGGAAGGGGTGACTGAGACATAATATTTTCAGCCAGAGTTCGGCTTCAGAGAGGTGAGGTAGATATCTGGAAACTGAGTCGATGAGCAAATCTGGTCTAGCAAACGATGTGCTCAACTGAATAACGTTTTCCCTTAACTTTTGGACTTTCATCATAACACTTTCTTTGTTAAGCCTATATACATGGGATAACTTTTTGTTAACCCCTTTCTTTTGCCTCCTTAATGAAAGTGTGAAATAAGTAAATAAAATATATTATGTATGGATAGACTTTGTCATTACTTTTGATATAAATGCCTTGTAAACTGACTGACTGTCGATTCAGTTGTAGACAGGTTTTGCCCGTTGTTGAACAGTCATAGTTTGTTTGAAGCAAAGATTTTTACGATTGGATATCTTTCCTAACACCAACTCCTCCAAACAGATGAATATTTTATTGAGACACCATCTCAATATAGTTCTCCGCTAACTAAGGTGTTGTGCTTGTCCGTTATCAAGAATATGATCATCCGCCCAATCATGTTCTTTGACTTGCTACCACACTTTCGTTGGACGTAATAGGAATAACAGGATTGTTTATTGAGGTTTACGCCTCTAGATCAGTGTTCTGTCTATGCACATACGTATATTAACAAGATTACCTCTTGAAGGGTCTGACTCTTTGCCACGCGGTCCTGGATATGACCTTAAACTATATTCGATGGTGAAGCCCCAGCTTGCGGGCTTTGGGGAGTGTGGAGCCACCCTTTAATTGTCATTGCTCCCAGGTTCAACTAGGGTCCCAACTATGGGTTAAATAGAAACTGACACGAAAAAAAATATATATATGTTCTATTAAAAATTTTTTCTTCCGAATAACTGGATTCGGCATTAAATAACCAACCATCTTTGCCACGCACAGTCATTGTGGAGAGACTATGGCAATTGCAAAAGAGGTTATTTTATGCAGAACATAGTCCCTGACTGGTCTTCATGCACCTATCTCTGAGAGATATTACTCCTCTACATGAAACCTGCTGCAGAAGAATGGACAAGATTCACACAGTGACCAGATGGCTATCATTTCTCTTTATGCAATATAGATAAGTGACCACCTTTGCCCCTACAAGTTATCCCAAATTTTACTTGTAGAATAGTTCATTATTTTTACTATATTGCATATTCAATTAATCGTAAGTCTAATTTTTAATTTCAGCTTTCCTTGTCTTCATTGACTCTTTGGTATTTGCCCAGATGTCGATTGACCCCGAGTGGATGCCTCGTCCCTGGATGAATTATCTCTCCTATTCTTACGGACTCAATGTTCTTTCTGGATTTTTCAATGCCTTTGCATGCATGTTTGTTTTCTTGTTGGTGGAAGTGATCCGATCCAAGCCCAAAAATCCGGATGTGAAAGATACAGGCGATACTTTCATTTAAGACAAAAATTAATTCTTAATCATAAAAGGTATCTATCCATTTATTTACTTAATTTATTTATTTGACAATTAAAATAATTTTCAGATCATGATCCAAATAAATAAATGCAATATTTTATTTAGTTATTTACACCTCTTTCGAAACAATAATCTGGGGTTATACATTTTTTTATTTTTTTTTTTTTTTTCAAAACAATTTTTGTAAGTACCCAGAAAACAAACCACAACAATGCCTGTAAAAGTTTAATTCCCACAAAAAAAAAAAAAATCGCAAGAATAGATTCATTGTCAAATACCTTTATGAGATGTTAAATTAGTTTTTTAGTCTTTCATATGACACTAGGATTGAACCCTGGTCTTTCAGCCAATTTGCAAACACTCTTACCATTGTGCAAAATGAATACTTAACATGGAGTCTATTTTCTGCCATTGAAATTGTAACGTTGTTTGTGCTGGGTGTTTTGTCTCTGACTAATCGGATTCTCATTTCTAGTTCTATTAGAAATTGGTATTTCACACTGGCTCACAAAAAGAACTGTTTTGAATGAGCGGGAATCATTTTTCATTGTTTGAAAATTGTATTACCACTTTTGTAAAATCAGGAAATACAATATTGTATTATATCATATTGAGGAAGTACAATAGTGTTCATAGCATGAAGTTATTTGACTATTTCCCCAATTTCTTTGATCTGAAAAGGAAGAAATTAAGACAGTTTTCTAAACAAATTGAGAAAGAAAAAATTAGCTCATAAAAACTAGTAATTTTCTACGTTCATTCACCTTGCATCTCTTCCCAAACTAGTTTGACTATTTTCGACACTTGAAAGTTTTTCAGCAAATCTTTACTTTAACTTTTCAGAGAACCTCTGAAATAAAACCATATTCACTAATTATATTTTCAAATTGATTTAATTCTCTTAAGGTTGCATATAGATTCAAAGTAATAATTTTACGCATCAAATGTGGTCGATGATGGCCACATCATGACTCCTGATTACTGGAACATTTATATGAATACACTTGATTATTGTTGCTTTTTACAATGTTGTACGACAGCTGTCATAGCCAGATGTTAGGAAAAAAATTTGTTCGCTTATTGATTAACTAAAAAAAAAAATATGAATGTTAGAAAATATGAGAAATCGGTTAGAAACCATGATGTAAGAGACATTTTGTTTTCAAAAGAAAATTATAAAAATTCAAATATTTTGGCTTAAAACTTTTTTCATTGGTATACAATTATTTTTTCTTCATTGTTGAGATATAACAATGTTATTGTAATTAAATACCTTAAAAATTGGTACATCAGTTAAAAGAAAGACCACACAAGTCACAAATACGTCTTCCCTGTGGTGAAAAAACACACACTTGAAAAACAAACAAAAAATACATCTAACCAAAAAAACAAAATAATATAAAGAAATTACCACAAACAGAGGCCACTACTACTACAAATAGATTTACAGAATTAGAAGACATGGAAACTGAAGTTACTCCTCAAACCAAAAAAAATAGCCTCATGAATTACAAGAATATCCAATGGAATTGCTGTGGATTAAAGGCAAATTACAATGAAATTTTATTTTTGCAAACCAAATTTAATCCTTTGGTTATTTATCTCCAAAAAATCTTCTTTAAGAATGAGGACAATTTTAATGTAAAACACTATCAACAATATAACTACATTCATAATACAGGACTTTATAATACTGTAACCGTTTTTCCCCCTCCCATTGCAAAACCCAATCATATTCTGCAAGGCAGAGAACAAAAATGGCAAAATCCACTATAAAACAACCAAACCAAAAGCTACAAACTAACAATCGAAAATACAAGGAGCTTGAAGAATAAAAAGCTCATAAAATAACTGGATACAACATCGAATACCATTCCCAAAATAACTGGATTCGGCATTAAATAACCCACCAAAGGGTTGATATGCCGTTAAACAAAAAAAAAAAAAAATTGGTACAAACCTGTTTTTGTGCAGCAGACAAAAAGAATAAAGAAAATTAAAATGGCTTCTGCTTTGATTTATATGCTTATTGTCTTGTGAAGGAACAAGATTTTTTATCTCATGCAAATGAGATGCCGTTGATTTGAATAAAAAAAACCCTAATTTTCAGAGACTGATAAGACTCTGATTTTGAAGTAGTAAGCTTTGACAGCGGTGTGTCAAATTAAACCCTGAAATTGTTAATTGAAAGTGCAGAATAGTTGATTATTTAACCACAGTTCTTGCTGTAGACACCAGACTACTCGGGATGTTATTGGAAACTGTTTTCTAAATGTCTACAATTTGTAATGAAAACATTGGCACAGTATGTATTAAAACTTATGAAAAAGCTTGTTAAGCTGAAATATTTTAATCTAATTATTTAATTTATTTGAAAAAAAAAAAAGAAAAAAAAAGTCTCTTGCATCAGGATTTGGTTTCTGATTTTTCATATTTTCATTAATTATTGCTTCAATTGTTCTAATATTACATTTAATATAAATATTTGAATTTAAATATATTTTATTTATGATGCATTTATGATGCCTTTAGTTATATTTTTGAGTAGATAATCAATGTGAATGAGTTTTTCCACCATTCTGCACTACAAACTATAAGTGATAATAATAAATTCTCATTATGATATAATATACTAGCAAAAATCAAAAGAACAATGTTTTCTCAAATATAAGTATTTATGGAAATTGATAATACACACACACACACACACACACACACACACACACACACACACACACACACACACACACACACACACACACACACACACATATATACACACAGATAGAAAATAAAAGAAAAACTGAAAATTGTTTATACATTCATCAACATTTTGTCTTTATATCAAGTGATTTATTTGAAGAAAAATATAGAAGTCAATATTTGAAAATAAGATTGTTTATTAATATATGACATTGCTTGTTTTTTTTTGTTTTTTTTATAAGGACTGTATGCTTTATTGTTTAAATTATGCCTAAAAGTCAATTTTTAGATTCGTTTTATTTCTATGCAAAAAATCGTGTTTTTTTTTTTTTTAATTAAATTCTTTTTTAAATATAAATGCAAGATGATTAGATCACCATCTTTGTAAATATCAATATTTTCCTTGATGATGAAAACTTGTTAATTATATACATTACTGTTAACTTGCATCATGCACCATCATGTAACATGGAAGTTTACAGTTTGGTCTTTTTATTCATATGTTATTGTCAAGGAACAGTAAAATTTTTTCCAATGTTTTACTATTTGTACATTGTCAACGGAAATATCTATATATTGTTTAGCAAAGTCTAATACATCATGTAGTATACATTATTTGATGTGAGGGTGAAATCTTTTCTATCAAATTGTGTAGATATGTAATTTCTATGTTGCTAATGTTGTTAAACTATTTTATTGCAATATTGATATTTCCATTGGTTCAAGTCAAGTCTGTTTCTTAGTTTAAAATTTTTTTTCTTTGTTTTTGTAAAATTTAGTAATGCATTTTTATATATAAATCACAATGGTCTAAATATCTATAATTTAGGATAAATAAGCAAAGAGTTCAGTTATATGTATTAGAGTAATATTTATTATTGGCAATATTGTACAAAATCAAACTGTATTGTAATCATCATCAGCTGGGTGATAATGATGATGATTGGTATTAAAGGTGTTGCGATGTCTCCTGCCTACAATGATGAGAAGGATATGCAAGGTATTTATCTCCCTTTCATCGCACAAAAGTCAGAAGTGGGATTGAAGAGCCAATGTCTCTTAAGGAGGAGCACTCTAGCCTGCAAAATTGTCGGCATTCCCCAGTATGGGTGCCTCTAGCAATTAGCAGTAAAGTGACCCCTTCTCTAAGAGAAGGCAAAACCTGGAACTGCACAGAACAAGCAACATATCACAGTTAATAAGGAAAAGGCCATTTCAGAAATGAGAAAAGAGACTTTGGTGCCGAGGGAAAAAATCCTTTGGCATACCATCAGACAACTAGATTAGTTTGAAATAATTGTGGAGCAACTCTTGGATAACAAAATGCAGAGATCTTGAGATAGAAGACCGGAAGAAAGTTGAAGGACCTAAGAAACTTTGATACAAACCATTAATGAGGATTTTAGACAATAGAATTTAAATGGAATAAATCCGCAAGACTGCCAAACTCAGTCTGAAATTGCAGGTTGTCAGATAACATCACTCATGATACCCTATTTGGGAGGCTGAATATAACAAAGCTTGATTTAACTCTTGATGATCTGCTGACTATGTTGTCATGTTCTTTGACCTGCTACCACACTTTCGTTTGACGTAATAGGAATAACAGGATTGTTTGAGGTTTACGCCTCTAGATCTGCTGTGTTCTGTCTATGCCCATGCATATATTAACAAGATTACCTCTTGAAGGGTCTGACTCTTTGCCACGCGGTCCATGTTCAGAGGAGCGAGTGTTCGATAAGAAAATACAGAAACCTTGAGGTGGAAGGCTGGAGAAGTTAGATGATTAAAGAAAATTTGAATGGAAACTGTCAACAAAGATCGTAGACAGTGGGATTTGGGATGCAATCAATCTTCAAGACTTCCAAATTTGAAGACTGAGATTGCAGGCTATCTGAAAATGTCAGATCCCACTCTGTAATTGCTATTCATTCTTGATGCAAATAATTTCTGTTTTATTTCAAACGTATGTCACAAAAAAATATTTACGATATTTACATTTTCATTTTTTTTTATTCCTTTCTTTTCAGTGGCTTTTTGAAAACTATAGTTGGAGGAATAGTGTCGGATCATCATGAAACAAAAATTCCATCAAACGTGGTCATTTGGGACATTCCAGAATCAAATATCTAAATAATCATAACCAAATGTAGATAAAAGAATCTTATGCAAAGCGGTTTTACTTGTACAGTATTTTTGTAGACATTTTTTTTTTTTTTAAACTTTTATTCATTATTCATATTTTTGAGATGAGGATTGATAATTTAGATTATTTGGGCTACTATTCTCATCTTGAGTGTTATTCTCACAAGATTTTGATTTATGTAACTAACCTTCTTCAGATATATCTTGTAAACTCTAAAATTTGTATGGAATTTCAAAACAGAACTCTGTAACTTTTTCTAGTTTTGCAAGGATGGATACAGGGACTAATTTATAACCAATTTTAAGTGATAATCCTCTAGAGGTTGAAGGTTCAATCTCTAGCGTGGATAATACTGAGATAATAATTATAAATTACTTTATGCTTTTACCCAGTCATGACTGAATGAACAAGAGAAATTTAATCTCATGGATTAAATAATGAGTTCTGTTTGACAAAAAGTTGTAGAGTTTGATAAAATGCACCTAAAGAAGATCAGAGGTTACATCGGCTGAAAATTGAGGAAAACATTCAAGATTAGAGCAATAGTCTGAATAATACAAAAAGCTTTTTTTAGTTTTAAATATAATTCTATTTTTGGCAAGACTAAATATCTTTTTTGGTCTTTTTTTTTTTTTTTTTTTTTTTTAAATTCATATCTATTAACTTTTCAACACTTTTCATAAACATATGAGTTTGGCCACTTTAGAAGGATGCATTATTAAAACTAACACTGGATTCTTATTGAATCATCAGGAAAATGTTATTTTTTTAAATTTCTGTGTTTTGTGTAAATAATTATGAAATAAAATTTTAATACTTTTAAACTCCTGTAAATAAACATTCATTATTGGTGGTGGATATTACAAAACATAGGAGCATTTTTTTAACCTTTTTTTTATTATCTTTTATTTTATTTATTTATTTTATTGTTTTTTTTTTTTAGCTTGATTTCTACGAGATCACTAAATCTATACTCCTTACATTTTGTTGCTATTTGTCTGGATTTTATTTCTTTCTCTTTCTCTCTTTGTTTTCCTGTTTTTGACAGTTCTCTGAAAATGTTAATTTGGACATAAAGGCTAATCTTTACCACTATTCATGAAGTTGGTAGAAGGAGTTAAATGACTTCTTTTTTTTTCTTCAAAGAATCATTTCCTGTCTCCATGTTTTACTCCTGTAACAGCCACATTTTTGTTTTCATTTGCTTATGTAGATATTTCATTTCTTCTTAATAGACAATAACTTCTCAATAACTCTATAATTAAGATCAATATGTATTTGTATATAAATAAATAAATTTACTTTTATCCCATTGTGCAAAAGTTAGTGAGTAAAATATTTGCCTTTTCGCAGCCCATATGTGAAACAATTTCAAGCAAGTTATAAGTTAATTATTTTTTATTTTTTAGCAGAAGTAAATATGAGCATACATCGGCAGGTAATGACAATGTTATTAATGCATAGATATAAAATTATGTACACTTGTTTAAGTTATAATTGATAATTTCATAGAAGTATGTTTGGTTAAATTTTACCTTCATCCTCACTATGTTAATAGAAAAATAAAAATCACATTTTATTATTTTTCGCTGTACGATTACATGTTATAAACCTGAAAATATCTGGAAAAATTTAATGTAAAATGATTATTCAGTTCTTTACCACATGATTTAGACTAGGATTTTGTATTTGCAAAATAGCCAGCACTAAAAAAAAAAAAAGTGAACAATTTTTTTTTAATTGTTATCACTAGTCTTTTTTTTCTTGTTGGGGGTTAATGAAGAATATATGTATACATCTTAGGAGTCCTGCTTTTTTCTGTTGAACAAAATACTAGAGGAGTTGCTTATTTTACATTGAGTTTATATACTTAAGTTAACTTACACATACTATGTATATATATCTATATATATATATAGATAGATATATATATATGAGAGAGAGAGAGATTAATAATTAACAAAAAATTTTTAAATATCTGTATTTATCTACTAATTTTCATTATTTAATATTTGGTTGAAAAAGCTAACTGGAATTGGCAAAAATGTCCAATCCCATAATTGGAAAAGATATAAAACTGTATATTAAACAATAAATTTATCATCACTGAAAAGTCCAATTGGACTGGAAAGATTTAATAACAAAAATAATGAGTTGCAGCTATCTATAAGTGACTTGTTTTTGTTATTTACAACCTAAAATAACATCTATATCCAAATTCTTGATGTATAATTACACACAAAAAATAGAATATCATTTTTACTTTTTCCATTGACATCATAGAGCAAATTGTAAAATTTTATATTTTTTATAACTAGTTGACAATAAAAATTTTTGATTTTATCATTTTCTCTAGACAATTATATGGTGCTAACATTTTTTTTTTTTTAAGAAATTAGCTTTTTTTCGTTTTCTGTATATTTATTTAAATAGATATAAATATATATTTCTTTCATTTAAAATATAAATAGAAATATCTGACACAGTATGATATAATTAATGCTGTGAAGGTGCACTGTGAAATAGGCTTTATTCAATTTATGAGGTTTCGATAAAATGTATACCAGTAAGAGTGCAGGGTAGTAAACAGTCGAAAATTGTAAACAATAACTTCTACCAAACACAATATTACTTAATTATCTACCGACCTGTATACTTTTAATATGCTAAAACTTTTTTGAATTTGATTTAATTCAAAGTTGTCTTTGCCACACATAAAAAAAATATGGCTGCCATCAATATTTTAGAGGTAGTTTGTTAATTTCATTCATTAACTGAAAAATAGTAACACAAATTATTTACATAGTAGTTATGTTATGGTTTCGATTTTATCTGATGGCCCAAGTCATTGAAATTAAAATATTTTTTTACTATCTTTTCAACAGTTAAATGACATTTTGGCAGCCATTTTTATATTGTGCATTAAGCCAGCTTTTGTAGAAATAAATTTATGAAATAAAACTTCTTATAAACAACTTCAGCACTTAAAAGTATGCAGATCAGTAAATATTAGCATACATCGGTAGAAACAATGTAATGACATAATATTATGACAATGCTATTAATGTATTAATATTATATTATCTTCTTAATCAATTTTCTTTTTATTGAAGCTTTCTCTTCTGTTAACTATACTATGCTTTTATCAATATAACTTTTCCAAATGTGTAAAAGCCAAAAAGAAAATTTTGGACAAAACATGAGAAATGAATAAGTTAAAATTAATCAGAGAAACATGGATGTGTTAGTGAGAAAAATGCCTTTTTGGTAAAAGTACAAAATAACGAAATCTCGATAACATGGCAGTCATTAACGTAAACGTACAAAAAAAAAAAAAAAAAATGCTGCTAACCTTAAAACTTTATTCTAATACAATTGATAGACATGGTTTCTTAAATTATTTTTTTGTTTGTTTACTAGTGTTAACTAGTCTCTACTTTTATCACTTGTTTCTGCTTTCAGTTTGTATTTCACTTTCAGTATTCCAATATATGAACGATTTATGTCAATTTCTTGAAATGTATTTTTAAATAAAGAACTTTAACGTTCATAATTCTTTTTTTTTTTTGTTTTTATGACCTAAAAGTTTTTAAAATGCCACTGGATTTGGTAGGAATAATTTGGACAAAAGCATTTTTGAGTATTGCCAAGAACCACATAAACATATTAATATAAATTGTTTATAAAAATTGTTTTTTAACAAAAGAAGAAAATGAAGGATAAACAAGTATAGGGAATGCATACAAAAAGAAATTATAACAAATGGCTACATTATTTTATAAATTTAAAGAAATTAATTTAAAAACCATTACGTAAACTATTTTTTCTTTTTCAATAATCCACAAAACAAATAGACATTAATTAAAAACATTATTTTGTTTAAAAACACAATTAAGTTTGGTAAATAAAAACAATACATTCATCATAGTTACTTATTCTTTCATAAAAATATTAACCAGCATATATTTTAAAAATATTTTTCTTCATACTAGCTATAAACCACTAACGGCTAAGTAAAGATGGAAAATTTGTATAAAAGTGACTTTGTGTGTGTGCCAAATGGTCTCTATTAAACTGCTCTTTCAATTTTTAGTCTACAAACTTGAAACTTAATATATAAGGGATTTGGACCTCTGGAACACATTCGATTTGGTCTTTAGCTAAATACCTGCTTAGAGGTCCAAATTGGAACTTGGCAGGCATAAGTTGACTTAAAGTGCTCTTCTACAAATGCACAGACGTATATTTATATGTTAAACTGCATTGAATTTTACAGTTTTGATATCCATCCATCCTTAAGTCATATTGTATCAAATACTGCTGGAGAGCTAAATGTTTTGGTTTTGTGAGGATCTATGAATAAAATAGTAAAATTACAACCGAATTTCAACTCATTAGCTATTACATATAAAGTGTGAAAAAGCATCTCTGCATATAAACTCCATGCATCCTTCTGGTCAGAAAAAAAATAGTCAAAAGTTAATCTGGCCAATGGGAAGCATGTGCGCCTAAAATAAGATAGAAACAGCCAACGTGTTGTTCAAGCTAGCAGAGAGATATAAATAGCCAAGATTTTTTGAACCAAAAAGGAGAGAAAAAAAGGAGCATAAGACAACAGCGCCAAGCAAAAAGAAAACTCTGCTTTCAAAGTTAAAAGCCGACAACCACTTTTCTGCTAACGATTGTTACAATACCACTGAAAAACTGATAAATGTTTATAATTTTACTTAGACATGAATTAATCCAAAACAAATTATTTTGTTTAAAAACATGAAGTTTGGTAAATAAAAACAATGCATTCATTATAGTTACTTATTCCTTAGTATGCCTCTACAAATCTGATGGCTAATCATAGTACACCTCATGTCTCAGTGGCAATATGTCTTAACTGGAGTGAATTAAAGTTTAAAGAAAAAAAACGTTGCCTGAAATGCAAGTGTGAACAACAATTGGTTAGCATATGGGTCTATTGTTAGTTTGAAGGAATGTCCCTTAGTGGTAACATTTTTATTCACATGCTATCATTATGATGCTCATTGGCTGGAAATGTAAGACTAGGGATGCTTAACATTGAACCATAGATTCACTAGTATATCGTTTGGTTAGTTGAAAATAACAGATGAAAACTCGGTCAGGGTCAATTTGGTAACATCAAGGTTAGTATCGACTCCACTGTAATAATTGATAGAAACATGTAACGTCATACGGTTCAAGGAGAGAATGAGTGAGAGAAGTAATCAACTTGATTGGAAGCCTAGAAGTGCAAACATGTCATTTTAAAATGTTCTATGATTAAACAGCGGTTTATCCTCCCTCGTCTGACTAGTCAATCAACAGTTTTGTTTGGACTTCTTTTTTTTTTTTTTTTTTTTTTTTTTTTTAAGGTACATAAAGATTTAATTGTAGGCAGTGTTTCCTCAGTCTATCAAAATCACGGGGAGAAAAAAAAAGCAGACATTGAGTTTACTTTCAACAACCTCATAACTCTTACTTATGTGTATTATCCTTTGTCCTCACATTCAGTTTCTGACAAAGGGGGAAGAATTACTGTTTCCTGGATCAGAACCTATCCACCTAACACTAGTTTTTTTACTTTGACTATTCATGGTACTCTTTCATTATCTAACTAAAAATCCTCATTAATCCTTCTTCGAGTGGCCTTTGGCATTAGTAGATAATAAATCATTAAAATCCTTGTGGATCCTGACTATTTTATCCTATGGTTCGTCAAGCATTTTAACACCCATCAACTAGCTCTGGAAGTCTGTGTTATCTACTGAAGTACTCTCATCTCTAAAGTTGAAGTGAAACCTAGCCATTAAAGATGGAGGATATGCATTGCATGAAGAGAAATATGAGAATGATATGATGGATGTCTAATGTTAGTTTTAAAAACAGGCTTAGTTCTGATGGCCTCAGATAGAGAATAGGGAGATATGTATAGTACTGGAAACTTTGTTGGTTTGGTTTTATTGAAAGAATGGATGAGTTTGTAAATATAAAACTGAGGTAGCAAGACCAGTTGGCAGAGAAAAGTAAAAAAAACCAAAAAGAAAAACCCGAAAAAGCGATAAGATTGCTAGGAATTTGCTGATTGATGTTTTGTCAGGGTCTGTTCCTTTATTAATAAAAGCGTTTACATATGAAACAAAGAAAATCGTCCCCTTAAGTAAGACACTTTATCAAATCTCCAATACTAACGATTACTACGATACTATCCCATTGATTACTGTGTACACAATAACCCCTATCCTGGAGTGGCTTCTGGGCCTTGATAAGTGGTGCCCTCCATGTAAAAAAAAAAAAAAAAAAAAAAAAAAAAAAAAAAATGGAAACAATGTATACAAAGTATTTATTTTTTTGCAAGTTCGACAGAGTTCACTTTGAGATGGTGTACATAAAGATGTGTACAATAAGGTTTGAAAAGGATGTGTGTGTGCGAAAGTTGAGGGAAATGTCTTGCATACCGTGAAGTGTGTATGTCAAGTGCACGCCTGCTGATTAGGTATGTTCATTAACGGCCAGAACGGAAAAAAAAGAATTTCCTGTGCATCACTTTTTATTCTATGGATTGTATTGACCTCTGCCATCTTAAAGGTCTGAAACACTCACTGATGAGTATGCATGTAAATACATAGAAAATAGATAGCTAATGTTACAAATATCCCCATCCACACTCTGAGATTAGGAAAAAAAAAATTAAATCTGTTTTTATGTTTGTAATAAGATATGTACCTTTTAAAAGTGTGTGAAAATGTAGAAAATCTGTAGATAATGCTACGAGAAGGATTTGAGAGAAAGAGGGATAAAGAAAGAAAGAATTAGCCAAAGATCTGTTAGTTTGAAAGTAAACCTTAAAAGCCATCCAACAGAGAATAAACCAATGATGATGATGTCCAATATGAGCATAATGATGTTTATGATAGCATGGTTATTTATATAAGAATGGGGATATCTTTTCTAGATTGTGGTTAAGAGATCACAAATTTTTGGAAAAAGTGTGATCCTTGATTAATATAGGTTTATTTGCAAGGCCAGCCCATAAAAGACTGAAAGGTTGAACAATCGAGGTATTTTATCAGAGGTGAAATTTCCAGTTAGTTAAATCTTTTTAGCTGCTAACACTTCACTCTCATTGCTACAAGAAAAATTTTCATTCTGAAAAAGAATTCTAACCTATCAAATTTATTTCAGCTCTATTAACTTATTTTGATTATAATTTTGTGAGTATACTGTAAAAAATCAAAAGTGAATTCTATTGAGAACTATTTTTTAGCTGTTATTAATTCAAAGTTTTTATTTCTTAAGCCAAATGTTATAAAAATTTAATGTCAATTTTTTTAAAGGTTTTCTTTTCATATTGACAGCATTATTTATTTAAGAAATACCATTTTTTATGCATGTAGCTTTCTGTATTCAAAATTATGTACCTCTTTGTCCATAGTTGTCAAATTTTTAAATGAACTCATTCTGGTTCTTATTATTTGGTATGCAAAACACATGAAATCAGTAAACTAATCTCATAGAGAGATTTCCTATCTGATTTCATCCGTTGTATCAATTATTCACTGTGACTCCAGTAAAAGACCCCCAGCTACATGATCGCCTGGCCTGTTATAGGGATGGCCTTGATTCTAAAAAACCAGAAAACAGCCAGGGGGTTTTACTGTTGCATAATGCGTGTGTAGATCTACTACTATAGATTTTAATATTACTAGGGAGGGGGGGGTCGTAAAATGCGCTTTAGTATAATATTTTAATTTGTCCAGATTTCGTATATATTATTATAGAATCGTGATTTGAAAAGTAGATAAAAAGTATTTGGGTGTCATCAGCTAAAATTAAAACCAAATACAAAACTGTAGCATTCAAAGCTGGTGACGTTACCACTGCACCAACGTGACATGCATATGAACTTTATTAAAAATTAAAAATAAACTAAGATGAATGCACGAAATGTATAATGATTATTTTCAATTTTGACCCCTTTTCGGACGCTTTAAAACTATTTTAACCGGTTAAAAACCCATAAAAGAACAATCCATAAAAAAATCCGATCATTTGAGGCTCATAGCACTGCTCTGTGACTTTTAGTTTCGGAAGAGATAGAGTTTGAAAATATGGAGACAGACAGACAAATAACCTTTTATAAATTAGATTTTAATTTATGCAGATTTTTTATTTATTAATATAGAGCCAACACTATTATAATCAATCTAGCAAATGGCTACTATATGTTAGGTACAATTGTATCTAATGTATAGTAGTGATTTGAAAGTTAAAAAAAAAAATGATTTGGCGTGCCCTCAGCTAGACTCAAAACCAAAACGTATAACTCTCCAGCGTTATTCGTTACCCTCTAAGTCACCTATAAATTTATATTTGCCCATGCATAGAAGAGCACTTTAAGTCAACTTACGCCTCCCAAATTCCAATTAGTATATATATACTAGTGAGGGCGCCCAACTTTGCCCGGGCATAAATATGCTTAAATATGATATTTTAATTTGTCCAGATTTTGTATATATTATTATAGAGCTGTGATTTCAAAAGTAAAAAAAAAAAAGTTTTTGGGTGCCATCAGCTAGAATCGAAACTGAAACTGTAGCATTCAAAGTTGGTGATGTAACCACTGTATCAACATGACACGCATATGAAATGATTAAAAATAAACTAAGATGAATGTACAAAAGGTATAAAGTTTGTTAAATTTTTACCCTTTTTTGACCCCTTAAAAACTATTAACTGGCTAAAGACCCATAAAAGAACGGTCTATAAAAAATCCAGTCATTTAAGGTTCCTAGTGCTGCTTTGCGACTTTTAATTATGAAAGAGATAGTTTGAAAATATGAAAACGGACATATAACCTTCTATATATTAGATATATTATTATTATATGTATATATTTTCAGTATTTACTTCGACATTGCTCAATAGGTAAGTAGACCTAGGTAGTATATTTTGAAAACATATATAGCAATTAAGCTACACAGAATTCTCTGCATTTCATCCTCATGAGGATTCCTTGGGCTATTGCATGGAATTGATGTTACTTCATGTTTTGTATATCCCCATGATACTGGGTTTGCTAGTCAGCCAATCAGATGCTTAGTTATTCCACACCCATTTATTATAGCCAATGAGCGTGCGCGCCTGTTTCTTTGTTGTTTTAGCGAGGATTTTTTTATTTCTTTGTGATCAGAGATGACCTAGTTTTAATTTGGATGTTTATTTACATTTTATGTTCTACTAGAGTGTTTGTTAATGCATTTGTTTATTTATTAATTACTATTATTGATTATCATTTTTATTGTTGTTTTATTAGTAGTGGTAGTACATTGTTTTTTTTTTTTTTTTTTTTTTTTTTTTTTTAGGATAACGTTTATTTTGTGTATACATACTATTGCAGTTTAATAAATTTTGGGGTTCTTTAAAGCTTTGGTTAACTAATGTCTCATTCAAATATAGTCTGCATGGGTTCTCTAGGTTTCTATATATGTTAGCTATTGTTGTATAGAGAGGAGGATGATATCGACGTATAAACTGAGTCATATTGTATAGCCACGTATCAACTCGATGTATAGACATATGCTAAACAGCGGGGTATCACACGGGGTATATAAATACAGTTCACATTTACATAAAAGTATCATATTTTATAAGAAGAAGAATATGTGATTTATACCTTTTCTTCTTCCGGAGTTCTTCTGTCTTCACTGTTAGGCTCTGGTGAAACATGCAACAACCAACACCATAACCGATCGAGACACCTGTTTTTCTTCTTTTGTGAAACCACAAAACAACACTTTATATTTTTAAAATATAAATTTATTTTAACTGTCTCAGTGGTTTTCACAAGGAGTCTACTTACGTGCCTACATGCTTGTTCTTTCCTGCCCGCTTCCCGGCTTTGAATACGTCTATTCATTTTTGTGACCAAACTCAAACTCTTCAATCTAATCTTCCTGACCTCTTGACCTGTCAGTTCCGTTGCATGATCATCAAAAGCACACGTCTCCTAACATGTGACCTCTGTCACGTACACAACTGTTGAAGGTCATTTTGTTTATTTTTAACTTAGCTAATTTCTGTAAACATCTTCAGTTTAGACCCATTGTTACATTCCAGACCAATTCTAATAAATAACTTCCAATATAAACTATTTTAACAATATCATTAGATAGATAGACAGATAGATAGATCGATAATAACTAATTTAACTTTTACCCATGTTATTATCTAACACTATTGTCCACTTTACTATCGTGATCGTCCACTTTCTTTGAGCTCTCAACAGTGATTTGCTAATGCTGTTTTTATTTGGTATTTTTCGAATTTGAATGTACTTTTGTGATCATAATATCTGGTTTTAAAATCTAGGGAGGTCATTCCTATATAGTACTTTTTGTTATTCATGTTTTCTCTGGCAAAAATTGTGGCCTGGTAAACGATGCTTTTGGTTGAGCATTTATTTTGTAGTGGACATTTTGTCTTATTTCTACAGTTACAATTTTTTTGCATATTACTAGTGTTTTTATTTCTATTAGAATTAGCGTCAGTACTATTTCTAGTAATTATATTTTTGTTTTTTGTGTTACTTCTATTGTTATTGTAGTGACCCACTACGTCCGGCAGGAACATTGCCACAGCGATCACCACTTTGAAACGCCTACGCATTATTAAAAATGCTTAGGAACATGATGTTGTGATGCAACCGCATGCATACAAAAAAGCAAAGGAACTATGTTTATGGTCCATCGTGCTTGAATATGGTGATCAGTTCCAAAGCAGCAAGCGGGCACTAT
Source organism: Euprymna scolopes (assembly GCF_053919585.1). Taxonomy (NCBI): domain Eukaryota; kingdom Metazoa; phylum Mollusca; class Cephalopoda; order Sepiida; family Sepiolidae; genus Euprymna; species Euprymna scolopes. The sequence continues at coordinate 84,013,978 of NC_136503.1, read as the reverse complement.
AAAGGTATTTCCCCACCAAAATCAAACCAGTTTCTCTCCAAATTCTCAAGTGCAGCACGTGTTTGATGAAGGTCCATCTTCATGAGATGTTAAAAAACCCATCATGGTTTTACGCAGGCCACAGATGAACTACACTACTCATCGTGAAAATTCAACACATCCAGCGAGAAATCAAACCTCCTTTTAAACATTTGTATCCCAAACCACTGTTCTTACGGTACAAACACACACACACATATTCACTTTTTGGGATTACGAACTGTTTCCACCAGAAAATAGCCATAGTAACTCCCATCCCACCTGTGGCACACCTATCATAAAAAAGCACAACTTTCAAGCGTTGTGCTATACACACAAAATGCACACACCAATAATCATTTACTTAAAACGTTCAAACGCAGGAAAACATTTATGTTGGAACACTTTATTTTAATACTTCTATCAGGTAAATAAATGTTATTTATTTTTTATCAACTCAGCAATTCTGTGTTCTTTATCTAGTGCCGTCTTTTTCTGGATTTATTTTCATTTCTTTATTTAAGGATGTAAATTGGTAACCCTTCCTATAATTTGATGTTTTTATCATTAAGGGCTCCAAAAAAGCATCCTATAGTTATGGTCACTTTTTAATTAATTTTGTTATTTTCTTTTTGGTTGTTCCTATTTCCCTCACTTCATGTTTCTTTCAAACAAAATTATTATACATAGATATATTTATTTTCAAGAAAATTTAGTATTTTATTATGTGCTTTAATTATCATCTCTAGGTTTTCGCAGCAACTATAGGACAGCTTAAGGTTCTTTTTATTAAGGATTTTGTGTAAAATGTTTGTTATGGGGGAATGTTTTTTTTTTGATGAGGTTTAAGAATTGTTTGCGAAGATTGGTTTTTACCATTTAGTTATAAAGATTTCTTTTTTGTCTATTTTTAGTCTTATTATAAGTATTGGTGTTTTGTTGTTTATATTTGACTAGCAGAGGTACCCGGCGTTGCCTGGGTGTTTCGAGGTGTGTGTGCTCTTAAATCAAAAAGAAACACGGGGCGGGGGGTTAAAAAAGTTTTGGTAGGTAGGTAAAACCGAACCCGAAGCCCTGAGACAAAGTTGGAAAATAAAATGTGAAAAAAAACATGACACATTAACCGCTCGGCCAGCAAGAAAGAGTTACTGAAAGACGTTTGAATTTATTTAAGTAGGAAGAGAATTGACAGGTGCCCGCACTTATTGACTTAATGAGGTCAAATAATGAGGTCGCAGTTAATATTTTTTGCGGGACAGTTTTAATGAGGTCAAAATCCGGTTTGTTTGTTTTTACCCAAGTTTGGGGAAAACCAGCTCCCCCCGTTTATTAGGGGAGTGTCCAGATAAAAGCAATTGTCTGATAGCCGACATTGACCAAACGTTTACACATCGCTTTCCAGAGACCACACGGCCGTGGGCCAGAGAACTGCCGATTCAAATCCAGTTTCGCTTTTTTATATTGAAAAGCGAAAGATATGCACGGCGATCTAAAAATCTGGAAAAAATAGCGCCTGAAAGTCGGGCAAATTAAATACATACACAACCCCCATTTGTAACTCGTAGATATTATCATTCAGACAGCATACAAAAAGTTTTCAGAAGGAATGAGCCAACCGAGAAGCCCAGCGAAATAAGCCTTTTGCGGACATACACAAAAAGCGAACATACATACACTCACACATTTTCGCTTTTAAATTTATAGATTTCGATATTTTGGTATTGTTGTATTCCTGTGGGGGTGTGTATATATGTATTCTGTACATATATATGCATGTATGTAACAGTGTCTTATTGAATATGCATCTGTTTTTCATGTATCTACATGTGATTAGCTAGTTTTCGAAATGTCACAAAACAACTTATCTGGTGTATGCTCACATATAACAACAAATAAGGGATGGAATAAACATCATTGTCTCTTGCCAGACAAAGGAAAACATTTCTTCACAAAAGGGATGAATAATCTATGGGGTTACAACATTTGGCCAATTAGAGAACACTCTTTGATCTTGTATGGAAAGCTGCAATGAAAATTCTACCGTGAACAACAGATCTCGGGTTTATTTTGGCAACCCTTATTCCAGAATGTTGTTCCTATTTTGGAAAGGTTGAATGCTGATATAATTTTGTTTACATCTTAATTATCGATCTTGTCCCTGTTGGGTGCCATCCTGTCCGTCTTATAAAAACATTTTCTTTTTTTTTTTTTTAAACATAGGCATAAACACTCGAGGATAAGGGTTAAGAGTGTACAGTAGTCAATTGGACAATATAGTAATCGATAGTAATGGAAATTCGGTAAATTTGTTAACTTAAGTGGAACGACTCATCAAGAACTTGTGTGTACGTTGGACTTGAAGACAACCATATTGTAGTCAGCTGGAAAGCAGGAAAACGGAAGACAATTCCACAGGCGTGCAGTTCTAAGAAAGAAGCTTTGTTCATGGAATCTACGTTTAGGTTTAGGCACAGATAAAGAGTAGGGGGAATTATTGATAGTGTTTTCAACTAAACGAGTGTTTCTTGTGAAAGTTTGGGGAGGGGAGACCATAGATTTAAGCTCAGTCGAGCACTTGCCATGAAAATAACAATAAAGCAGAAACAAACTTGCAACATCTCTTCTGTGAGATAGAGGTTGCAGGGAATGGAAAAGGACATCTCCTACGAGGCTACAAAGTCTATTTTGAACTCTATCAAGGCAGGACAAATCCTTTCTAGCAGTTCCTGCCCAGATGTGGCAGCAATATTCCACTCTTGGACGTACCTGGCTCTTATATAGATAGAGAATTGCATCAGCAGTGAGATATCTACTGGATCGATAGAAGGGTCTCACCATTTCTCCAGCCCCCTTGGCAACAGATTTGATGTATGTGTTCCATTTAAGATCAGGAATAAAGGTCAAGCCCAGAAGCTTGTCAAAACATGAGGCCTCTCCAAGACGAGAGCCATTCATTTCAATTGATGCCAGATGTGGATCAGAACATTCATGATGTAAAGATAGAAGTTTGATTTTAGATGCATTAAAAGTAACCAGCCACTCCTTTCCCCATTGTACAACATGCTCAAGATCAGAGGAGAGAGAATTGAGTTGTGTGAGTTGTGTGATGTCTTTCGGCGGTCAGAGCCCTCCAAGGTCACTGCGGCAAGCGGCCTCCAGTTGGGACAGTATAGGCGGCGTCGAATCAATAGACTGCTGCACCGTTTCGCTGTCCCTCTTTACACAGACAAGCATGTGGCGTAAGCTATTGGATTCACTGCGTCTCATAGCGGTATAACCGGGGATCTGAGGTTCGTCTGGTACAGACTTCAGCCAGGTATCCAGCGCCGACTTGAACGATTCTGTTTTGCAGTTCGTGATCTCTCTGATATTACGTGGTAGGCAATTGAAGAGCGTAGGACCCCGGGAATTTAAACTCGATTCCCTGAGCCGTCGGATCCAGTTGTCCCTGGCACTGGTTAGGGGTGGTACCACACACCTTCTGCCACGTTTTGAGATATGGTGCTGTATACCAGCATTGGGCACCTGGTTCTCCATCATACGCCAGGTATAGATGATTGAATATCTTTCTTGCCTGCATTGAATCGATTTGATATTCAACGTATCCAGCAGTTGCCAATAATTCAATTGACTATAACCAGCTATCTTTCTTAGAAACGACTTCTGGATGGCCTCCAGAGAGAACTTGGTCATTTACGGTCTTAGATGTGCTACCATAGATGGTAGTGTCATCAGCATAAACGTCTACGAATGATGTAAGGATGTGATTTGGAAGATCATTAATGTAGATCAGGAAAAGAGTTGGGCCCAGGTTGGACCGCTGTTATTTCCATAACACTGTTACCAGTTCAAATGTCGATTACTCATCTTTCTATCTGGGACATCCAACGTTTGTTTGCCAATAATGTAATAGTATTTACTATTTTTTAGAGTTGTGTTGTAGATGTTGTTTGATTTCTTAAATACATTTTTGTCTCTAGAATTTTTGCTAAGTCTACTTTTGATAGAGCTAGGAATCTGTTTTATGATTTTTTTTTTTTTTTTTTTTACACAGTGATCACCACTTATCAAGGCCCAGAAGCCACTCAGGGATAAGGGTTATTGCAAGTACATTACGTTAGTGTGGAGATTTGATGTTTACTTAAGGGGGCGGTTCATTAGGAATTTGTTAACATTGGACTTGAAGACATCCAAGTTGTAGTCCGGTGGGAAGCAGGCAGACGGAACAGAGTTCCACAGGCGTGCAGTTCTAAGAAAGAAGCTTTGTTCATGGAATCCGCGTTTTGATTTAGGCACAGATATAGAGTGGGGGAAATTTTTCACAGTGGATTCAGCTAAACGGGTGTTTTTCGTGAAAGATTGGCAAGGGGGGAGCAGAGATTGGAGTTCAGACGAGCACCTGCCATGGAAATAACGATAAAACAAGGATAGGCTCGCAACGTCTCTTCTGTGGGAGAGAGGTTGCAAGGTAGAGAAAAGGGCATCCCCCACTAAGCCACAAAGTCTATTTTGTACTCTGTCAAGGCAGGATAGGCTGTTTTTAGCAGCTCCTGCCCAGATATGGCAACAGTATTCCATCCTTGGACGTACTTGGCTTTTATATAGATAGATTGTTGATCATCCTTTATCTATCTTACTCTGGCTATTCTATTCTTAGCTAGAATCATTGCAATCGTCAAAATACCACATTTACTCAAGAAGTCATTCTACTTAATTGTTGAAAATATATGTCGGAATATTTATTTGCAGAAATATAAAAATTAAATTACATCTATATATCTATAAAAGTGAAATTATCTGTGTATGGGTGTCTATCTGTGTTTGTATATTTCCCTACCAAACTACTCTGTCAATTTTCAGTCTATAGACTCGAGATTTGACATAAGGATTATTGAGATTTGAGAAAATCTTTTTAATCCATTTTCAGTCAGAAATTTGGCTGTCAAGAGGTCAAAGTTCAATGATTTGACCTTTGAAAACTCTACCAATTTTGGGTCTGAACATTTGGAATTTTAGATGTGGGTTACTTGGACATGGATCAAACTTTATAATTTGATTTGAGCCCAAAACAATAAATGTTAAGGTGTCAAAATTGGGGTCAAAGAAAAAGGGAGATAAATATCCAGAGTGACATAGAATAATTTTGTTAACATTTAACATATCAAATCTTTTTGGTTCTTCATTATTTTATCGAAATTTGAAATATTGAATTTCAAGTAAAACCAATCCTATTGTCATGTTGCAGTAAGGAAAATATCCAAAAATTACGAAAAACGATAAAGTAGAAAATTAATAATGAAAGTTTTCTAAAACAATTAGCGATAATTAAGTTTTGCTAAATTGGCCAATTTTGTTCATTTTCTTGAAAAACTATTTTCATTAATAATTATTTTTCTACTATATCGTTTTTTATAATTTTTAGATATTTTTATAACTGCGACATGACAATCCAGTTTATGACTATTGGTTTTACTTGAAATTTAATATTTCATTTTTCGAATTTTGCAACAATAACGAAGAAGAACCATCTTTTCTTAACTCTTCTGTGTATTGAGTTTTGTTTGAGTCCAAAATAAAAATTTTTGTTGTACGACTAAAAGTTATTCCTTCTGATGTTTGTGGTAGCTAATAATTTTTTTCTTATGTAGAACACAGACACTTCCAAGAAATATTGTCAAAATTATTATCATCATTTCCAATGAACGTCACTTCAACATATAAAAACGTTACCAAGATAAAGAAAAGCAACAACAAAAATGAAAAGAGAAAAGACTTGGTGGATAGAAACAAACAATCAATTTTATTAGGAAAAGAAAAAAAGAACCTTAGAGCCAGTTTACAGCATGGAATCATCAATATATTTTTCTGAAATTTTACCTTAGGCTGTTTTTTTTGTTTTTTTTTCGAGACTCCCTTTATCAATCAGCAGATCCCAACTACAACCAATCACGTAAACTCATGTGCACAGTTCATACAAGCACTCTAAAATTACAGGTAGAGAGAAAAGATGTAGAGAGCAGAAAGAGACTAATTATTTTATTTTATTTTTTATATTCAACTGTCTTCTCAAATTCACTTTTTCCTGGTTCAAATTATCTACCCCAAGCCGAATGGGTGACTCAGCATACCACATTTTTTTCTAGTTATCTAAAAAAGTCAAGTTCATGTGTGATCCTAAAATATTGCAAGAATTTTGGGGGGAATATATTTCTTCTTTTTTTTCTCTTGTCTTTTTCCTTTTGTCTTTTTTCTCTTGTCTTTTTCCCCTTCTATTAAGATTGCTTTACTGCTGCTTATGTTGTTGGTCATGTGAGTAATTTCGGCCTGTTGATTGATCTGCACATTCCCACGTTTTGTGATAAAATTCAAGCTGAAGTCGTAAGTTCAGGCTTAACACTTGAAATGTGTTGACATGCTATCTTCTTTATGTCTAAACAGGATGTTAAAATGTTGAAGTGAACTAGTTCAAGTTACCTGACGAAGTGTATTATGTTGAAGTGATTATGTCTAAATTTCCTGATGAATTTGTATCTTGCTTAGAGAAATCTACTTCAAATAAATCCAAGAAATCTGACTTGGTAGTTAAATATGTCGGAAAAATACCAGCTTGCAGAAGAGAAGACACATGCGGGAAATATTCTTACTAGGAAAGATTGAATTAGAAATGTCTTTCACTTAACTAGATATTTTCTTATAAGGCTGAAGAAAATGGATATACGTCTCAAGCTGCAATATTTAAAGTCAAAAGAAAAGAATATTTCTATTCTGACGGGACTCAAAGAAGGAATGAGGATTTTTTTTTTTTTTTTACCGGACTTCTTGGCTCTTAAGAGAACATTATTATACGAAGAACTATGTGTACTATTTTTGTTTTTTCATTTGCTGGTTATTCCTTCAGGATAATGAGGAAATAAATTCCTTGCTATAAAAACACTCTTGAGACATTATTTCAGATAATAAGTTATCTTTGTCTTCAGATATTTCAACTAATCTAGTCGAGAGGACTTTAATTTTAAAATAGTCGACATTAAAAAATATAAGCTTAAATTGCAAACAAAGGGAGCAAACTCTGTTCGACCTTTCTAAAAAAACATTCCTATGTTGGTTGAAATCTCATATCACAGCAGTAAGTAAAAAAAAAAAAAGGCCTTCTCAACCCGTCTTCCTTTCTGTCTTTCTTTTTTTTGTAAGGACTTTCTTTGTAGCTGAGAGCAAAATCTTAGCAGCAGACAGCTCGTGAACTTTTTTTGGCTCTAAGTTTCTTTTTTTTTCTTTTCCTAATAAAATTGTTTGTTTCTATCCACCAAGTCTTTTCTCTTCTCATTTTTTTTTCTGCTTTTCTTTGTCTTTGTAGTAGTAACGTTTTTATATGTCGAAGTGACCTTTGTTGAAAGTGATGATAATAATTTTGACAATATTTCTTGGAAGTACCTGTGTTTTACATAAGAACAAAATTGTAAGCTATAACAATCGATATTATCCAAAGAACTTCCAAATTCTTTTGGAAAATTTTGGTAATTTTATTATAGAATTATTTCTGTCTCCCCACTACTAAAAATACCTTAATCCTACCACAAACCTTAAGTCCGACAGGCAATGCCTACCCCAATAAAATCAAACTCTTTTAACCTTATCACTAAACTTAAGTCTAGGTGACAATACATCCCACTAAAAAAAAAAAAAAAATTGCAGAAAAAGGATCGAGATATTAGATGGGGATGATTCTAGAAACAAAATTTTGAGTTTGTTTACCTTCTTGCTAAGAAGTTAGACAAAAGCTTAGGTGAGGTTTTGAAAAGCCAGTGTGCTAGAAGAAATGCACTCTGGCCTAAGAAAATGTCTGAGCAACCCTGTTGGACTGTCTTGTAGGGGCGCTAACCTTTTTCTCAAAGAGAGAAGGGAAAGCAACAACCAACAGCGATAAAGTTACTGTCGTGTGTCGTGCTGATTGTCGAGTACGTAAACAACACCTAATATCAAAACTTTAAAGTGTTACAATTCTGCAACCCTTTTTTAGCAGAATGTAATGTGATACGCATCGTGCCAGATTATCGTACATGACAATACCATCACCCACCCACCCGCTTATATTAGCAAATACGGTACGCTAGCAAGGGAAAATGATATCACGGTTAGAACCCGACTGATACTGCCGCACAAAGTTTTCTGAAAGTTGGTATTTAGTCGACAGATAGATTTTTGAAATATGTCGTTTTAAGCAAAAACAATATCACGTGCTTAATTGTCATGTCGAAAATAGTAATATATCCAAAAATTCATCGAGCAGAAAGTTATTTATAGTTAAAAGTAATTTTTATGGGAAATTGGTGAAAAATTGCATTTTTTTAGATGTTATAAAATAGACGGTGAAGAGAAGAGTTCACACACAGGGGACATATCTCGGAACGCATATTTTACATTACATTTTAATGGCAATTTACTAAAAACACAATAGCAGTTGTTCTACTGGATGAATTTTCGTAATTTCTTTTGGATATATTACTATTTTCGACATGACAATTAAGTATGTAATATTGTTTTTGTTTAAAATGACATAAAAAAAAGTTTATCTGTCGACTCTATCTTAACAAGCAAGCACAAGCACCTGAAACTTTTAAGGTGTCGACTCAATATGTTTAATTGTTGACGCTGTATATCAACGAGCTTTTCTTTTCTTTTCTTTTTAATGTTGTACCTTTATTAAACTCATTCTTTTTATTAATTAAAAATAATTGAACATTAGTCTAACTCGGCCGTCATGCAAAATTTTACGAAAACAAACAAACAAACAAAAATAAACAAACAAACAAAACAAAATGATAAAAGAAAAAATATTTTGAATGGTTCAATTTGATTTTTGGCTATCTTGAAGCTGTTAGCTCCTAAATGAGGCGCGTGGGGGAAATGTAATAGATAAAAATAACACAAGTAAATAAATAGTGAAAAAAAAAAAAAGTATAAAGAAAGAATGCGATAATGGAAAATTAGAAGCGTTCGGATGGGGGTTGTTAGATTTCCTCTCAAGTCCCTTCTCTCCCGTAATATTTTAAAATTTATTGTTTTCAATCAAATGAAATAGATTTTCTACAGTTTTAAATAGTAAGACCCCCCCCACACACACACACACTCAATATTGAATCAAATAATTACATTTTTTGTTGCACTATATTTTTAGGGAAGTTAGTGGTAAGATTATTTTTATTTAGGTAGGGGAGGTGTTGCTAATCGCGCTTATGGTTAGTAGTAGGGGTTTAAGAGATTTTTTTCGTATTAAAAAAAAAAATCTCCCTCTCTTCAAAATACACAATTTATTTATCTTAAGGGGGGGAAAATGGTCATACTCATATGCCCTTAACTTGCCCGGAAATGGATCTTCCTGTTACGTTAAATTGATATGCGCAACTTATCCCCCTCACTAAATTCTAAATTATTTGTTTTTCCTAAAGAATTTCAATAATGTTTGCACGTAATCGCCCAAAAATGTAGAATATTAGTTTTTACAGAGAGCCGAATGCAGTGGAGGATTCTCATTTTACTTTTAAATGTAAATATGTTTTATTTCTAATTTGACAAACTTAAAAAAAAATGTTTCCCTTTATGTATTTTGATTCAATAAACTCATGAAATTTTCAACAATATTTTTTGATTCTAACATTTTTACGTACATTAGTGTAAACGATTATTAAGAATTTTTTTAACGCTTAAAAAACGTTTACAAACTATTTTCCTACTTTAAAACTATGCGTTTTATATAAATATTTTGGGGCAAACTGTCACCACCTATATATTAAAAAATAAAAATAAAATAAAAAATCCAGGATGTTGTTGTGTACGTCCCCCTTCCAACGAGGGCAGAGTTTTTAATTAAGGGAAAAGTAGTTGTCAAAAAATGAATTGGGATAAAATTTACCTCAGTCTAGGAGGATTTCTTCACTGACTAAGAACAGAAAAGGTGAATTGTAGCATCACAACAGATACTACACTCCTCTCAATGTTGCTTTTCTGTTGAAAGTGTAAGAGCAAAGTGTAAAAGTTAATTAACAACCTAATTTAAATATCTAACTTTGTCCTCGCCGGGGACAGGGGTTCTTGCTAAAATGGGGACTAAAAACTTTAGCTCGTTCACTAAAAAATTAAATATATTCTTAGTAAAAATTAAAAAAGGAGCATATAAAGAACTTTCTTGAAAGTTTGTTTTTCAAAAATAGAATTTAGTAAGGTTTCGTTCGAACGTCGGCGATCATTCGAGAAAGACTTAGTATATGAAAAGAAAAAAGTGAAAGGTAAATTGATGCAAAATCTTTTCTTCTTTCCATCGCACCTTTTAAGGCCCGTTTTTAGGGAACGTTTTTGTTGAACAAGTGCGCTGATTGGTCGATGAGAGTTATCTCCCTTTATTCTTTTACGACGATTTGATTTTTTTTCCCTTTGATTTATTAAAAAGACCATTTTTTGATGAAAGAATTGATACCTTTAGTGATTTTCCAATTTCGACAATAATCATATAGAAACCGAATGAAATATTTATATATATATATATATATTTTACTAAAACAAACAAAAAAAAAAATATTAACTGCGGATCACTTTATGTCAACTTCCTGCTCTGAAGGACCTAATACATGTGTGCACTTTGCGTCAAAACATGGTAAGAATCCGTCTTCAATTACTTATAAAAAACATTTATTTATCAGTTTGTTTATTTATTTTTTCTTATATGACCACGTTTTACACCGCGTTTTAAAAGTAATATCATTGTATGCCGGTTTAGTCAAAGAATCATAAAAAACAATAACACATTAACTCCAACAGTCACTATCTTAAGTTCAAGTTTGCAATTCGGAAAAAAAAAAAAAAAAAAAAATGTCAATATGAGAAAAAAAAAAAAAAAAAAACTATAATATTGGCAATTACTTTCTGCAAAAATTCTCATTTAAAAAATGCAACTTTTAAGCTGCGTATTTTTTTTTTTTTTCAAATAAAAGTTTGTTTTGATTTTCTGAATTATTATTCTCATTTTGGTTGTTATTATCACAACGTTTCAGCCGATATAACCTCCAACCTTCATCAGATTGGATATTTTTTTCGAACTCGGGAATCCATACTGGCATTTCAACTTAACTTTTAATAAACGATGTTTTCTGACAACGTTTCGCAAATTCATACTAAACCCGTAGCGCAACGGTTAAAGTCGTTGATTAACAATCAATAATAGTCGTTGTATCGAATAGTAGATTGAAAGTTCAATCTTTAATACAAGCGATAATTAGCACTTCTTTGGCCATGGCTGATGGAATGAGAACAATCTATCATTGTAAATTATTAGTTCTAGTCTTTTTGTGGTAGGATCGACAGGAGTTCGGCATGAATATTATCAAGCAGATCGGAGGTTACATCGGCTGAAACGTGAAAATAACAACCAAAATAAGAATTCTAATCGGAATAATATAACATCAATCTTCATCTTAAAACCTGCCAAAACATTAAAGTTTATTTTATGGGCGTCTTCCAAAATAACCAACAAAACGAAAAAGTTGTAAAAAATATATAACATTTATTTCCAGTAGCTAGTAGCTGAATACGTTTTTTTGTGTTTTAACTTATTTTAAAGCGTTTATTTAATTGAAACTAAAGTAGTGTCGCATGTTAATGCCAGAAAAAAAAAACATAGCTGACATTAGACAGTCATCTGGAGAATCTCAATAATCGCTGAAAAATCGAAAATTAAACCTTAAACAAAATACTTTTTTATTTCCTCGTTGAACAATCAAAACTAATAGTAAACAGGAAATATCTTTTAAAGATTGAAGTTTTAGATTTAGTTCGACAATAGTTCAGTTCAGATTCTGCAGATCAAATCGTTTTATGGAATTCTATTTTTTCCGCATATTGACGTTTTATTTGTGATTATTTGTTTTCGGCGAGAGGAAAAGCTTTCCTTTGTAGCTTAAAAAATAAAATCGCAATCGATACCGTAAATTTAGTACACACACACACACACACACACACACACACACACACACACACACAAAAAGAAAAAATGTTTTGGGTATTTCTACAGATTTTGAATTTTTTTCAAGCACTAATCTTAAACTAAGTTTTCGTTCTGCAAAATTAGTTTTGTTAGGTTCAAATTCTGTAGAAGCACCGGTTTTTGTTTATATAATCGGCCGAAATAACGTGGTAATAATTATTTGATTGTAAAATAATAAAAAAAAAATGTTTATTAAATGTTTTATTGTTTCGTTTAATTTATTAGTTTTTATTTTTAAATCACGTTACACAAGAACATTTTTTCTGTCTTTTTTTTTTTTTTTTTTTTTTTTGCTTAGAAAATGAACTAATATTTATATGAAAAAGTTATTGTAACAATTCTGTTTAATCTACCTAGAAGTAATTTCAACGATTTTAACACCTTTTTGGATTAAATGTTATTCTTTGCCCCCATACTGTTAAAGGAAAAATGAAATTCAATTATGTTTCATACGATTAGACGTCAACACCCTGGAAATACATGGAAAAATTATATAAAAATAATAAATATTTCAGAGTGTGAAGGTTTCACTTTACGGTATTTTTTTAATAAAATTACTCCCAGCTCTCGTCTTCAAACCATTAAAAAAAAAATTTTTTTTTAACATATTTTTAGGGTTAGTTATTACGGGGTTTCAGGGGTGTTTCCCAGCTGACGTCATATGACGTAACAAACTACACATTTGCGATAGTTTTTAACGCCAATGCCAAGGCATTATTCGGAAAAATAAACACTCTGTTCAAGACGAGTGATTCTATAAATTTACTTTCACTGTATAAATTTAATGTAAATGATCATCCTGTTCTTGACTACATACCATAGAACAGAACGAGTAACCATTTTTTAAATTTCCAAAATGAATGTCATTCTAAGCCGCTATTCTAGTCTAATTTTTTTTTTTTTCTCATGTATTTCCAGGGTGTTGACTTGTAATGTCACACACACACACACACACACACACACACACACACAGAATCTAATTTTTATTTTTCAACTTGGGGATTAAAGAGTAAAACATTAACAAAAGTTGGGTTATACGGAAGCGAGTAGTTCTAAAAAAATGGCTATCAAATGTTATCGGCTGGCTTTGATTTTTCAAATGATAACCGGCCAAAATTAGTCCATTATAATGATTTGTTATCTGATATTTGTAGATTAAATTGTATTTTTTCAGATTATTTTGTAAATAATAATTTTTCTGATTTTTTGCAAATACTACTTAGCAAATAATAAAAATCAAAGTGCTTATTACATTTTTTATGGTTACCCGGATTAGACTTAAGGGAGGGTATGCCTTGTTTTGTAAGAAACAAAAGCAAACTGTATATGTTTGCCTCCCCAGGAGGGCAGTGTTAGACGCTGTTGGTTTTTAATGTGGAGAAAATCTAGATACTCAAAAGGAGTCGCTCTGAAGTGGAACAAAAATAAATTGCCTCGGTCTAGAATGATTTCTCCTTCACTGACAGAAGATCACGTGTAGTATCAGAACAGATACTATAATTTGTTCAGAGCTTAAAGGCCCAAATAGTGGATTAATTTGTCCTGTCATTGGTGAAAATCAGACAAAACTAGTTGATGAAATTTGGCAGCCATTTTAGGAGTTAACCCATTGAATACACTTAAGAAATTTTGTTTGAAAAATAAACCATATTTTTTTATTTTTATTTTTTTTAAATCTTAAATTGAATTTAATAAGCAATAAAATAATTTTAGTTTGAAAATTGATTTCAGTGGAGTATTAAAATTGTATTCTGTCCCGCCTACAATCTTTTAAGTTAACTTCAATAATATTGATAATACACACGTCCGTTCGCATAACACACTGTCTTTCAATTTGCTGGTCCTCCCTTTTACTCCTTTCTTTTATGCATCTTGCATAATCTAATTTGCATAAAGTTTTACTCAAACGTGATCATCAAATACAAAAGCGATGTCACCATTTTAGTTTTTTTTTTTTCTCCTTAAGCGATTGAACACGACGCCCCTGCTAGTCAGGCAAGCCACGATTTCCCCTACACTCACCCCTGATCCCATGATCACAAACAGAGCAGGGAGGTAGTATCTGTCTTTGTTGGGTACTTCTTCGAAGATGAATCATGCGGACCTCATTCTCATGCACACTCTCATCTGCGGGCCCGCTTTCAATAGACACTTAATCAGTTGGGAGGTTACAAGCAGATCTGAATTCAAATAGATTAGCTGCTCAGTAACTTCAGAATCACTTTCGACAACTTGATAAATGGCATCCATGTTACTGATCGAAAGTCTTTAACATGCTGAGGCACCCCGTCAACTTTCACAGACTGCAGGCTGATTACTTAAATAACGCGACCTGTGTCATATTTTGTTGTGCACCTGCCACACGGATTTTTAATCCAAACGACGTCTGCTCTTTCATACTTCCCTTCAATCACTTCTGGTTTGAACAGTGAGTTAGCTTCAACACCTTTGATTTGAACATGATGTCTAGGTAGCACATCAGCTGGTGCGGTGGAAGGTGAAACGTCATCCTTTGGGGTGACGTTGTGCCAGTAGACTGCCTCCAATACTGAGCAATTCTTTCTGACTGCGATGGTCTTAGCAGCCATATAACTTTGTTCTATAATCTTGTTTCCACTCGGTGAGTAGGCACATTGAAAACGCAGATGTATGTTCCAATGTTTTCCAAATTCTCCAAACCTGGTAAAAGCAGTGGCATTGTCGGTCAGTGTTTCCATCAGTGGGCCTTGCTCAAAGAAAATATTCTCCAACTGTCAGATAATGGAGGTCGGATCTGTCTGATGCAGTTGTTGCCATATTGCAAATCTAGAAGAGCCACAGTTGATGATAGTTATAAAATTCTCACCATTGATGAGTATCTGCGTGGCTCTCACAAGTTTTACATCGATGGTCAATCCATATACTTTCGCCAGTGAGTGCAGAGTTCCTAACTGTCACCTGATGAGCATTTCACCAGCTTCTCTTGTGTTCACACATGCTTTTCCAGTTAAATTGTCAGAAATCTGGTGCATGGATGCCAAATTAGTGACCAAGTGTAACTCTGTCACTTCTCACTGAAGGGCCAATTTGACTCCTGGTGCTACCAGATCAGGCTGTCTGAAGATATTGGCTTCCTGAGATGAAATGCTCCTAACATTGATGTTTTTTGTTTTTTTACTTCCTTTTGCAAAACTTAATTATTTTCTGCAAAACTAAAAACAAAAACAACTCACTTTTTTCTCCATTTCCTCTCTCTCTTTCTGTATCCCCCACTTCCTGACTGGTTTCCTAACTTAAAATGTACCAAACATTAATACTGTAACCCTTTTCCTTCTCCCATTGCAAAACTCATTCATGTTCTGCAGGATAGGGAACAAAAACGATAAAATCCAGTATAAAACAACCAAACCAAACACTACAAACTAGCGATTGAAGATACAAAGAGCTTGAATAATAAAGACCTTCTACAAAATAACTGGATGCAACATGAATACTATTTCCAAAATAACTGGATTCGGCATTAAATTATCCGAAAACGGTTGATATCCCATAAAACCAAACAACCAAACTGATTCCTTTGAGTACCACATCGAGTTCAGTTAGATAGATGTGCCGAGCATCGTTAGTTGAACATAGCCAACACGCATCCTTAATGATCTTCTATTCGTTTCCAGTGCCACACCTGTGGCTATGCAACTTGCATCCATTCAGACTGTAATTTCTTTGCCGTCCATACATCTGTCTCCTCCAATGGAATCTGCTTCTTGTACTTTGCTCAAAGTTTCTGCCAATATGTGACAGAGACGCGTTTTTGATTCTGTCATCCCAGCCCTTTGTTACTGCAGTTGCTAGGCGTTTGATAAATGCAACTGACACCCGAAGCCATCTACATACGGAAAAGTGACCAACAAGTTTTCCGCAGAGATAAAATACACACCGACGGGTCAATTCATTCAGGATTTCCAGAATTAGACTTCCTCATTTCCATCAAAGAATGCCATCTTTTTACTAGACTTGCAAGCCAAGAACTTTGGCTCCATCTCTCAGTCACACCAGATCCTTTGAAACCAAACCATAGTCTAAAAAATGTTGTTGCATGTGGGATGCAGGAACTACCTTCATTAATGAAAATATCAGCATCTGCTGATGTGGCGCTTTTGATCACATGATCTTGAGATACGATAGTGTCTATAACAGACTCATAATAATTGGCACCACATTAAGCCCAAATCCCAACTGTGTAAGACAGAAACGCTGGCTCCTGAAAATAACTGTTTGAAACGGCCATAGTGCCTTGTCAACATGGATTTGTAGGTATGTATTCTGCAGATCCATAAGCAACACATTGACTCCTTTTGCTGCCATTCTCTTAGTTTCTCTGCACACGCTACTGCGTTGACAGTGAAAGCATCTACAAACTCATTCAATTCCCGGTATTCAAGTACTGGACGCACCTTTTGCTTATGTTCCTGCATAACTGCCATTAAAGGAATTAGACCCTTGGCTGGGCAAAGTTCTTTTTTTGAATATGGCAATATGAATATGAGCCATCCAATCTGTTGCCACTGTTGAATCTCGTACTCATAGGCATCCCTGGCATGACAAGGCACTGTGTATTCTTGCACACTGTTATTAAGTAAACTAGAAGAGTGACCACTTGCCCATTTCCACGATGCAGTCCATTCTTTGTTAATGCGATCATAAGTAACGCTAAAGTCTGGCTCATCGATTGAAACATGCTTTGCCTGATTCCATGAAATAAACTCCATGAGTTTCTTGATTGCATCAATCCCCAACGGTAGATCGAAGCCCAACAGCTGTTTATCTATGACCAACGCTTCAATGTCGACAGCTGAAACTTGGCCAACCTCTACAGTTATTCTGCCGTATCCTTGGCAATTCAATGCCGTTCCATCAGCTGCTGACTTCTGCAAAAGCGACACACAGATTTGCTCAATAGAGTCTGCAAACACCTGAAAATGATCAACACCTACATGCACCTACATGTACTTTCATGGAAGGGAGCTTTTTAGTATTCAGTTTTTTTGGGAGGAGACTAATGCTAATGCCTCCTCCCCTTTGGTATTTCCCTGCTGATACTGCGATGTTATATGTCCAAGGTCACTGCATCTGAAGCAACATATCTCATGACGGACTTTGTGCATCCGACTGTCTGGCCTCTTTTGGTAATTCAGTAAGTAGTCTTTTGCCAAGTGGTTGAGACAACCACACCTGTTGCAAGCAAATTTTTTACCATCATTGCGCACTTTTGATTCTGAAGGTATTCATCTGGCGGAGGTAGTGTAGCCCTAGACCCTTGCTCAGATGAGGATGAGGATGAAGATGAAGTATGGTTAAGGGGGGAGGGTGTATGCTGACACTTGGTCAAGAAAAACAAATGTCCATAAAATTCTGTCCATCAGAAAAATTATATCTGTTTCGATGATATGAAAATATAAACAGTTTGATAATGCAACCTGATAATGGGATTTCTTTAGAACAAGGGAACTAGGGGAGGAGATTGTTTTTCTATTTGAGTTTGGTAAAAATGGATTTTAAATAACTAATGAAGCCAGACAGTTACACAGAATTTAGATTCAAAAGCCAGACTTGTCGCCAAGAGGTCTATAGAAAAATTATAAATCGAAGAGAATTTTCTATTCGGTCTCCCATATTTTATATGTCTGACTGATCGACCACTCAGACAGTTATAAAATAGTGATAAACCACTAATCGGGGGAAAGAAGGTTTATCATTACAAAGAACCTTTAGAATACATTAAGAAATAAATAGACAAATAAATAAATTATTGACTTAAGCATATATATTTTGTTGGCAGGGAGAGAGAGTTGGGAAAAGAGAATTGAAGAGGGATAAAGTTGAGATAGAGAGAAAAAGAGAAAGAGTAATCTTCTGAGGAGGAAATAGTGATCTCAAGGAGATGGTGGTAGGAATTAGTTTAATAAAAAAAATTTGTTTCTTTAGAAATAAGAGAATTTTGTTTGCTTGTCTTGGAGCAGGATTCATCGTCGAGGGCTGCCAGAGTAAAGTGAAAAGAACGACTTTCCTCTTCCGATCAAGAAAATTAATTGAAGAGTTTGATTTCAGTTGAAAGATTCTGCCTCCAGAAACATTTTGTTTTTCTTAAATCCAAGAGAAGCCCCGAATTTAACTAATACTTTTTTGTGTATGAAGTGTATCCAAAATGATTTTATGCAATAATTATTTTTGTTCTTAAGAAAATGATTTCCAGAGTTATCATTGATTATTGATTGCGTATTGGTTTGAGAGTAACACAGTTGATTTCAGATCTATTCTGAACCCAACGCCAAGTTGCAGCTGAGAACAGCAGCATACCAACCATTCACCAGAGCACCTACTATGACTGCAGCGTCTGATGACAAATGGTCAGCTGAAGATAAAAGTGTTGCCACACAGACTTAGAGTCGTGTACGTTTTACATATCCAAAGCAACAGAGCAGTAGTTTTTAATAACCAGTAAGCGTCTGGTTACATTTTGAGGGGTCCACGACTAGATAATTAAAACTATAATCACCAGGACTTAGGGTTAGTGTGTATTTTCTTGCTCGTGTGTATGCCCTAGCCCTGCTGGCCTGCATCTATGGTCCCCTGAACCAGGATTCGACGGATGAGGGGGTTTACAGTATCTGCAGAGCCTTCGTTGTCAGTCATGACAGCTCTTGTTCCGCACTTATCGTTTCCATCCGTGATGAATCACATAATATATGTCTGACATGTTGCGGTAGTCCAGAAATAAATGTGCATGTTAACCAACATTCAGGCAATGGTCCCCCAACCAACCAGGTCAGGCGTCACAGCTCGGCAAAAAACTTGTCTCATCAGGGCAAAGTTGTTGAGTGACAAACTGGTCATATGCATTAAATGCATCGGTAGCATATGCTTTTATCAAGGCCTGCTTGATCTGTTCTGCATCTGCTTTCTGCTCTCTACCAAGTTGCATGTAGATGGCCAGAGCTCCACTTTACAATCTCAATGGCAGGACGTGCTTGACATTTTTGATAGTGCAAAGCTCAGTACAGATTACTTTTTAGCACGTCGCAATGAACAGGAGTTCATTGGTACCTGGATAATAGAAGAAATATAAGGGCGTGTTATTCACGCGTAGAAATATAAGGGCGTGTTATTCACGCGTAGTGAAGATATACATAGTAACACCGCATGCATTACAACAAAATTAACAATAATCCTCTACTACCCCCACCCCTCCTCCCTGCCAAGTCTTTGATGCTGCAAGTGGCGAAGACTGGATCGAGAAAAAAGTGCACAAACATCACTGGTATAAATTTACAGTCACTGTCCAGTGTGTGAGACTATCATAGCTGTCATGCACGTGAACCTACATTTGAATGTATCTTGAAGTCAATTTGACTCTTAATCAGAAAAGCATCTGTCAAGAGGTCAAAACTGAAAAATGGGAACCAGGCAGACATAAGTTGAACAAATATGCATTTATACATTTATCTGTGTTCATCTCTAAAATTCTGATGTGCATTTGTAATTCGCTCAGATGGTAGCGAACATCACTAGAGAGTCAAGTGTTCTGGCTTCGACTCCAGCCAATGGCACCCAAGTCACATTCCCCTTAAAATTTTTAAATCACTATTCAAGTTCAAGTTTATCTTGAAAAGTTACATGATCTGGTCATACCGTCGAGGATGCAGGGGTTGAAGTTCTTGGCAACCAGCCTTGTTGTGGGAGAGTAATCTGGCCAAGGAACGAGGGAGTTTCTTAGGGGTTCCCTTCTCCGATGTAGTGCCCCATTTCGTGGAGATATCTGATGATGTCACTGGAGAGCTAGGGTGGAGATGACACTCATTATGTGGCTGAATGGGTCTTGGGGTTGTCACATGCTGTGGGGATGAGCCAGCCAAAATGGGCTTGCCTTGTGGAGCTGGTGTGGGTTTATGTTGTGGAGTTTATGTTGGGAAGCAGGGCTAGGCAGGGCAGTGAGTGTAATTTCTCTTCACTTACTCAAGTATCTCTTTCTCTCATCAATCCTGTTATTTGCATGCATTGCAAATTTGTTGTTTAGTGCATGATCACTTTTCATGTGTGTTTTACACTTCTACATGATTTGCACATTATTATTTATTATTAATCAAATATTTATTGAAATAAAAAATACAAAAGTGTAAAGTGTCAAAACTAATTTTTTAAAAGTCCGATTTAAAGAAAAAAATAGTTAAAAATTAGATATACCAGAATGCTTTTACGATTTTTCATAAAAAAGTCAACCATTTGAATCGTTAATAGTTGGAAAAAATTGCTTTTATGACTTTTCGAAGTTTTGAAAGAAATTGCAATTGTCAAAAAGAAAGTCTGGTAATGATTCCATTATATACCCAAGTCACACGCATGTTTTCCGTCTTTTTTTTTCAAAATTAAAATTAGACAATAATAAATTTATGATATGGTGAATGCTTTAAAGTTAAAACCAATTTAGTATTATGTAGGAGAAAAGACATTTTAACACTTTTTGTCTTGAGTGATAAAAAAAAAAAATAATTTCCTGAACAATACAAAAACCTGGACCGTAAACAGTGTGTGATGAAATGAATGTTAAAGTCTTGCAGTGAATTATAAAAAAATTGGCTAATGGATCTAATTAAATTTTAAACTGATTTTTATTATAAATATTTTAGAAATAGTATTTCCTAGGGTTGTTTGACTTTTGATTTTTAATTAGAATCTAAATACAAAATCTTTGAAATATGCAACTAATCCACCAAATCAAAGATGGGGCCTTAAGTGTGCTTTGATGTGAATATTTTTTCAGGGTGCCTATAAACACTGCAATAAGTAAGGGTGTTTTTTTTTTTAATTTACCAATTCTTTTTTTATTCCAAATGTGTAGTAATAAATAGTGATATTTATATCTAGAAACAAAAATAGGTTTAAATTTCCTGAAACTAAAGACTTCTACCTAGTCATGGTTGATGGAGCGAAAGCATGCTGCCCTCATAAGTTAGATGAAAGATTCCGTTTGAAATTCTGTGAAGATTCCCAAGTTTGCCAAGATACACCTGAAGAAGGTTGATGGTTTCATCGACTGAAACGTTGTGCAAATAACACACAAGATGAGAAGAATAGTCTGAAGAATCCAAATAATATGAACAATCAGTTCTTATCTCAAAAACTGAGAAACATAAAAATTATCTATAATATAAATCTCATCTGTCTGTTTAAATGTATGTATGTATGTATGTATGTATGTCTGCCTAAAACTTTCAACAGAGGCGACGGATTTTCACGAGATCGATATTGATTTGAAGCAGTGCAGACCAATAAGTCTCCTGTGTATCATGAGTAAGTTGCTGGAATCCACAATAAATAGAGAAGTAGCCAACCACCTCAGCAGAAATAACCTTCTTAGCAACACGCAATATGGTTTTCGTTGTGCTAGATCTACAGAAGATGTGCTAACGATTATATCTCATAGGATTAGCGAATCTCTCGACAAAGGCTTCATTTCTAGGGCATTTGCTCTCAACATATCAAAGGCCTTCGATAAGGTTTGGCATAAAGGCCTACTACACAAGATTTCCAGCTACGGTATAACTGGAAATGTTTTCTCAATCATTAAATCATTTTTCTCAGATAGGCTCTTAAGAGTAGTGGTTGATGGGCAGAAATCAGAGGCCCACAGTATTAATGCTGGAGTCCCTTAGGGGTCCATACTGGGCTCAACTCTCTTCCTGATCTACATCAATGATCTCCCAAAACACATACTAAAATCTTTCGTTGACATCTATGCTGATGACACGACCATCTATGGCAACACATCAAAGGCCGTAAATGATGATGTTCTCTCTGATTCTCTCTCCTCTGATCTTGAGCGCGTGGTACAGTGGGGGAAGAGATGGCTGGTTACCTTTAATGCATCTAAGACCAAACTCCTATCTCTACATCATAAACGCTCTGATCCCCATCTGGCATCAATTGAAATGGATGGCTCTCGTCTAGAGGAGGCCCCCAGGTTTTGATAAGCTCCTGGGTTTGACCTTTACTCCTGATCTTAAATGGAACACATACATCAAGTCTGTGGCCAAAGTCGCTGGGAAAATGGTTGGATTCTTCTACCACTCCAGAAGATATCTCACTAATGATGCAATTCTCTATCTATATAAGAGCCAAGTACGCCCAAAGATGGAGTACTACTGCTACATCTGGACAGGAGCTGCTAAAAACGGCCTATCCTGCCTTGACAGAGTACAAAATAGACTTTGTGGCTTGGTGGGGGATGCCCTTTTCTCTACCCTGCAACCTCTTTCCCACAGAAGAGACGTAGCGAGCCTGTCGTTATTCTATCGTTATTTCCATGGCAAGTGCTCGTTTGAGCTCCATTCTCTGGTCCCCCCTCATCAATCTTTTTCAAAAACACCCGACTAACTGAAACCACCGTCAATAATTTTCCCCACTCCCTATCTGTGCCTAAATCAAAACGTGGATTCCATGAACAAAGCTTCTTTCTTTGAACTGCACGCCTGTGGAACTCTGTTCCGCTTGCCTGTTTCCCTCCCGACTTCAACCTGGATGTCTTCAAGTCCAACACAAACAAATTCCTGATGACCCCCCCCCCCCCCCAAGTAATGACACCTTACCATTTCTCCAATACTATTGCTACACTATCGCTTTGATTACTGTACACACAATAACCCTTATCCCCGAGTGGCCATTGGGCCTTGATAAGTGGTGAACTCCATGTAAAAAAAAAAAAAAAAAGAAAAAAGCTCGCTCTTCGGACAACAAATATCGAAAAATTGGCTAAAAACATTAATTCCTTTACCCTCAACTGGGCACTTTTCTACAAGGAGGGGTCGCTTTTTTTGCCGATATTTTTGAAAGTCATCCCCTCTTTTCGATTGACTTCCGTTTTGGCGATGGACGAAACGGCAGAGATGTCACATTATTTTTTTTTCACATTCTTTTCCTCCTTTGCGGTACGGATTCGAGCCTGCCTGCCTGCCTACTACCACTCCCCCCCCTCAACATACACCTTCAAACACCTGGGCAACGTCGGGCACCCAAGCTAGTTTAATTAAAAAGTTAAAGTATATATAAAATATTTTTTTTGCAACCTTTTCTTTATATGCATTCTTGGAACAGTGGCCATTATTCTGAGAATTATTAAAATTCTTTTCTATGATAATAAAAAGTGTTTCTTTTCAGTTAACGTCAATTTCCCTTTTATAACTTTTTGGTTTCAGTAAAACGCCATTTTGTAAAGACCGCGATTTTCTATTCACACATTTTAAATATGTTTTTCTTGAAATTAAATTGAAATTTTAACGTTAAGTTGTTCATCATGTAAAAGTATTTAAAAAATACAACATACAGCCATTCTCCTTGCCCATACACAACTTTTTTTTTTCTACGCATTCTATTTTTAGGCGTACAATCCCAACATTTATCCTTTATCTTTCTATTCTACATAAGTGCCCTCATTTTTGTTCTCTTAATTTTTATGTTTGCATTTCTTCATCTAACTGTTGTTTGCCATCTCTTTACAACTTTATTAGCAGGCCGCCTGGCATTGCTTGGTCATAAAATATGCTTAAATATGATGTTTTGGTGAAAGCAAATTTTGTATTTATTATTATTTCATATTGAATCCAATATATAATAATGATTTAAAAAGTTAAAAAAAAAAAAAAAAAAAAGGATTTGTGCTCCACCACTGAGAATCAAAACCAAAATGTTTAGCTGACGATTTTCTTTTTCCTTTGACATCAATGCCTGGCCTATGAAGACATGTTTGCTGCAAGGCTAAAAATTAAAACATGAACTAATAGTTATTATGTTATGCATGCATATTCATAATACAGTTGTTCGACCTTCACCTGGCAAATTCCATTTTTTTTCTAATTTTCACAATCTTGAATCAATTATTTCCTGGCTAAAACCCAAATATAAAGTTTCGTATAGGTTCGAATACCCTATATATTAAGTTTCATGTCTGTAAACCCAAAACTGACAGAGGAGTTTGGTAAGAAAATTTTTTTAAACAAATTTATGTACACATGCATAAATATATATAGAAAGAGTTTTATGTTTACTGTAACATTTTATATTATGCAAGTATAAATCCTGTACAATATCCGCATGAATATAATTACACGTAATACTTAACTAAAGATGATCTTCCCATGAGAAAACCCCAAAAACCTAATACAGAATGAATAAAATGAATGTTTAAAAGAATATGCAAATTAGCTAGATCTTTTACAGATGAATGCAATTCCTCAACCCATGTATAATAAAGTTTTTTTTTTCTTTTTAAATAAATAGAAAAAAGGGTTTTTAATATGAATATCAATACACACACACACACAAAATGTTTTTTTTATGAGTATAGATTTTACCTATACACGTGAGTGAGGAGGGATGCGGGTGTGTGTGACTAAGTCCTAAATTCAGAGGTGTATCTCTTTCATCATCATTAGCAGCATCAGTAGATTTAACCTATATTGTTTGATTGAAATCAGTAGGGGCTTCTCCTTCATCTCAAGAGTAAAGATAAATGTTATCGTTACAATGAACCATTTTTATTGTAAGCATTTTTTCTTTTCAAACAGTTCTACTGATGCTCCAGCATAAAGATAATAAAATTCTATTTATTTTTGTGAAATTACGTCATCAATGTTTAAAAAAAAAACGTTTTTAAAATTTTTGTCTATTGCATGAAGAGGGAGAGGGTAAAAATGTAATAACTGCTACCAAATGCAAGAAAATTTATTTTTCAACTTACGTGTATAATTTTCATGTATCATGTTCATGTTTACTTTAAGATTTATCAAAACCAGCCATTCTCAACCTTTCCTCCACCATTGACCCCTTGGCTTTATGTATTTCTCTATTTACCCACTACTCTCATAAAAAAAAAAAATTAATAGCCATCAAAAAAAAAAAAAAAAATTAATAGCCATCAAAAAAAAAAAAAATAGTATTATACATTCATATCGCAAAAATAAAGAAAATCAAACCTTTTCTAAATATAAAATTATGAACTTAATTGTTTTTTATATCCTTTAGAGATGACACAATCTGAAAACAAATAATTATTTTTAAATTATCAGTTACTTCAATTATTTACCCTCGACTATGTATTTTTTTACCCCAAGAGGGAAGTTTAACTCCTGGTTTGGAACCTCTGATCTAAATGTTTGTTAGTATCATTTTTATTTAACCACGCCAGTGTGCTTTTCAAGGTGGATGAAAACATTGCTGGGACTTGTCCTGGATTTCAAGTTGAAAAGATGGTAAAAAAAGGTGTGGGGGTAGTGGAACCGTAAACCGATATCCAAAAGTTGTTGACAACCGGATTAAAACAAGGCTTTTTTTTTTTTTAATATCTTTTAAGCCTATAATTTGCAATCAAGTCCCAGCAAAATTGTTGTCCATCTTGAAAAGCATACTGACTTGATTAAGTAAAAATGATAACAAATACAGTTATTTGTTGCTTTTACTCCTTTTTTTTTAATTTTAAACTCTACTGCACAATAGTTAAATTCATGTAGGTTCATCTTACCATATAACTATAACATAAAATGATCACCCTATTCCTGACCAGAAAGTGTCATTGATCACCTAGTTCTTGACAACATAGCAAAAAACAGAAAAGTAACTATTTTGTTTGTATTTCCAAAAAAGGCGATGGCCATTCTAAAAGTACAAAAATGACTCATTCTGTCCTACACTATATGATCAAGAACTGGGTGATTATTTTATGCCAAATTTATTTAATAAAATGAACCTCCACTCTAAAGTATGAAGTATTTTACTTTTATTTTTCATTAATTTTTTTTTCAAGTATTTCCAAAGTGCTAACTTGTAATTACACACACACAGACAAAATTTCATTTTTATTTTTCCATTGATAGCATTGGCGGGAAGAATAAAAGTGTAAAATTAAAAAAAAAAAAAATTCATATAGTATTGTTGGGTATTTATCTCTCTCCTACAGTGAGATGATTGTGACATTAGGGTCGGAAAGTGGAATTGAAAAACCAACGTTTCAAAGGAGGTGCACTCTGGCCTGTGAAAATGCCTGGGCAGTCTCATCGGCATCCTCCAGTAGGGGTGCTTCAATTAGCAATAAACTAACCCCTCCTCAGAGAGAGAAGGCAAACCCTGGGAGGGTGGACCTTCTAGAACTCTATAGGACCAGCAATATCAACAAGGAAAGAAATGGCATAAACTCTGATTTTGATGCCAAGGGAAAAAATCTCCTGGGAAAGACTGTAAATAGTGGGATCTTGCATACGTGCAATTGCAACCTCCTCTTTAAGCCTGCATCACTTAAAATATTTGTTTTTTGCACCCCCCTCTTTCGCCTTAGGTTTACCACAGTAAACCAATTGTTGCCACACACATTTCTAATGTCTATATATTTTTTAGATTCAATCTTTTTCTTTTTTTAATTACTATCGGTTAATTGATCAAGAACTGGATGATCATTTTTTGTTAAATTTAAGTTTATCTTGTAAATATACTGCCACTAAAGCTTGTCATAGTTAACATTGGGAATGTTGAACCTAGGGACGATGGTGAAAAGTGACACTGATATCTTGTCTGAAATCAAATGGCAAATTGTGCTTGGATGGATAAGCTTTTCCAAAGTAGACAACATTATGAAGAGTAGAAAGTGCACTAGGAACATTCAATGAAAATTGTTCAATGAATACATCACATAATATAGATGGGTAGGTCATTTTTGGAGTTGTAGTGGCAAGTAGAAGTCTAGAGCAGTACAATGGACTGATGCAATGGAAAGGAGAGAAAAGTACAAAAACCTGATGGAGAGACGGCCTCTACAACCAACTGGGTTCAAAATGGCCACACATAACCAAGAATAAAAGAAGGTGGAAGGAAACAAGACAGAAATTCCTCCTCCATTAATGATCAAAAACTAATGATGAAATATTATATTGCTACATAGTGGCTCACGACTTCTCTTGTGACACTGCCCTGATTTTGGCTGTGAGGGCGTTCTTCAGTTCAGAAGCAGTATGGGTATTGTTTTGATAAACATCATCTTGTATGGGTATTGTTTTGATAAACTCCATCCAAAAGTTTATTTGTGGCTTTGGAGGTAAAATCCATTGAATGTGAAACCCATTCCAGACTACATCTTCTGCTAATGAGAGGATCACCGTTACTCCTGCAGCCAATGAGTAATTTAAAATTTTGTAATACTATGTTTGACTGAGATTGTTGATTAGGGCAGGGAGGGATGAGAAAAGAACAAAAAATAAATGACAAAAGAAAAGTAGGTTTAGCGAGTAATAAAAGGATGCCTCAATAGACAATGGATAGGAATTTGTTCTTAAAGAAGACAAAGAGAAATAAGCATAGAGTTTAATTCAGTGTGATGAGTGACCTGGTAACCAAATGACTGATAGAGAACAATGGGTCAGTAGACATTTTGGGAGGAGTGAGTTACTGTGAGTCAGGGGAAGAATAGGAACGACAGGAAATGCCTAGTTAGTTGAGGCCTAAACTCCTAGGTGGGCAGTTGGATTTTGGATACAGCCGAGGGCAGGTGGTTGCTCAAAGGTTCCCGAGGAAGATGGAGAGATTAACAGCCTCGACAGAAGGGAGATATGAACAGCCTCGACAGGAGGTATATATGAACTTTAGCATCTAGGCACACACATACCCAGAGTCCAGCCGACATATATACGTGAAGCATTGGCATCTGTGTTTTTCTTGTGTTTTGTTTTGTTTTTCTACTTGTGGACCCGTGTGTCCCTATTGACGATCACCAGTCAGAAAATGACTATATGGGCATAAGAAGATAAATGAAAATTCCACGGCACACAATGTTAGGGTCAGCGACTCGTTGGTGAGGCCGCATGGTGTCATAGTTTGAGAAGTTGCCTCATGTTGAAACTATTGGTCATTTCTTACAACATGGCTCTTCATCTTCACAAGGCTGCCTGAGACATCTTAACGATCAATAGGTTGTGCTCAGTAATGCAGAGATGCATATTTGAAGCATATCATTCAACATCGTTAGAATGAAGACTGTTGGGCATTCATGACTCAAACTTGGTGAACAATTCAGCAAAGAGTGAAGTTTATTTGTACCAAATATGCTTGGTTTGTAGAAAGGATTCTAAATTTAATGTTTCCATGAATGACATTTTTTGCCGGGGGGGGGTGGAGGGGAGGTAGTCATCTTATATATATCACTGCATTAACTATTTTTTGTTTTTTTCTTATAACTTGTGCAATAATTTACAGACCACTGATCGCATAACTAGGTATAACTTTGTTTGGGTACCATGAAGTAAAATCACACCTTGTTGCCGCTCCCACAAATTAATTAAAGTTTAACAAAGACATTTTCATTGGTTGAGCTGTGATATCAATTGACCAATTAGAATACAGAATGAAAGAAGTTGAAGTGAAGCAAAACTATCTAGCGAAACAATCTCTCCCAACTGGTTGTAAACATGGAACAACACTTCACACATTCAATCATACACTGCAACAATAAATATGGATGCAAAAAGCATCATAAAATTTTCACAGGGTTTTGCTAGTTATAAAATAATTCTGAGTGGGATAAAATTTTATTTGCTAGAAATTGAAAAGAAAACAAGTTCCATCATGAAATGAACTACAGATGTTAATAGTAATCATACTCTACTGTTTTTATTTGCTGACTTTTTTCTTTATTTCTACACTTGGATGTGCAAGCTCTAATACCTTGATGGTTGGTTGGCCATGTTGAGAAAAGTGATTCTTAGAAATAGAAAAAATGCAATGATTTTGAGGTGGAAAGCAGGAGGAAAAGGAAGCAGCCCAAGACAACTTGGATTTTAGTAGTCCACTGGGGATCTGCTTAATTTCATGCATGTTTAAACACACTGTCACCTGGGATAAAGAACTGCTCTGTCATGTTGTTAGTGTTGCCTGGAAACCATAATCCAAACTGCTCAATATTTTGAATAGAGCAAGTAGTAACCCAAAAACAAAAAGATATCTTTTAGAGGTGGATGTACAACTTGGTTTTTGTAGTGCTCTAGAATCCTCCTTATTGCATCAATATCCTAGATAGTCATAATTTAAAGTACTCACTATCCTGGATAGAGCAAGTGGTAACCTAAAAGTGAGATTACATAAAAATCAAATTTCTCTCCTAGTTTTAATTCTGCTTTGGAGGCAAATATATCATTTGCCTCCAAAGCAGACACTGTTTAATGTCTTCTATTTTGTTTTTTTAATGCCCCCAGGCAACGCTGGGTGACCCTGCTAGGAGTTTATATTTTGCAAAGATCTAAAATGTTTTAGATATAATGAAAATAAGAAAGGGGAGGGGTGATTTCTAATGTAATTGTTAAATCAATCAAATGAAAAAACATGATTCTATTGAATTTTCTAACACAAGTTTTCTAGTTTTTGTATTAAATGAATTGAAAACAATTTTTGTTGAGGTACTCTTTTTTCTTTTACTTGGTGATTAATTTTAAATCCATGAATAACTGCTTTTGTATATTTTCGCAATGGATTACATAAATCTTTTTAAATCTTACTAAATCTGCAAAAATGTGGATAATCTGTTTGCTAAATAAGGCTTATATCATAACTAAGTATATCAGGATCTACTTTGAGAATATGAATCCAAGTGAGAGTTGAAGTTATGTGTTGCATGAAGAGAAATGATGCAATGACATCAGATAGAAAGATGAAGTCTAGACAATAAAGGAAGACGTGTGCAAAAGAGGAGACTTTGTTGGTTTGGTCTCATTAAGAGAATGGGTGAATATATAGCTAAATGTAGAGCGGTAACAAGGTCAGTTTTGTTTTAAATCCATTCTTATCACTTTTGATGTTTGCCTTAGCTTTTCCTTGCCAACCAACCCTGCTACCTCAACTGTTCTACATCTAATGACCACTAGTCTATATATATATATAAAAGTGAAAATGTGTGTGTGTGTTTTTGTGTATGCCCAAGAAAGGATTTTTTCCGCTTGCTTTTCGCTCGGGTTGCTTCTTCTTAAAACTTTTTATATCATGTCTAAATGATAATATCTACGAGTGACCAACGAGAGTCGCCTGTCTATTTAATTTGCTCGACTTTGAAAAGATAAATATTCAACATTTTTCACTCGCCGCATGTGGATTAGGCTTTTTCGTATAATAAAAGCAGAACTAAATAAGGCAGGGTGTTCTGGTCGGGATCGCTGGAAACGTCCGAAAGCAATAAGCTTTCATCAATGTGGAATTTTTCCTTATATCAGAAAATTGCTATTCAATTTGGACAATCCCCTTTTTATTGGGAGCTGGTTCGCCCCCCCCCCATCTTGAGGAAACAAAAAAAAAAAAAAGAAATAAAAAAAAGCGTTCCCGCACTAAATAAAATACTACTCCGCAGTCAAAGTTGACCTCATTAAGTCATTAAAACGTGCACCTGCCAATTCTAAATAATTAAATAAATTCAAACGTATTTCCGTTAGTATTTCGTGGTGGCCCAGTGGTTAACGTCGCACATTTTTTTCACACTTTAATTTCCAACTTCGACTCAATCGTTTGATCCTTCATACTTATCGACCAAAACTTTTTATTTTATTTTACCCCCCCCCCCCCTCCCCGACACACACACACACCTCCAAACACCTGGACAACGCTGGGTACGCCCCACTAGTCAATCTCAATTGTCGGTTTGTGTGAATGTATGTAATTATGTTTGTATGTCTGCCAAAAACTTTCGACAGATGTGATGGATCCTGATGAGATCGGTATTTTTTTGGAGCTCAACGTCTTGGACGACAAATATCGAAAAATTGACTAAAAACATTCATTCCTTCACCCTCAACTGGGCAGTTTTCTACAAGGAGGGGTCGGTTTTTGCATTGCTATTTTTGCAAGTCATCTTTTTTCGACTGACTATGCTTAATTTCGACGCTCTCGACTTCCAGTCACGTAATGGAGACATTGACTAAGATGTCAAGTTTTTTTTTTCCCTCCTTTGCATAGGTTTGAGCCTGCCTGCCTTCTACCGTTTTTTTTTTTTTTTTTTTTCTTTTTTTAAACACATTTCTCCACCCGGTTGTTGTTTTGATTTTTTTTACTCGACACACCCAGGCAACGCGGGATTGTTTTTATAAAATATTTTTTTTTGTTGGAAGTTTTAAAATTTATGTGATTTTTTTTTTTCCATTCGCTTCTTCTTTTTTTTTTTTTTTTTTTTTTTTTTTTTTTACACCTTGCCCTTCCTCAATATCCTTACTATACCACCTCTACACCCCAAGCTAAACCGGGTACCCCCACCTAGTAGTGAATAAATGGAAAAAAAAGTCAGTTTTCCTGAGCTTTTTCATCAACATCCTTAAACTATTTGAGAATTAAGAACACGTACAACAATTTTTTATTCATAATTTTTTTGGTTTTAATTTATATTTTTAATTCATAATTCAAAGCCATTTGTCTCGCTTCTTGTTTCAATGGTTGCTTTATTTTACCCAAAGTTTAAGTTTGTTTTTCTTTTCTTGTAGGCTGTGAGTGAAGCAATTGAATTAAAAGAAAAAGGGAATGACTATTACAAGAACGGCCAATACGAAGAGGCCATTGGTGCTTACACGCAGGCTCTAAATGTCGAGGACATTCCGGAGGATGAAAAGTTGGCCTGCCTCAAGAATAGAGCTGCTTGTCATCTCAAGCAGAAGGAATACCTCTTTGCTGTGGCCGATGCTTCTGAAGGTTTGTATTCAGCCCCCCCCCCCCCCATTAATGCATCTATAAAGAATAAAGCATAGTAAAAACTAAAAATAAATATTTTCATAACGTTTTGACGAATATAACCGCCGACTTTTTTCAGGTGTCTCCTGTTGAACTTGGGAATCTTCCTGTTGAATTCAGGGAATGCAAATTTCGGGGTTCAACTTGAAAATCCTGAAGAAGGTGGGAGGTTACATCGACTGAAACGTTGTGAAAATAACACTCAAGATGAGAACAGTAGTCTGAATAATCCAAATAATGTAAATTCTCATCTCAAAAATTTAAAAAGAAATGTAATGAGTTGAGAAGAGTTCAATGGATCAAGATGAAGAAAATGTTATTTTGTCCATATCTGTATAGACTTGTGTGTAAGAGAGTTTATTTTAGCTTCTGTATAAGCTAATGCTATATTTAGTAGTCTGTGACTCTGATTTGTGTTGTTTGCTGAGATGCCTTCAGCCAAGTGGCTATGGCTAGATTTAGTTTGCCTATAAAAAGTTTGTATCACAGTTAATATTAATAACACTGTGTTGTGACTGACATAGGTTCATGTGGCAAGTTGAATTTCTCACTGGCAGTTATGCTTAGATCCTTGCTTATGTAGCCGATGCCGACAGGTGCTCAGATACCAAAGCAATTTTTTTTCTCGCGATTGGTAGACATCTTGTATTGGCAACCATTTGAGATTAAATATTTTAGTAAAATTAACCAATTAGTTTTAAGTATTTCTACCAATAGGCATTGAGTATTTGACAGCGATCGTTTTTCTGCTTGTGTGGTCGTTGTTGCTTCTACTACTGGAATCAGGGATTTCACGTATCCATTTGATCAAAAACAATTTTTACTCATAAAGGTTTCTCATACAAGTCATTTTCAGTGATCGCTCACTGGCAAGAACGATTAGTATTCTTTGGAATATGAGTTGTAACAAGTTTCCACAACTTTTCAGCACTTCTGATAACCATTGTAAATCATTTTGTGTTATTCCAACAGTCGCTTACGATTGATTTCTCACTGACAATGACTGGAATTTGAGTGGTAATAAGCTTCCTCAAAGTTGCTCTTTGCACTGTTCTTGTAGAAGTCTTGTTGGTGCCCTCCCTCCCTCCTCAGTCTTTCCATCCTCATTTAACCTTTCATGACCATTTTGTGTGGTATCACGAAAGGCTAGTGCCATTGTGTATGTGTTGAGAGGGTGGAAAAGGAGAATTCTTAGTATACGGTAATTTCATTTCCTTTGTATCCGTGTAATATTCTTCCTATATTTTTTTGCGTCCTGTTGTTATTTAACTGTGGTTGCTTTGCCTTTTTAACTTTCTTCTCGATTAAAAAAAAAACAGAGAAAGCATTATGTTGAAAATTCTTACACTATTACTACAATCAGCAAAAATGTGCAACCAGAGTTAAATCACTTAGACAAAGAATGAAGCCACTTGATGTAAGGAACTGAACAAAAAAATTAGAAAATGACTATTTTAATGTCTAAAAACTAGTCAACAATAAGTGTCAGATGACGATTCTTACACAGAAAACAGTAGTTCTTCCCCCTTTGTCAGAAACAATCTTCATGGAATATGAGAACTAAAGAACAAAATAAGGGAAACTTATAAGGCTGCTAAAAGTAAACACAAGATCCATATTCTACTTTTCTCTTAGTATATTACCCCCCCCCCCAAGAAAAGATAAACCCTGGGAGGATGGTATCCTGACCATAGAACAGCTACTACACTACCTCCCACACTTCCTAAAAACGGTAATGCCTGAGAGGCATTCATGACAACAGACCAAATACTATACTATTAGTTGAATGATGAAGGACATTGTGAGAGGATTGAAACTGATGAATGAAATGAACAGGAATTGAAAACTTATAATAAATATTTGTTGACATAGGATTTAAAGACAATTATGTTGTAGACTGCAGGAAAGCAATTCCATAGTATTATGTTCTACAGAAAGTTTTCTTTGAAAGAACCGCTGTTCATGGAGGTTCTGTTTGATATTAGGTACACTGAGGAAGAAAGGAAAGTTCTTTGCAGTTCTGGTAGTAAGACAAATTCTTGCAGTGAACATCTTAAAAAGAGGGACCAAAGATTGGAGCTCAGTCAAGCACTTACCAATCATTTTCCACTAGATTGTGAAGTTGATTTTGTACTTTGTCAAAACAAGAAAGTAGTATGTTTCTGAATTTTTGAGATGAGAATTGGTTATTCGTATTATTTGGATTCTTCAGACTACTGTTTTTATCTTGAGTGTCATTTTCACGTTTTGATTGATGTAATCTCTGACCTTCTTCAAGTGTATCATGTCAAACTCAGGAATGTTTGTCGAACTTGGAGGAATTTGGATGGAATTGTTAAAGTACTTGGAAAAATCAATTGTAAAAGTGATATTCTCTTGAAGGTTGAAGGTTCAATTCTCAGTATAGGCAACCAAAAAATACAATTGCAAATTACTTAGTACCTCTATCCAGTCATGGCTGATCGAATGAGAGTATGCTACCCCCATGATGTACAAGGGACGTGCAATAAGTAATGCCCCTGACCCACTTCCAGTTATCTGATCTAGCTGAAATTTTGCATGTGCAATGATTTATATCTCTATGGGTTTTGTGGCAAATTACAGCTCTGAACTAATTGTGGTTTCTGTTTTACAGGTGTTTGAACTGAGTCAGGTGTGAAATGGAGCCTGTTGAATGTCGAGCAGTGGTCTGGTTTTTGTATTTGAAAGGACGCACACCACAGGAGACTTTTGATGAAATGAAAGAAACTTATGGTTATAATGCCCCATCATATGACCTTGTAAAACGCTGGCATCGTGAATTCAAACATGGCCGGAAGTCTGTGGAAACAGCCCCCAGACCTGGTCGCCCCCTCCCCTTCTGCCATTGATGAGGCATCTGTCCGTCAAGTTGAGGCTGCCGTTTTGGAAGATCGGCGCATTACTATTCGCCAAATAGCCCAAGATGTCAAGATTAGTACAGGGTCTGTGGAAACTATCATTCATGACCATTTGCATATGCATAAGGTGTCTGCCAGATGGATTCCCAAGTTGCTCACACCATTCCAGAAGCGAGAACGCGTTGAGTGCTCGAGGATGAATTTGGAGATGTGCCAAGAAGATGAGTCAAAGTTTTTCAAAACTGATTACACAGGATGAAACCTGGGTCCATCACTATGATCCAGAGACCAAAGCCCAAAGGTCAATGCAAAGACCAAAGGTCAATGCAGTGGAAGCACTAGGACTCACCACCTCCAAAGAAGGCAAGGTCATGCTCACAGTCTTCTGGGACCAGGACAGAGTAGTGTGACAGATTTCCTGGCAAAGGGTACCACAATTACAGAAGCCTATTCTGCTTCACTTTTGAGGAAATTAAGGGAAGCTATCAAAATCAAGAGGTGGAGCAAGATCAGCAAAACAATGCTCTGGTCCACAACTCGCATATCGCCAGATCAGAAGCACGGAGCATGTGGTTATGAAATCCACCCCCCATGCTCCCTACTCCCCTGACCTTGCACCCTCTAACTTTCACCTCTTCCCAGCCATAAAGTTGTTTTTGAAAGGAAAGCATTTTCCAGATGATGCAGCCTTTATTTCTGAAGTCACGTCGTGGTTGGAGGACCAACCTGGGGTGTTCTACAAAAACAGTCTCCAGAGCTGCATCAAATGATGGGAGAAATGCATAACTCTGGGTGGTCCTATGTAGAGAAAGACTAATAATTGTGCCAAGTTTCGTTGCTCTACTGCTATGGGAAGTGGGTCAGGGGCATTACTTATTGCACGCCCCTTGTAAATAAAGAGTTCTGTTTAAAATTCCATCCAAATTCACAAGTTTTGACAGGAACATTCCCGAGTTTGACAAGTACATTTAAAGGAGGTCAGAGTTTGCATCGACCAAAATGTGGAAATGACACTCAAGATGAATAATCCAAAGAATATGAAGAAAGAGTAACTTATTTAACCCACACTTTTCTATATCTCTTCATTTCACACAAATTCTTTCTTAAAAAAATTGAAAAAAAATCTTTATTAATTACTAACAAGTAGTGAGTGTTCATTTTATATTAAATTTATATAGGAAAATGATCCCCCCACTCTAAAATCTAAAAAATTTAATTTTTAATTGTTTTTTTTCCCCAATATTTTTTCAGGCTGTTTTTAAAACCAGAATCTCATTTTTTTTTTTTTTGGGGGGGGGGGGGTAAAATATGACAAATGTGATAATAAAAGAAGACTATTTTGCTGCATAAATAATTAGTGAACCTTTGGTATTTTGCCAACAGTTTTCATTTCCATTCACTTTATTTTATTTTCAACAATTTTTAGCCTTGACATTATCTCCACAAGACACAAAGGCCCTATTTCGACGTTGCCAAGGTTACGAGGGTGTGAATGAGATTGAAAAAGCTTACAGCGATGCCACCAAGCTCCTTAAGATGGACCCGAAGAACACGGCCGTTCAGAAGATGATGCAAAGAATTTCTCCACTCATGCAACAAACGGTGAGTTGTTTTGATTAATCATTTTGCGGCTTTGAATCACGGTGTCAATTTGTAAAAATTGATCTTCGTTAGATTATGCAATTTTTGCCAATTTTGGAGGCATTTGTTTTGTCCTTGTTTTGACATTAAATAACCCGAAAAGGGTTGATATGCCGTAAAACAACCAAACTAAACCAAACACATGAATAAATATTTGAAAATATAAAGAACTTGAAACATAAAAATTTTTTCCAAAATTATTGGATTAAATAAATTGAAAAGGGTTGATATGTTGCGAAACCCCCCCCCCCCAAAAAAAACAACAAAAATTCCAACTGAAACCAAATCGCTATCGTAACAATCTTCCTAACCAAACCTTTTTTTCACAAACAAATTAAATCCAAAGACATTTTTGTATTGTAATACATGTAATAAGGAAAAAGACAAATGGTTAGTCAGAATTAAATTTTAATTTGATGCTGTTTTGAGTCTAAATTCTGAAATCCGACAAGATGATTTTAGGTAATTTATTTTCTGTATCTTTTCAATTTTGTTTGAATGGCAAACATTATATGGCCCATTATTAACCTCTCTTCAGGTCCAGAATCAGACGAGCACAGATGGTAAAGTTAAACAGATGTTCTCGTTGGCCTTCGAAGACAATCCAGATATTACAAGAGATAAGAAATTAGGGGTAAGTTTCTGCATTTACAAATTTTGAATAAGAAAAATTATATTTGATTTATAAATCTAAATAAAAATAATTTCTATGTTGGTTGAGGAGAAGAATAATTACAAGAAAAACAATAAAATTAATTGAATAATACAGTATTATAGTTTTCTATTGCAGACAATTCCATATGACAAACTGACTTATCTCCCTTGTTTTAACTTATGCTATTTCAAATAAAAAAAAAGGTAAATTGAGAATATATGATTTTTGTTTTTTGTAAAAAAAAAAAAAAAAAAAAAAAAAAAAGAAATTCTAGCTGATCTTCCACTCAGTCATTTTTTGTAATTTCTGCTAATTTCGACATGGCATTTGATTATGTAATAGTGTTTTACTTAAGATACATTTTTTGATATTTAATTATTAGGTCTGTGACAACAGCATATTTTTTTTTTATTGTTTTGACTCTTGAGTATACATCCGTTTATATCTTATATACTTTTATATAGACTGATGTAGTTCTTGGTTGATTAACTGTCTTACTGTGTCGGATATATACTTGAGAGTCAAAACAATGAAAAGAATATTCTGTTGTAACAGCCCTACTAGTTATAATGCACAGGC
The DNA here is from genome assembly GCF_053919585.1 of Euprymna scolopes. Classification (NCBI taxonomy): domain Eukaryota; kingdom Metazoa; phylum Mollusca; class Cephalopoda; order Sepiida; family Sepiolidae; genus Euprymna; species Euprymna scolopes. Next base: position 83,976,405 of record NC_136503.1, on the reverse strand, counting down.
ACTTTATTTTTTTTTAAGTCCTTTTCATGTAAATACTCATCAGTGTCATAAGATAAAAATTTTTTGCTGACTGATTATAAACCTTACTTCCAGTCAAAGATGCCAAATGTTAGATTTATTGACCTATTATATTTTTTTTTATTTAAGTCTATTTATAAGAATAAAGTGAATTAAGTCAACATGATGCAATTTTGTTGATCGACTTGCTTCTGTTGTTGGTATTTTTGCAAGAGGACCCAAGTGCAGGTTGCTAAAAAATATATATGCTATAATGAAAATAAAAAATGATTAATCAGAATAAAATAACTCAAATAAAAGGTAGATAAGCTGCAAAGATTTATCTCCCTTATGAAATTGCTTGGGTTCAAATGTGGCACACCCAAGTCATCAGTCCCACGTCGTTATCCATGTAACCACCAACACTCACCATATGATTATAAGTGATGGCTATATGCCTGTTCCATTTCAACTGAAAATCAGAAGCCTGAGTTAATTTTCATGATGGGAATAATAGATACATCTTTTTGGAATATCTGTTTTATCTTTTGAGTAAAAATCGGTTCTTGTTCCAAAATTCTCCGTATATTCAAAAAAACAAAAATAAAGAAAAATCTGTATGATGTATTCATCCATGATGAAACGAAAATATCATGTTCCAAAAATCACATACATTGATCAAGTAGTTTTATTTTTTATAAAAATAAACATTTTTAAGTGATAATTGGGAATTTGTAGGCATTACAACATAAAAATTGTAGATGAATATGATCTTTGTTGTTTGATAATTTAAATCAAAACCAATGTTTTTCTCCATCTGTCTTTAAAAAGAAATTATTATTCACAATTTATCTCCATGTTATAAGTAAATAAAAATAAATCTTTTTTGTTTTTTAGGCAACAAATAATATCATGGTGTTGGCTCGGGAAGATGCAGGTGCTGAGAAAATTGTCCGTGAAAATGGTATTTACTTTCTAAACAAAATGACGCAAGTGAAAGATGATGTTGAACTAAAACAGTCAGCTATTCGAGCATTGAGTAATTTAGCTGACAACAGTCGCAAACGAGTAAGACCCTCTTTCCTTTTTTTTTTTTTTCTTTTTTTAACTTTTAAAAAATTATTTTATACCCCACCCCAGTCAAATTATTTTATAAACTTTTCTGGGAGTCAAATTATTTCATAGCCCTCATCCCCCTGAGAAAAATTATTTTATAAATTTTTCTCCTCCACAATCAACTTATTTTATAAATTTTTCCCTGAATCAACTTATTTTTTTTAATTAATTTCTTTCAATTTGAAATAAAAAATTTTGAGGATGCTTCAAGAGGAGTTATCGAGTTAATAAAAATGAGTTTTATTTGATTTTCTTTGTTTGCAGTTCAAAACCAAATTGATTTGAATACTAAAATTTCCTGCGCAGACCTTAAAAGACATATTAGTACATGCATAATGCAAGAATGGCAAACTTACTGGAATGAATTTCCCAATAACAAACTATATGAAATAATGCCAAAAATTAAAAAGCAAGAAAAAATACCAAACTAAACAAAAGAAGTCACATTAACAAGAATAAAAATGGGTCATACACAATTAGCCATTCATATTGATTGAGAAAAGAAAATCAACCTATTTATATCTCATGTCAAACCTTGCTTGCAATTAAACACATTCTAACTGATTACACTGATTTTGTAAGATCAGGGGATAACTTCAATAAAGAGAAAAAATATTAAGGATTTGTTTGATAAAAACAACCTCCACCTCATACTGAGATTACAATAAGCATAAAATTCTGAATTTATCAGGCGCTTCAATCGATCCATCTCTATAGCTGCAAGATCTTGCTAATTGGAACTGTGGATCTCAAAAAGTTAGTAGTATTTGACCTATACTGCCTCTGCCGAATTCTGCAGGTCTACTGACACCATTTTGTCTCCAATGCACAAATCTGGATATGAGAGTTGATTATCCCTCTTAACCAAGCACTTTTTAAGAGGAGACTTTGCTGATCATACTGTGCATTGCAACACAAGAGTTCATCCGTAAAGCAATAGCTCCAGAACCGCTCCAAGATTGCTGAAAACACACTATCACAGTCGATATTGAACCTACTTGTGGTCCACAGGTCTGCAGAATTCACTGCTGGTTCCAGGATTGGCTTCCTATAACTCTTGGCTGCTACGGACCACTGTTCATGGTCTGCATTCATTCAGGATGCTGTGTGTTCTATGGGAGGAGTTGGCTTAATCCTGGGTGAATGCAAAAACCTATGTTCCGATTGGTTGATCTGTCAATTGCTCTGCATTCACACTGTTTAACTGCAGAACTTTAACACTGATCTGAGAACCACATGCTATCACGCTTGCTTGACATTACTAACCTCAATGTTGTTTGTCGTGGATTTCTTTTCTTTCATCTTCTCTTCTGGCCGTGTCATTGTCTCTCACATTGGCAGTTGTTGAGGTTCACAAGTATAAAAAACTAAAACTAAAAAAGAAAACACTGACTCCAACATTTTCTACAAATATTAGTTGCACTCTGGATGCATGTGTGACACTATTGTGGAAACTATCCTTTAAGTGCTAATGTCTATATCTTAGTTTTTTTGCCGAAGCCGAGTTTGTCAGTTGATGTAAGCTCATCTCTATCTTCCAAAGCTCTCCTGACCTGGTCAAAGTCATAATCTTGCTCTGTACTGTGTTCAACTGACAACTGTCCTTTCCTGAACTGTGGTAAAACTTTGCAAACCTTAGACTCTACAAACTTCTCCTAACTGTTGTAAAACTCCTATGAGTCTCCCAAAACTCTTAGACATGATCCCAAGTCGTAGTTCCTTATGTCTAATTAGCAATATGCATTGTTTCAGTTGAAAAAGAGTAAAAACAAAAATTCATCATCATCAGATAAATACAGTATTTTTAAAAATTTAGATCTAATGATTGATGTTGCAATATAATGGGGGTATTCTTCCTCGGAGTTAGGAGATTCTATTTAGAAATGCTGCTGTAAGTAACCAACAAATCAAATTCATGTTCTGCTCTATCTTTTGAGAGATTTTCTTCGGAAATCCTTCTTCCTTAGTTGAAGTAATGTTATTATAGGCTGAATGCTCTTCTAACTCTCCTGTGTTTTCCAAACAGAAACCAGAATTACTCCATAAAAATTAAACCTTTTAGCTTCTCAGCACATACTTTTTTTTTTCATGTCAACACAAGAAGGATCTTTTACTCTTTGGCTGCAAAATTATAAAGTCTGGAACCTGTACAGAACAGCTGTCCACTGAAAATTCGTCATTTCCAGGACTTGTATAGAATAACTACCCATCAATAATCTCTTCTGAAACTAAACATGCTTACAACACAAGAATTGAAATTGATTGATGCATTTTTTTTTTTTTTAATTATTAAATGAGAAAATTAAAATATTTTTTTCTGAGACTTTTGGTGGAATCCACCCTAATCATAGAAGACTTTGTAATTTGTGTGTTTTTTTTTCTTTTTCTCGTTTTGTTGGTGATAAGTCCATGGAAAAAAAAAAAGAAAAGAAATACAGATTACAAAGTCTTCTATGATTAGAGTGGATTTCACCGAAAGTCTCAGAAAAAAAAATGATTTTCATTATTTCTTTTAATAATAAATTTTTTTTACATTATTTCATTTTCTAAAGTCTTCATATTTAACCTTACAAAATAACGCTTTCAAAGGATGTGACTAAGTCCTATTAAATATTTTCCTGTTTTTTTTTTTTTTAATTTTATTTTACAATGCTGACTATTTTTTCATTGTAGACTGAATCCATCTTGAGAGATGTAGGTATCCATCAGATCTGTGATATGATTGGCTCTCCTGAAGAACAGATTTGTGTTGCTACTTCCTCTCTGCTGTGCAACATAATCAACTCCATGACGGATGTAGAAGCGTACAAAGCTAAGGTCAAAGAGCATGCTGAAAAGAAGAAGAGAAAAGAACGTTGTAGGCCTGTCACATTTGAAATGGGTAATGACTGCATTAAAATATAATCATTTTGACATGTTATAAGCAGATGCATCTAGTCCATGACCATCCTTACTACAAGCCAAGCAACCGTGCTATTGGAATCTTTTCTTGGAGAGAAAGTGAATTTTCTAACATAATTAATGTAACAGTTCAAAAACAAAATTCCCCTGTGTTTTTATGTGTTAAGAACCACAATGAGTTAATTGATAAGAATTTGTATTTATTCACAATGGTTAATATCTTTTGAGAGATTTTCTTCAGAAGCCATTTCCTTAGTTGAAGTAATGTTTTTATAGGCCGAATGCTCTTCCTAACCGTTATGTTTTTATGTGTTCTGTACACTGAATAAGAATAAAAACAGCAAACTAATTGCTAAGTTTGACAGATATTGACAAATTCCTATAAATGAAGAGATTATTAATTTTGAATAAACAAAAACATTTGTGAACTGTTATCCTCATCTTCATAGTTGTTGGTGTTTCCCCACATTTCGGCCAACTCATCTTCTGGCCTTCTTCAGATGATGAACTGCAACAGGATAGGGATGCTGAGTCTTGTAACTGTATCCCTGAGGCCCATAGTGCAATGGATAGAGGCATTGAGTCTCTACGGTTCCAGGTGAGCATTGTCTGAAGATAGTGGTTTCAATCCAACCTAAGCAGGCCAGAGAATTAGTTGGCCAAAGCGGGGTGAAATGACAACCACTATTGAAGGCAGTAATTACTGGGGGATATACTTACAAGACTCAGCATTCCTATCCCATCACAGTTAATCACCTGAAGAAGACCAGAGAATGAAGATGAGGATAACAATCCGCAAAAAAATGAGTACACAAATTATGAAGCCTCCTTTCAAAGGATTAAAAAAAATATTTTTTTTTTAATATAAACAAAGACTATTACAATGAGTGATTTTATTTTTAATTTCAGTGTTGATTTTTTTTTCTTTTTTTAGAGAATTTGTACTTAATCATGACCATAGTTAAATTTTTTTCAGAAAGAAATTTTATAAGAATAATTATATAAAATGTTAGGAGCTAAAAAGATCTTTGCTGATTGACTGGAAATTTTGCCTCCAGTCAAAGACTAAATGTTAGATCTTTGTTATAGGTTAAGCCATGGTTCAGTCTTAAAAACGCTGAATACTTATTTTTTTTATTTATTTATTTTTTTTTTGGCTTAACATTAGCAAATTGGTTTTTGTCCAGAATTTCCCCTATATTAAAAAATAAAAATAAAATCTGTATAACGTATGTACTCATGACAAAACGAAAATATTATCTTCCAAAAATCGTGTAAATTGATCAAGTGGTTTTATTTTTAAATAAAAAAAATTAGATTTTATGAATATCCAAGAAGTAACTGTCTTGCCTGCCATTTTCAAGAAACAAAGGGGGGGGGGGTAACTCAACGATACTTGCATTATAATAAATATGAATTTCCATTATAATCATTTAAAAAATAAAACTACTTGATCAATTTATATGATTTTTGGAATATGATATTTTTGTTTCATGGTAAGTATGTACATAGAGATTTTTCTTTTTTTTTTTTTTTTTTAATATACGGGGAATTGTGGACAAAAAACAATAAATCAGTTATATTTCATCCTGGGCATAACCGCAATTTTTCTTGGACAACTTTGGTATCTATCTTGCAAATCTAGATATGACCTTACACTGCATCTGTTTATGAGGCTCCAATTTGGGAGTTTTGAGAAAGTATTTGTGATTATTCCTAGATTCACTTGAACCCGGATGTCAGTATTACATTCATCGTTTAAATAAAATCTATAGTTTACAGACTATGTACAAAATCTTACATATGCCTACAAAACAAAATTAATCTATAAACTATACATTAAACTTAAATGATGTCTTTTGAAACCCAAATATCAAAAATTTACATGTATGCATTAAAAAACACCAAATACAATAAAATTTTAATTATAAAAAATAATTAAAAACTAAAATCAATACTGACCCTACAAGATACAAAAAAAGTAAATATAATGTTTTTTTTTATGGTAACTTTGTTGATTTTGCTTGTTACAATATTTCATATAGTTATTTTCTTATTTCTACTATTTAAAAATGGTTTTTATCCAGAATTTCCCTTATATTGTAAAAATATAAAAACATCTATGATGTATGTACCTGTGACTAAATGAAAGTACCATATTCCAAAATCATGTAAATCAATCAAATAGTTTTAATTTTAGAAAAAGAACATCAAATTTTATAAGTAACCAATGCCTGCCATTTATAAAAACAGTCAAGAAAGTATGGGAAATAACTCAAGAATTCAAACTTGCAACATTTATGTTGTAATGCCTATGAATTTCCATTAACTGCTTAAAACTGATTTTCTTTGTAAAAATAAAACTATTTGATCAATTTACGTGACTTTTTGGAATATGATATTTTTGTTTTTGCCACATCATACAAATTTTTCTTTATTTTTATTTTTTGGATATGGAGGAATTCTGGACAAGACTCCCTCACCTCCCCAATTGTAAAAGATGCCTCAAATTATAGGGATATATGTTAAGTATATATTCCTATGATTAAAAAAATCGTTTTACTATTTTTTTTAAGATACACTAGTACAATTAAAAAAAATTAAATGTATATATTTATACAACTTTTTCTTTTTCTAAATTATTAAAACAGTTTTTTTTGTAATAGATATTTATACATTATCTTTATAACAATCTTCTGCTTTTTCACATTTAAAAAAAAACATTTTTTAAATACAATTTTTTTGTTCCAGATGAAAATGGTAAAAATTTCATTGACCAGCTATTCACCATACTCACGAAAATGTTACCAAGTTGGAAAGTGTCCGCTTATGGTCGTGACAACATCATGGAAATTTTCATAAAGTATCTCACACGAAGTAATGGCGTTGGTTGGTCAAAGCGCTTCATGGAAATTGAAGGTAAACTTTCTTTTCATTTTGTTTGACCATGATAAGCGAAGATGGCTTGGAAATAATATGAAAGCGAACCAATGAATATTTGGGTTCTTATCCAGAAGTCACCCTATATTAAAAAACAAAAATATAGAAAAATCTGTATTATGTACATAGCCATTACAAAACGAAATTATCATGTTTCAAAAATAAAGTAAATTGATCAAGTAGTTTTATTTTTGAATAAGAAAAATCAAATTTTATCAAATAACCAATATTATTTTGATGTACCCCCTTTTCTCTATGTTCTGTTGACGTCCTAACCTTGGCGTTCCTGAGTCCACATGGTCATTTAATACTGACGAAAACTGCAGATATCAAAGGATCCCGTTTTGTCAGATTACCACTCCCCCCATGTTATCAAGATCATGAAGGCAATCATCCGATATTGGTCACCAGTTATACCACAGGGGAGCAGAGGTCATTTAAGCAAGAAAAAATAATTCAACGGTTGTTATTTTTGTGTAAAAATTACAATGTTGTTTTTCTGTAGAAAAAAATGTATAATGTTCTAAATGCACTTTCTAATTAAAGTGTTTTTGGATTGGTTCGCTTATTAAGTTCTGGGTGATTTTTGGTTTAGCAATATCTACCGTAAGTCCGGAGTCTTTCTCTTAATAATGTGGTTTCCAGTGGCAACTAGAATGGAGTCTCTTAGCCACACAACATAGCTGATTATATTGTGTCGAGAATTCAGTAAGGCAATCTGGCACTGTCTGGTCCTTCCCAACTCACTCTCTCTGCTATCTCAAGAGTTGGGGGTGGGGGGGCTCTCTCTGTATCTTAGGAGGGGGAGGTTTTCCTCTCTTACTTTTCCTACCTGTTACTAGTTCATCACCACATGAACATCGTACCCTTCAAAAATAGAATTTATTTCACTTTTCTTAAGGTTTGGGATGTGTTAGTTATCACTGTCTATTGGCAGCTTGCTTGTCAGCTTTCAACTGAATTTATTTCTTCATATGATGAGAAAAAATAATTATTTTTGTTCCCACTTTGCAAGTTCAACATCAACCCCTTTTTTGATCCACAATTTTGTCACAGTAAGATTTATGTTCTAATACCTACAAATTCCCATTAATCACTTAAAAATTTTCTTTTATAAAAATAAAACTATTCGACCAATTTACACGATTATTGAAATATGATATTTTTGTTTCGTCATGGATACGTACATCATACAGATTTTCTTTTTCTTTATTTTTGTTTTTTAATATAGGGGAAATCCTGGACAAGCACCAATATTTGCAGCAGAAATAATCACAACAAAGTTAAAAAGTTCAATTAAGATAAAAAAGAACTGATGGTGATTTACTTCTGCACGATAGACTGAATTCATCAGCTCATATCCAGTTTGTTTTAAAGAATCACTTTCACTTTAGATGTTGGCAACCTTCATGTGGTCGCTCCTATAATACCTAATGTCTTTCAAGAAAGAATTCTAACTAGAAAGATATCGAGGGAAATAAATATCTTTTTCTTTCTTTTCTTTTGTTCCTTATTTTCTTTTTCCTCTTTTTTTTCTCCCTTTTTCCTTTCCTCTTTTCTAACTTTTTCTTTTTGTTTCTTTTTCTTTTCTTTTCATTGTAATGCATTTTATATAAATTGTATTTTTCTTGGTTTTACAAGTGAATGTTAGCTTTTCTATACTTTTATCTTTTGCGCAACCTAAATAAATAATATTTAATATCTAAATAAATAAATGCAAATTTTTTCATATATCACACTTATAATTAAAACTGCTCATAACTGTTCTGATCAATAATAGAACATATTTTTAAAGAAATTATATATCAATCTAAAACATGATTATTTATATGCTTATTAGCATAACCCTTTTTTAAAGTGTTTGTAATAAAATAATATTTGCTGTTATTCAGTTGTAATATATATATATATATATATATATATATATATATATATATATGTGAAAGTGTCTGTCAGTGTGTGTGTCTGTGTGTGTACATTTCCCTACGCAATAACTCTGTCAATGTTTAGTCTACAGACTCGAAATTTGATATACAGGGTACTGAGATTTGGGAAATTGATGTGATCGGTTTTTGGCTAGAAATTTGGCGATTAAGGGGTCAAAATTCAACGATTTGACTTTTGAGAACTCTACCAAACTCCTCCGACAATTTTGAGTCTACACACTTAAAATTTTAGATATAGGTTCCTTGGACATGGATCTAACTTAATAACTTGATTTGAGCCCAAAACAATAAATCTTAAGGGGTCAAAGTTAAAAAAATTGACTGCTTTTTTTTTTTTTTTTGTCCAACATACACCTCCAAATACCCGGGCAACGCCGGGCACCCATGCTAGTATATATATATAAAATAGTTTTGTCAAGTCTTTCAATCGTAGATGTGTCCCTTTTCTTCCTGAGATTCTTATGGATGGTTCTGCTCTTAAGACGAAATTGACTCTGAAACTTTTTGGCCTTTCCTTCTCATCAAATCTTTTTTGGAGTTTATGTATTAAATTCATTATTTTTCTGCTTCTTGTAAAATTAGTTCTCTCTCTCATTCTAAATACTTTCTCGCACCTGACGCTATTCTTTATCTTTACAACTCTATTGTCAGGCAGTGTATGGAGTATTGTTGCCATGTTTAGGCTGGTGAATCTTTGTCTCATTTGAAGGTTTTTGATAAAGTTCAGAAATGCCCCCCCCCACACACACCACCTTTCTTCTTCTCTGCAACCTCTCTCTTCTCCCAAATGTGATGTTGCTAGTCTTTTTTATAAATACTATTTTGACGTGTGTTCTTTAGAATGATTTGATCTATTCCCTGCTTCTTTTGTCCCATTAGTTCATTGGTCTAGTGGTTTCCATCGATTTGCTGTTTTGATACCTCATTGTAATATAGCTTCTTATCCCAGAAGCTTCTTTCCAAGAATCACAAACTTGTGGAACTCTCTTCCTGCTAACTGTTTTCCTCCTACCTATAACCTTGGTCTTTTCAAGACTAAGATCAATAGACATATCTTTGTCTTTTCAAAAATCATCATTCTTTTTAGCTCCTTACATCAAGTGGCTTTGTGTCTTGTCTGGAGTGATTTCCATTAAAAAATAATAAAAATTAAACTGATTTAAAGAATAAATTACCAAATCTTAAATTTTCAAGGGAGGTAATTCCACTGAAAACTTAATTTTATAAATTATAATAAATTTCTTTTTAAAGATATGTATTGTAAAAAGAATAGCTAGAGCTATAATAGTAGCTGCGCTGGATGGCGGATAGTTTGTTGCTTCTATTAAATATTGTAACACTGGCGGTCACTTAGAGTAATTGGTTAAAAAAAATATGACATTGTTTGAAAACTTTTATTACTTGAGCAATGACAAACACGAATTAAACGCTATCACTTTTTTTTTTTCTGAACTATATTTGAACTTTTTTTCATTACTTTTTTTTTAGGTATGAACTACGTGTTGAATATTGCTGGTAGCCATCGCCAATTGGAATCTGTGTTCAAAGTGACAGAAAATTCTCGTATGCATGCAGCACTGCTTATGTCCAAGATTTATGATGATATGATTTCAGATAAAGAGCGAGAAATCTTCAAGGAACATTGTCATAACTACTTTAAGTAAGTAATCACATGATGAAAAGTAGCATTACAAGCATATGCTGTATTTTCGTGGACAGTGGCAATATTACATACCTAATGTGTTTCAACAAGTCATATCTTTTTTATTTGTTGGTCAGTTTTTAAAAGAATTACATCGATGAAAAGAGAATAAAATAAGCATTCCAATGATGTTAATTTATTTTTCTTTTATGCATTCAATGTTTTTATGCTCCAAGTTAAAAATGAAAAAAAAACGGTAAAAAATGATGACAATACAAAGGGAAACACTTTTTCAATGTTTACATTTCATATGTTACATTTGGATACATATGCGCAGGGTTAAATTTGATTGGATATGGCTGAAATCTTACAGGCTATATAAACAAAGAAGTCCATTTCTACTGGTATTTGATTTTTATTTTTACGACCACAGGAAGCAAAGTTACGACCGAGCAAAGTTAACAAAGAATATTTTAAAATTGATAAGATAAATCGGTATATATCATCCATTTTCATATAGATAATAGTTTCAGAATTATTTTCATGTATAATATGTAAATATTTGATAATTATTAATTGCGCGGAATTTTATTTCAAATGTTATCTTTTATAGAAATCAAATCTGCTTACAGAAAAACGGTCGCTAAGCATGTCATGCGCTGAGCTGACTAAAGTATTCTCTTAAAAATAGAAAACTGTGTTTCTGCTTTCGTCTTACGAGACTAGTCATTTTTTTACTTTGAGTTTGTCAATTTAAAAAAATTATTTTCAAGTTTTTCAAATTTGATTTCCAAACAATACTATTTTGTTGTTTTTAACGCTTTTAGTACACATGCACTAAAAGCGTTAAAAAAACAACAAAATGTACATGCGTTTAACTACTTATTTGTACTTAAGGTAGAATTGTGTTTTTTAGTGGTCAAAAAAACAAAAAACAAATACATAACAAATAAAAGATACTTGTGCATTTATGCTACCATGCTGAAATAATAACATTATTTAGAAACCCATTCTTAACATGGGGAAGGAAGGGTGTTTTTTGTTAACTATTCTGTACTTTTACCTAACATAAAAAATAAAAATAAAAAAGATATCGTGAAACTTGAATTTATTTTTAATTCATTGCCAAGACTATTTTTTCGAATCTGTAAAACAAACCCGTTTTTTTTTTTTAACTGAGGATATCTAAATAATAATAATAATAATTAGGCGGTTCGATAAAGAATTTCATTGTGATGCATTTTGTAAATTTTTACCTTGTTTCCACCTTAAGTTTTCTTTAAAATGACTACCTTTAAAGGTTTCCGAATGTACTGAAAACGAATATCGCATTTAAATTTTCCACAAATAAGTAGCTTTCTGGATATTAAGCAATATCATTTCTTACGTTATTGCTGGTGGCCATCTTGGTATGCGCGTTTGTGTCACCAGTGATAACATAAGAAATGACATTGCTTAATATCCTTATTCATTTGCAGAAATTTAAATGCGATATTCGTTTTCAGCATACTTTAAAACCTATATAAGTAATTTTAAATATTAAGGTGAAAACAAGGTAAAAAAATTATTGTTTTATTTCTTTGTTTACATAATTGAATTTTCAGTAAAACAACAGAATAGAAATGACAAAAATTACCATCAACTGGTGAATATATAGTTGTTGCTTATCAGGATTCCTGGTATCCTGGTACTGTGAAAGTTACATCGAGGATTCATGTAGAGTACGATTTAGGGTTGCATCGCAAAAAATAGGGGTATATTTTGGGCCAGATAGAGAGGATTAACAAAATTAACAATTGGACTGGTCCCAAAATGCATAAATTCTGGTCGACTATGGGAATTCCCATCTTTTACAAAAATCCAAAATCTATATGGAAATTTTTCTTTGATTTATTTCTGAGATTAATTCATATCTACTCAATTTTTTTTTCTTTGAAGCCAGTAGTAAATACCAGCCATGAATGCTCTTTAGGCATTCAATGGCTACACCCAAGATTAAGCTCTCCTTTGGTGAGGAGGCATGAAAATGCCTATTCTCAATAAAGCTATATTTAAATACTACTATACTACTTAGTTTTGTTCATAAATAGACATCCACTGTATGATACCATATGCCAGTTTAAAAAAATTGAAATTTGTACATCTGAATTTATAATTCATGGCTTATGGTAAAGAGATACATCAGATTTGATTGCATAATCAGAAAGAGCACACAATTTTACATAAGAGTGCCAAGTTTCATGAGAATAGCTTGAAAAATAAATAAATGGTGGCGAAATTACCGAATTTCTTGAAATGTTGAGGTCCATAATTTATCACACTTTTTCTAAAGAAAAATGTCTACGGAAAAGCCTAAATTTTCGCACTTAAAATTCTCATAACTTTTGAACTACTGACGGTATTTGCATAATTCAAACGGTTTTAAGCATCTTTTACATAGCTCTTTTCATGCAAGTTGATAAAATAACATGCAAGTTGATAAAAAGAAAAAAAAATCAACTTGTAATGCTATGAAAAGAGCCAGAAAGTATGATTCTAAAAATTTTTGACTATCTACTTCAATTCTAAAATCACTGACTCTGACTCCTCAAAGCCTAAAACCTCTGACTTTTAGAATTCCAAAAATTCAAATGATCAAGTCTCTGACTCCAACTCGTAGGATTCCCACATCTCTGGTTTCTCATTTTAAAACCTTCCAATATTCAGTGTCCATTTATTCTTCTGAAATGAAAATACTCCTAGAAATCTTGAGAGTTTGATTCTATAAACCTCGAGAAGACAGCATCATTTTTTTTTTTCATACATATTAAAAAAAATTTGTTATTCTCCCCAAACAAGGTTTATTACAACTTAAGCTTAAGGGACTAATGTGGTAGGGGCCAGATTTATCAGTAGGCATCTTGGGTGGGAGTTGAGTAGCGAGATGCTTGTTCATATTGTATTTATTTTTATTTATTTTTTATTTTTTTTGCATCATACTAGTTCAACGACTAACCAAGCGTTTGATTGTATGTTGCTTAATTTTTATCTAAGTAGCACAAAATTGTCGTTTTAAGAAATTACATCAAGATGAAAGAAATAAAAATTGTTTCTAATCTTTGTAAAATAAAAGAATTTAAAAAATTGAGTAAAAAAAGAAAATTTTTAAATTGTGTTCTTATCCAGAACTCTTCTCATATTAAAAATCAAAAATAAAGAAAAATCTTACATTTCTGAACTTTTAAGATGAGGATTGGTTATTTGTATTATTTGGACTACTTTTCTCATCTTGATTTCGTCTTCATTTTCACTATGTTTCAGTTGACATATCTTGTTGAACTTGGGGATTTTGAATCCTTTATTTAATTGAAGCAGGTAGTATGCTCTTGCTCCATCAGCCCCAACTTAATAGAGGTACTAAGTAATTTGCAATTGTAAACATGGAAAACTTTACAAAAGGTGAGACATATTGGCTACCAAAAGTAAGGTTAAAGAACATCAAAACGCCATAATACATGGACAGATTGAAAAGTCGGGCGTAGCTAATTATATAATATGGACGGAAAAGGGAAACCATCTACCCTTATGGGATGAAATAAAAATTATAGACAGAAGATGACTCAAAGAAACGTCACGATGATCAGTTATTAAGTAAACTTAATATAGAATCTATAATGATATGGTAATTGTTAATTATAAATAACGATATGGTAATTGTTAATTATAAATAACGATATGGTAAGTGTTGATTACAAATAACGATATGGTAATTGTTAATTATAAATAACGATATGGTAATTGTTAATTATAAATAACGATATGGTAAGTGTTGATTACAAATAACGATATGGTAATTGTTAATTATAAATAACGATATGGTAATTGTTAATTATGAATAACAAATAAATAATATAGTAATAAGTAGATAGTAATAGAGTTCAAAATAGACTTCGTAGCTTAGTGGGGGATGCGCTTTCCTCTTATTGGAACCTCTTTACCACAGAAGAGATGTTGCGAGCCTGTCTCTGCTTTATTGTTATTTTCATGGCAAGTGCTCATCTGAGCTCCAATCTATGCCCCCCCCCCCCTTGCTAAACTTTCATGAAAAACACTCGTCTAGCCAAAACCACTATCAATAATTTCGCCCACTCTTTATCTGTGCCGAAACCTAAACGTAGATTCCATGAACAAAGGTTCTTTCTTAGAACTGCACACCTGTGGAATTCTCTTCTATTTGCCTGCTTTCCAGCTGACTACAATTTGTCTTCAAGTCCAATGTAAACAAGTTCTTGAACCGTCCCTCTAAGTAATCCAATTTATAAAATGTTCACTACTTACGATTACTACGCTATAATCACATTGACTAATGTATACCCATTAACCCTTATCCTCGCGTGGCCTCTGGGTCTTGATAAGTGGGGACTCCTATGTAAAAAAAAAAAAAAAAATGTAATGACATTTGCATGTAGAAATAAAATAGGTTTAAGGTTTTTAAATTCTTACTAGAACCCATGGTACAATGGTTAGAGTACTTAGAAAAATTCAGTTGTAAAAGTGACCTTCTTTTGAAGATTGAAGGTTCAATCCTCAATGACCAAAAATACAATTTTGAATTTTTGACTTCTATCCAGTCTTGTGTGTGTATATAAAGTGACATTGTTTAAGGAACGGTCTACCAAACTCCTCCATCAATTTTTGGTCTACAAACTTGAAGCTTGATATATAGGAGATTTGGACTTTGGATTTACTATATATTGGGTACAATATAATAATTGATAAAGAATTGACTGCATAATAATAGATATGAAATCTGCATAAATTATTATATATTTAAGCATATTTTATGATCGAACAACACTAGGTGGCCTGCTAGTCTATAATTAGTTTCCATGTTGTATTAAATCCTATACTAGGTCAATTTAAAAAGCCATTGTTATTCTTTGAAAAGTTTTACTCTTCACATTCTTTTCTGTCTATAATCTGATACATAAAAGGCTATATGTCTGTCTCCATATTTTCAAACTTGATCTCCTCCGAAACTAAAAGTTGCAGAGCGCCGCTAAGGGCCTCAAATGATCGGATTTTTTATGGATTGGTCTTTAGCCTGGTAAAATAATTTTTAAGGGGTCAAAATTGAAAAAAATCGTAATGCATTCATTTTAGTTTATTGTTAATTTTTAATCAGTTCATATGATTGTCATGTTGGTACATTGGTAACGTCACCAGCTTTGAATGCTACAGTTTCGGTTTCGGTTCTTACTGGTGGCACCCAAATACTTTTTTTTTTACTTTTGAAATCACAACTCTACAATAATATATACGAAATCTGGACAAATTAAAATATAATATTTAAGCGTATTTTACACTCAGGCAAAACCGGACACTCCAGATATTTTATCATTTTTATTTTCTCATTTTTTTCAGGGAACAGTTTGGTGAAAGAGATCTGAATGCTACAATTGAAGCTGTTCGAACGATCACCACTTTATTACAGGTATGATTACAGCCCCCACTCCCCTGTGTACTAGATATCAACAAATGTGGCTAGATGATGCAGATTTTTGGTGGCATTTGTATCCCTGGTATATTTCTAGTTAGAATTTTTTTGTAGAAAGACATCAGTTACTTACGGGAGGAAGTATGTAAAGTTTGCTAATATCCCTAAGTGTCTCTACAAATAATATCCTTAAGTGTCTACAAATATCTAACGCCTCTCTGTGTAGAGGTTTGTCAGGACAACTTGACATGAGTATTTACAGCCCAATTAAGATCACTTTATTATGGCTACCCAGCACTAACTTATACAAACAACTAGCCTGGGTGCCCGGCATTGCCAGGGTGTCTGGAGGTGTGCGTTGAGCCAAAAAAAAAAAAAAGTGGTAGTAGGCAAGCAGGCTCGAACTCATGACTCGAAGGTGGAAAAGAAAGTGAAAGAAAATCTGACGTCTTACCCCTACTCCATGACACGATCGGAAGTTCGGAACGTTAAAATTAGACAAAGTCAATCCAACCGATATGATGACTTGCAAAAATGGCTCGCAAAAAATCGCCCCTCCTTGTAGAAAACTGCCTGGTTGAGGGTGAAGGAAGTAATGTTGAGCCGAGACATCAAGCTTCAAAATGATACCGATCTCATGAAAATCCGTCGCCTCTGTCGAAAGTTTTAGGTAGACATACAAACATACATACATACAAACAGGTGAGATTTATATAATAGATGATGCACCTTCTCCAAGTGATGTTGCCTATAGTAACAGCACTAAGCTGGATACTCCACCAGACTAGATGAATTCTTGTCCTGAAATCCAGTAAGACTAAGGAATCACAAGAAAGGTATACTGTAACACTGTTTACTAGTGAGAGAAAAAATGTTCTTCACTTCTGTACTAACTCAACATTTGATAAGTAAAGATGAATTTAATGCAACATTTGAATATCTGTGTGTCTCATATAGAGATCAGTTGTTTACCCCAATAAAGGACACTTTGATTTCTGAGAATTATAGCAGGTAAAATTAAACAAGATATATATCTTGTTTATTAAAATTTTTATTAGGTTGACAAGAAAGTTCTTGCAGAATTTTTAATTTTGACTTCAAATGATTTATTTTCAAATAAGTTTTCATTATAATACTTTTACGGCACAAAAGTACTGTCAACAAATGAATGAAATGCATCAGAAGTTTCGACAACCACACCCAGCATTAGTCAATAGAAACGGCCCAATTCTCTACGACAATGCCTGACCACATGCTAAATCAACTCTGCTGAAGTTGAACGAATTGGGCTACAAAACTCTGCTTCATCTGTCATACTCTTCAGACCTCTCACGTACTGTCTACCACTTTTTCAAGCATCTCAACAACTTCCTGTGTGAGAACTGCTTCAAAAACCTGAGCGATATAAAAAATGCTTTCAGCGATTTTGACACTAGAACGCAAGATTTTTACATTACTGGCATAAATACACTTGTTTTGCATTAGCAAGTGTGTTGATTCTGATGGTGCTTATTTCGATCAATAAATTATTGTTGGAGCCGAAATATGTTTATCTGAATTTAAAAACTAAAAACTGCAAGAACTTGTCAACCTCATATTAAAATTAAAATATTAAAATTGTTTGTTAACAAAACAAATTGTAGCAGTTTAGGCTCTAATACAATTATACCTCAGCCCTGATATACATTTTTTTATTTACATAGATATAATATAACACCACAGTGAACCCAGAATGGTAATCATTGAAAATAGTTCAATATCTAAGCTTAAAATAATTCCCTGATTTTGGTTGAGGGCTGGTTGGAAGCATATTGTTAAGCAAATTTGTGCACTTGTTGAACCGTGCTGAAATAATGTTATTATTTAGAAAGCCATTCTTAACATGGGGAGAGGAGGGTGTTTTGTAACTATTCTGTACTTTCATCTAACAATTCAATAAAAAAAGATATCATAAAATTTTAATTTAACTTGAAAATACTATTAAAAAATAGCTTGCAAATCATCAAACAGCATGATCATTACTCACAGAGTCAAATGTTGGGTTGACTTTCCTGAAGTATCTGGTCGAATGTCCATACTCATTGCAATGTTTGCAGTACAATTGCATTTGGAGCCAGCCATTTTTTAATTTTTTTTCTGATCCTGACCATATCTGTTGAGGCCATTATCCAGCTTTTTGTATATTTGGATGCTAATGTTCTTATCAGAAAAGAAAAATGATTGAAAGATACTATCCCATCCATGTCATCACGCTTTGAAATCAATCAGATAACATCTGTATGACGATTTCTCTTCCATCATAATGCAAGATGTGTCTGGCAATGTTTCCAGTTGTGGAGGTTCCTTCTTTGTCTGTTCCATCAAGGAAGTTTCATTTCTCTACTATCACCTCCTCGAAATGCTTCTGTATCACCTTTTGGACATGAAAAGAGTTGGTTTTTGGGTAATTCTTATGATATTTTTTGAATTCTCAAATTCAAAACTTACCTATATGAATTTTCAGCCTCAAAACTTGAACAAAACTCGAAATATTTAAAAATATGTTAATATATAGATGTCACCAGGATCATGACTCGCATTCTTTTTTTGAACTTATGACTTTTGTGTAAAATTAAAATATTTTCTAATTGTCACAAGTCACATTTAATAATTTTTAGATTTTCTAAGGCATTTTCAGAAAAAAATACTCTGAACCAAATATTGGTTGTGGCATTTTAAAATTTTCACTGTTCTCCGTCAAATTTTTGCTAAAATTTTCATAAATCTATAAAAATTTTGACTGAAAATTTTAATTTTTTTCTATTGGAGAGTCTGAAGTCTAATAGATGATTAAATTCAGTAAATTAAGATATAATTATGGGTTACTGAGGAAAAATTTAATTAATTGAGCATAGTTTATCATTTTATAGCTCTTAATAAAATACAATATATGGAATAAGCCAAGTTAATTTTGAAAACAATATACCTTCAAAAGCTTGTCACTTTTCATGAAATCGAGCTTTTAACTTGATTTTTTTTTTTTTATTGAACTGGAAATTTTTTAGTTTCACATAATGCCCATAAATGTGTAATGTTTGTCTGATTTTGGCAATTTTTATGCTTCAGTCCATTGTGCACACTATTGATATTTATTTCCTTTCCAAATCAACCATTTTATTAACTTCTTTCTTGTAGGGTCCATTTGAAGTTGGCTTACTCATTCTTGGTATGGAAGGAGTGATTGGTGTATTGGTATCAATGGCAAAGAGTGACAATAGATTACATCAGGTAAGTAATTTCTCTATCTAATATATTAAAGTTTGTCAGATTTTTCTTGTTAAGATCTAAATGGCAATCAATCTTAGAAATCGATATTTGATTTGGACTAAGAATTTCTTCTTTTTTATCCTTGCAGCATGTTCTTTACACTAAAAAACTGTAGTTTGTTTCAGTTTAAAAAAAAAAAAAAAAAAATTACACCAGCAAAGAGATAATCTTTCACACCATTAAGAACAAATATATTTCTATATATATATACATATATATATATATTTAAAAAATTTTTTTTTATTCAATTTTCACCCCAAACAAGGCACAGTGCCACTTTGAAGCAGGGGGCTACTATTAGGGACTTAATTAGTGGGGTCATTATGAAGGGAGATGAGTAGAAAGATGTTTGTTAACATTACACTTGAACTTCTGCATATCATTGCAGTTGGGAAAGCAGAATCCCGGAAGGGAGTTCCAAAGACCCGCAGTTCTGGGGAAGAAACTATTGGAGTAAAAGGCTTTCTTGCACCTAGGGATCTCTACTGTAAAGGGATGAGACTTAGTAGCTTGTCGGGTTTGTCGGGGGTAGTTACGTCGATGAGGTACAAGTGTTTGCAGTTCGTCAGAGCATTCACCATTAAAGTATTTGTAGAACAGGCAGAGGGATGCAACATCTCGTCGATGGGACAGAGGCTGAAGCCTAGATGACAGTTCAGGACCTATCAGGTTGGCGACTCTCTTTTGAACCCTGTCCAGGAGCGAGAGACAAGCAGCAGATGCACCAGCCCAGATGTGACAACAGTACTCCATACATGGGCGAATGGTTGCCTTATAGAGGTATAGGATACTGTCAGGCGTAAGTAGTTTTCTAGCACGGTAGAGGGAGCCAACCTTCCTTGCAGCAGCCTTGGCAATGCTCTCAATGTATCTATTCCAGTTCATATTCCCTGTAAACGTTAGGCCGAGGAGTTTAAAAGAAGTACTTTCAGGCAATATGTTCTTGGCCATTGCTATTGGTGGCAGAGAAGGTTTCTTGTAGTTATTGAAGGAAACAAGCTTAGTCTTAGCAGCATTGAATGTGACCAACCATTTTTGTCCCCATTCCACTACGGATTGGAGGTCATCCTCTAGTGTTTCTGCCATTTCCTTGGATATGTGTTCATTTGTTTTCCCCTCATATCTGTTATAGAGAGTGGTGTCATCGGCAAATATACCCATCTCCGAAACAATTTTATCAGGGAGGTCATTTATGAATATCAGGAATAATAGAGGTCCAAGGATAGACCCCTGAGGTACTCCCGCATTTATGTCATATTGTTTGGATGTACGACCGTCGAGGACAACTTTGATTTTTCTATTACTTAAGAAGGATTTAATTACATTATGAATTCTTCCAGTGATTCCATATGATCTAATTTTCCTTAGAAGACCATCGTGCCATACCCTGTCAAAAGCCTTAGATATATCAAGGGCCACCGCTCTACCCTCCCCTGTTTTATCCAATGAACGGTATATACGTTTAGAAACTACAGTTAAGATATCTGCTGTTGAACGGGCTTGCCTGAATCCATATTGCTTGTCAGTCAGGAGTTTAGCAGCTGTTAGGTGCCGGACTAGGGCTTGATTAACTAAGGACTCAAATATTTTAGCGAAAAGCGGGAGGAGGCTAATGGGGCGATAATTTAGTGGGTCAGTTCTTTCACCAGAATTCTTGAAGACTGGTACCACAAAGGCGGTTTTCCAGCAGTCAGGAAAACAAGATTTGTTAAGGCATTTATTGTAAAGTTTGGACAGAACTGGAGCAACCTCGGCAGAGCATTTTTTTAATAGCACAGCCGGGATGAGATCTGGTCCACACACTTTTGAGGTGTCTAGGTTTTTTATAATAGCATGTACCTGAGAAGGGGTGATTTTCAAATCGTCTAGTGTGGCGTCTGTTCGCAGAGGAAAATCAGGGAGTGAGTGGTGTACTGAGTTCAGTGTGGAGTTTGAGGCAAACCGACTGGCAAGCAGATTAGCCTTGTCAGTTGCCGTGCAAGCAACCTCATGATTGTTTGTTAGTGGGGGAATAGTTAACTGTCCATTATTAACTATGCTGTTGTAGATTTTCCAAAAATCCCGGGTTCCTAATTTCTGTGCTTCGACGCGCTTTCTGGTGGTTTCAGAGTAATCTGTCTTAGCTGTCTCTATCACTCTCTTACAATTATTTCTAGCTTCTATAAACTTCTGTTTATTTGAGCTGGACTTATGTCGGTTGAATCTGCGGAACGCATGCTGCCTTTGACATATGGCAGCTGCACAAGCAGAAGTAAACCATTGGGGAGAGTGGGGCTTGCTATAGAATTTCCGTGCGGGAACATGTGCTTCAATAGCAGTTTTGAACCATTCAGTGGTCTCATTTGCACACTGTTCTGCTGGAAGAGTAAAGATATTTTGCCAGGGGGCGTCTCTGATGAGCTCCCTGATGGCTTCCCAATCAGCCTTTTTGTAATACCTCGTTGTTTTGAGTAGTGGGTCTTCAGTTTTATGGCGAAAATTTAGGCTGATTTCTACCATTATCACAGCGTGATCAGCATTCCCGAGTGGGCTGTGGGCATTTGTTGTACAGTCATTGGGAACCGTTGTCAGAAAGAGATATAAATATATATATATATATATATATTTAAATAAGGGAGTAGTCACCAACAATGTGTATTTTTTAACATTATTTTATTATTCCGTGTCTTGGTTTTTCATTGAGAATTATGTTTGGATCATTGTAATAATGTTTTTAAGTCATTGAAATCGTTTACGTACGTTTCAGACGGTCTGATGCGTCCTTGTCAGAAATTATTTTCAAATGTGTAAAAATGGCAATTTTCGTAGCTAGTTTTAAGTTTTTCCAAGGGGTGGAGGCTTGTAAGTGTTTATTATACATTGGTATGCTGAATTTTTATTGCTTTTTTTATTTCTTTTTTATTTGGTATGTCCAGGGAGATTTTGATCTCGCTGTAGTCAGTCGCTATCTCTTTCTGCTAATGTGTTTTTCTTTTCCTTTAGGGTGGGGGTAGGGTGTGTGTGTGTGTGTGTGTGTGTGTGTGTTTATGTGTGTGTGTGTGTGCGCGTGTGTGTTTTGCTTTTATTGGTTTGGGAATGTGTATATTGTTTTATAGTATTTTGGGGTTATTTGCTTTCTTAGGAAGGCGGCTGTGGTCTGAGGTCGTTACTAATGTGTATGTGTGGGGAGGGGGGACTGGCTCTTCTGAAGTAAGGGTAGGGGTGCTTTCATTCTATTTTGATATTTATTTTTTGGATTCTTGGATTTTAGTATTGTGATTTTTCATTTTAGTCTTATGTTTGTTTAGAAAGAGGGGTGTATTTAAGATAGGGAATTTTTTAATGTTTCTATTTATTTGTCTCCCCATGTGGGTATGGCCAGACCCAGGATCGGTTCCTAGTGTGGGGAAGATTTTGTTCCCCAGAGGGGGGGCATTAAGAGGGGGTGTAGGTATGGGAGGGGGATGATAGAAGGGAAGATAGTCATTTCAGTCATGAGGGGGTTCTCCTCCCCTGACTGAGGAGGGAGCGAGGTGTTGGAACAGATATTATACTATGGTTCTAGGTGTCTCCTAGTGTTGTTGGTTTCGAGGTTAAGTAGGGTTGGTATTGTTCAGTGTGTTGTATTAGAGATAGAGGTGTTATGTCTGTGTGTGGTTGTATGTGCGCACGTGTGTGTGTTTTAATGTGTCGGTTCTGATTTATGTGTGGGTGTGTGTATGTGTATGGGTGTGCATGCGAGTGTACCTTGCATTTCATGTTTTTGTGTGATGGTATTAGGTTCTGTTCAGTTCAGGAGTAAATTTGGTGATGAAGTTTTTTTCCTGTGTAAGTAAATAAAAATAATTGTCTGTTTGGAAGATTGGCATTATTTTGAAGCTGTTTCCACTGCATGTGTGTACGTGTTTTGAAACATAGATGTGTGTTATCTGCAATTTTGATGTTGCTCTTATGTAAGGCCACTCTATTGCTGAAATTTTTGGTGGCGCCTATGTAGGATTTGTTGCATGTTGTGCATCTTAGTGCATATACTACATTTCTGGAGGTGCAATTTAGATCCTTTTTTATTTTGAATGTTTGTGCTGGGTTTTTGAATGTGTATGTATTACCTTCTATTATTATGTCACATACTCCACATCGCGTTTTGTTGCATTTTGTAACTCCTTTTGTAGTATGTGGGATGAGTTTTGAGGAAGTTAGGATGTGTTTTAAGTTTTTGGGTTGGCGTTTGCTTTTTATTATTTTTGTTGTTTTAAGTATGTTGTTTAGTTTGTCGTTCTGATTGAGGAGGATAAGGTTTTTTGTTATCTGTGTGAATAGTTCTGGGTTGTTTGTGTTGTGTGTAGAGACGTATGCTAGAATTTGTTCTTTGTTGTGTTCTTTTGGGGTTCTTAGTTGGTCTATTGGAATTTTTTCAGCCAGTTCAATACCTTTCTGTATTAGTGGTAGTGGGTATCCTCTTTTCCGCAGTGTTATTTGTAGTTCATTCAGTCTAGTTGAATGGAGGTGTCTGTCTGTTACTATGGTGCAGACTCTACGTTCTAGGGAATAGGGTATTGATTTTAGACAGTTTTTATGATGGTGGCTTTTGAAGTGGAGGTATTGTTGAGTGTCTGCGGGTTTGTGGTAGATGTCTGTGATTATGTTGTTGTTTTTTATTGTTACTAGGATGTCTAGGAAAGGTAGTTCTGTGGGGCTTTGTTCTAGTGTGAAGTTTATTTTTGGGTGTAGATTTTGTAGTAAAGTGTGGAGTTCTTTGATATCCCCCCATGAGGTTCTCCAGAGGATAAAGCAGTCGTCTTTTCCAAGATTTTATGAAGAGTGTTTTTATATTGTGCCCGTACTTTTGCTCTATCCTTTCATAAAGGGTCTCTTCTAGGAAAGCGAGTGTAAGGGTGGCATATGTCGGTGCCATTTTGGTACCCATTGCTGTGCCTAGTATTTGGATGTAGTTGTCTTTATTGAATTGGAAGGAGTTGTTATTGAGGATTATGTCGATGCTATCAATCACGAATTGTTTATTGAATCTGGGGTGTAAAGTCTGTGTATGTTTGTCAATCCAATATGCGATAGCTTCTTTTCCTAGATTGTGTGGGATATTGCTATATAGGCTGCTAACGTCGAATGTGGCTAGTATAGTCTCATCGTCTACTGTTTGTGGTAGGGAGCTAAGAAAGTGTGTGTTATCTCTTACAAAACTTCTGACTAGATTGGTGAAGGGCTGTAATAGTATATCTATTAGGTTGCTAAGTCTGCTTGTTGGGCATGATGGTCCTGCTACTATGGGTCTGAATGTGAGGTCGTTGGGGTTTGGGGTGCTTATGTATTCTGACTTTTGTATGTTGATAGCATGTCTTACCTGGTTAGATTTGTGTATTTTGGGTAGCCCATAGAAGATGTTTGTTTTTGTTGTTGTATATATATATAAAGAAACTTTGTGTGTGTGTGAATTTGTTCCCATGAACTTGAAAACAGCTGGGCCGATTTTTATGAAATTTTACACGATGCTACTTTATGTGCCTGGCAGTGTTCTTAGATAGGTTTTGTATCAGAATGTCTTCAATAAGTATTAATAATTGATAATTTTAAAAAGTTTGATGAAAGAAGGAACAGGTGATTTTTACCAAAGTAAATGTCTTACACAGCCTAACATCGAAAGTGCATATGAGAAGTTTTATTACCACACAAGCAGAAAGGCCTAACATATAAAATCAAGATGCTTATGCAATTTAGCAAAGATATTAAAAAACAAAGAGAAAGAAAAAATTCTCTATGTTGTACGTGCCCATTATGGAATGAAGTTCTCATAAAAAAATCACTTAATTTGATCAAGTAATTTTTTATTTTACAGAGGAAAATCAAATTTTAGTCAGACCCATCATGATGCAGCCATCTTGGCAATTTCAGCTACAAGAGGGGGGGGGGTACCAGGGGAGATAACTCCATCTAATTCTTAAAGTTTGTCACATTAAGTTCTGATAATTTTATTAATAAATTTGAAACATATTTTTAAAAGAAAAAATATAAAGAAAACGGAATATCTAAAATTATTTGGAACTAATGTGGGTCAAAATAAATAAATTACCAGAACATGTTTCATACTCTTTGCTTTTTAGTGAAACTGGTTCTCCAAAACCTCATTCTTTTAATCATTTTCTGAACAAAAAGAAAAATAACCACAATATTTTCACACCTTTCCATTTAAAAATGTTTTCTTGAATATTTTTTACGTTTTCAATAAAAGCTCTGCGAGCTGGATTAAAGACTTAAGCAGGCCAGATCTGGCTTGCGGGTCGTAGTTTGGAGACCCCTGATCTATATGAATAAAACTCATACTAACAAATTTAATGTCATGTTAATTATGGTTTTAATTTCAGATGACGGCAGTTGAAGCCCTTGTATGTTCTGCTTCGAACAAAGACAAGTGCACTGGAGTTCTCAAAGATGCGGTTCCAGTGTTAGATGCTTTGTATGATTGTACGGATCCACATGTTAGAGTCAGAGCTCTTGTTGTGAGTATAACATGCATACTGCATTTTGAAATCTTGAAAATGAAATTCAATTCCAAGTAAATTAATAAATGTCATTTTGTTGTGTTATAAAGTTAGTATAAAATTGAGTTGAAATCAAACGTTTTATCCAAATGAACAACTGAACAAAAATATTTTATCCTTTCAACCAACTAATTGGCTTTATCTACTTGACGTCTAAAGTAGTTTATCTAAAGTAAAGACATATAAAGAAAAGTTACAATAAAAAAACAAAAAAAAATGGATGCCAATTTTGACGTATTTTAATATTATTTTTCTTACTGGTATATAATCCGATTGAAAAGTTTTCAAAAATCCGATTAGAAAGTTTACAAAACAGCTGAAATAATGAAAATTGTTTTTTTTTCCCGGGCAGTGCATCCCTTAAGTTATAAAATATATGTGACGATTAAGCTACACTGAATATTCCGCGTTTCATCCACTCTAGGATGCTTTAGACCTGAAGCATCCTAGAGTGGATGAAATGCAGAATATTCAGTGTAGCTTAATCGTCACATATATTTTATAACTTACTAACTAGCTCTACCTACATATTGAGCACTATTGAAGTAAATACTTAAAGTTTACGCATAAATTTATACTTTCGTATATTAATTTTATGTAATAAATGAAGTAGTTATATATATATATTTTTTTTTGTGGCAAGAGTTGCGCAATCCTCAACCCTCAAATATATATATATATATATATATATATATATATATATGAACCTTTATTTGCCACTAGTATTTAACAAGGCCAACTCAGGAGAGGTGTGGTTGAGGATTATATATATGAACCTTTATTTGCCACTAGTATTTAACAAGGCCAACTCAGGAGAGGTGTGGTTGAGGATTGCGCAACTCTTGCCACAAAAATTCCACGCGCAGGCACCTATACAGTAGCCTGTCAAGATTGAAGGAAGTTACTATGTATGTATATGTGTGTGCATATAAATACATGTGTGTGTGTGTGTGTGTGTGTGTGAGAGAATATATATATATATATATATATATATATATATATATATATATATATATTATTGAATAAAATAGCATTTCATGTCTACCAGTTCTGGTTTGGATCTTTTCCATCTCCCTAGTTAATTTTCTTGCTTCTGGCAAGAACTGGTTGATGTATTTACCATAGTTACTGTAGGCCCAAGTACTTTCAAATACGTCTGGATTCAAGTAGGAAACTGAAGAACATAGTGAGGGAACTTGAGAGCAGTATTGTAGCACTTGCCAAAAGAATAAAAAAAAAGTGAAGCATGCATGGTCCCTCGTGAGCACACAGTGAACGAGGCATAAAAAAATGTTCATCGTTTGCCCCCTCCCCCTATTTAGCCCCAAAAGTCCCCAAGGCCTTCACATATTTAAATTTGAGTTCAGCACTATGCAAAACTGCTAAATAGACATACACAGAAAATTTTGGACAAATATGGTAAAATAGTCCCAAAAATGGAATGTTTTTATTAGCCCTAAAAGAGCCCCTGGGGCACACCCAAGAGTTATCGCAAAGTATAGACAAACAAAATTATATAGAAATTAGTTACAACTTTTCGGAAAGTTTTATAAAAATCCAAGACATCAATTTTTTTTTTAATAAGCACAAAAATGTCAATTTTAGCCATTCTAACCCGAAAGGCACCCCTACAAGGGCAACCAAAGTTTTCCCGGAAAATCTGTTCTGTTACTTTTCTACTCATATCATGTTTAATGTTTGTGCAAAATTTCAATGAAAAAATTCCAAGATGTTATTGAGAAAAGTGCGGACAGACGAACGGAAGAACAGACAATTTACAGGTCCACTCTCCTTTTGTTGGGAGACCAAAAAAGAAAACCAGAATAGAGCGAAAACCGAAAATAAATGGTTTAAGTAAAATGTACGACTACTTTACTGAGGCATACTAAGGGACACAATAGCAGTAGAAAAGTATGAAAAGCAAAAGCTGGAAGATTATTGGAGCCTCTTTTTTAAAATGAGAGTACTTATAATGAAGAGGCCAAATGGATCCAAAATGTTAAACGCAACAAAAACAAATCAGAAAATGATAGTGTGACATCAGCTTGAATGATGAAACAAAATCTAAATTTGTTCCAGAATTAAAAAGTTTGGATGAAAACAACCTACCAAGTTTCTGGCTTAAGCAACTAACAGCACTTCATAGTAATTATAATAGTTGCTTCATCAGACTATTGAGAGGTCAAGAGGCTACACCAGCATGTCTGTTAAAAGGTAATACAACCCTCATATCCCAAATGAGTTTAACACAATGCCTTAGTAAGTACAGACCCATTTGCTGTTCACTATAACCTCACTACAAGCTCTTCACTGGCCTGGTTGCAGACAGCATCTATCAACAGTTCTCCTCTGGAGCATACCAGGAAAAAAGAACAAGTAAGATGCAGGGGAAGTGTTTAGGCACCAACGACCAGTTATTGATTAATAAGACCATCCTGTATGAAGAGGCAAAAGAGTCTAAGCATGGCTTGGCTTGATTACCAGAAGAAATACGATAGTGTGCTCCATACATAACTACTGTGGTACCTTGATTTATATAAGATCTTTCCAGTAATAAAAGAAACTATTGCTGTACATATAAAATTGTGGCAAACAACCATGGCATTAAGCCGCACTAATGAAACTGTTAAAATCCTCAACATCAAGCTCATTTCCTTTACGCTTCTGCTTGGCGATAGATTTATTAAGCAAATTATTCAATGAAAGCCAGAGTACTCGCAATCTGAGCCAAGGCTGCCATCAAGACCCGAAAAGACTCAACCACCTGACCTCAAGCTGTAAGTCAGCTCAGATTCTGACTTAAGTTGATTCTTGCAGGTCATATATAATTTCTCCAAAGATATTGGAATGAAGTTTGGTTTGGAAAAAAATATGCTAAGTGCTCCATCAGATGTGGGAAGAAGGTTCAAACAGAAAACATACAGCTTGATGAAGATACTGACATCAAGGAGCTAGAAGAGCAGGAAAAATGCAAACATCGTAGCATAGAAGAGAACGATTCAATTTAACAGGCCAAGATGATAGAAAAAATTAGCAGTGAATATATGCACTGTGTAAAGAAAATCAAACAAAAACACAATAACTTTAATAAACTAGCCACGCTTGTGATAACATACAGCTTTAGCATAGTTGACTGGTCACAAAGGAACATAGATTAGACTAGACATTAAAGTGCAGAAAATACTGACACTTTACAGAAACCAGTGTCTGCCTAGGCTTTATCTTCCTGGCAGAGCAGGAGGTATTGTACAAATATTGAAGTATTGACAATAGTGTGTGTATTAGGCAAAACTTTTAAATATTTCTATATATATAAAGGAAAGGGAGATAACTCTTTTGTAAAATTAACTTCTTTGTCAAGAAATATTTGGGAGATATCTGATCTGCCATTGATTTTGCATTGACTAGATGACAACAGAAAACAGGAAAAATTCAAAAACAAGATGTCACCGAAATTGGCTTTACAATAGACAATTAAATTCTGCTCATTCATAATAATTCTTTTAGTTGTAAGATTGTTGATTTTTTTATTTTTTTTATCTATAGAATTTTCATCCAATTATTTCTTCATATTTCTCTCATAACACTTGCACATTCACCTCTTCACAACTATGCATTCATTTTTATTTTGATTGCTTTCAGGGTCTCTGCAAAATGGCTTCATTTAAGGGAACTGATTACAGTATCAAAACACTAGATGAGGGAGAAAATCTTATTTTGGCAGAAGATTGTATAAAGTAAGTCTCTTTTACCTAACAATAATCATACTTTTTTCTTTTTTCCTTCATTTTATGCTTTTAACAAGGGTAATATGGCGTACACAAATAATTTTGTATTACGTTAAGCATTTTAAAATATTAGTTTCATAGACAATATTATTAATTATAGGTTGTTGAGTGATAATGTTGCCTATAAAACCTATAAAAATATTTTAAAATGCTTAACATAATACAATTTTATCCTGTGGTGCTAATTCTGGAATTACAGAATTTAAATCATTAATGTTTTTCCTGTTCTTACTCCTTGAAATTCTCACATTTTCTCCATTTTTTTTTTTTTTTATTTTTTTTTTTTTTTCATTTGCTTTTTCAGCTGATGTTGATAAAAAAACAAAACAATGTTTGCTTAGATATATATATATCTTGGGTGAATATAAAAATGAATATTTTTCTAAGGTATATAATTCTTAGTTAAATTTGTTATGAATAATAAGCTCAGTGAAGATTTATTCAGAGCATAAATTTAAATTCAAATGACCACAAAATGTTAATCCACAATTAGGATGTTTTTTTCTTTTATTATTTTAATATTCATTTATTTTTTTAATAAAACATGTATAAGATGACTATGGAAAAAATAAATATAAAAATAATCATGACTTTTGTGGTAACTGAAATGGAACTTTACAGTATGCATATGTATGTTTATATGATGAGAATAAAGGAAATAATATTCTGACAAGATGGAGAGATGAAAATGGAACATACCAAGTTATATGTTCATCAATGTTTCATCTTTATTTCAAGACTTCCTTGGGACGATTGAATTGAAAAAAAAATAAAAAATAAAATACCAGTACGATATTTGAAAATATATTTTTAAATATTGTACTGATATTTTATTTTCTTCAATTTAACCTTGAAAGAAAGTCTTGAAATAAAAATGAAACATTGATGGAAATATAATTTGGTTTGTTCCTTTTTAATCTGTCCATATATATATATATATATATATATATATATAGTCATCCACAGCCAGAATGTTTTCTCTATATCACAGCTCTTCAGTGCAACTAGACTAGCAACTATCATCTCAAGCCAAGATCAAAACTCGACTGCCTAGGCAACAGTCAGTGCTTCTGTTATGTTATTTGGCTGCTGCTAAGATGAGTATACAAAATTATAATGATTAAATATTGTTCAAACGCCTAAGCTCTATTTATTTACACAAAGAGCATTGCTTTATAGTGGCAATTTGGTATTTTATGGTAATTTTGTTTACCAAAATTACCATAAGTTAATACAGTAAATTTACTGTTTCAGTCTTAAAGGACTAAATAAACCTCTAGTCTTGAGTAAGACCAGAGGTATATTCTTGCATGACAATGTCTTTTGAGACTGAAACAGTAGATTTATTGTAGTAACTTATGGTAATTTTGTTTCCCTAAATTGAATAAAATAATATCTTGCTCTTTTAATTGAGTATTATCAACAACCTTGTTGGAATTTTATTTTTATTTTTAGACATTTTAAACCTGAACTATATATTTATGCAATCACACAAATATATAGCAATCTTAGAGGTGTTATTTCTAAAAAGAAAGATGGCCATTTTCACATGAGAATAATTTGTACGATGAGGACTAATTTGATTTATCACCATTATGAAAACAGAAGGAAAAGTATTTCGTAATTTTGTAAGAGAATATGAAGCAAATATAGATAAAAAGCTATTAAAAAATTTCTCAAGAGCAAGAAGAAATACTTAGATCATTTTCCATTTTCTATTGTCCAGATATCTTACAAATCCTAATAGGGACAAGGACCTCTGGAAATGGGCAACTGAAGGACTTGCTTACCTAACATTGGATGCTGATATCAAGGAATTAATCATGCTTGATCGTGAAGCCATAAAGTCAATAATTGAAGTTGCTAAGGTGAGATTCCAAAATCAGTGAAAAAAAAAATCTAATGCTTGTCAAGAATTCCTTCATATTAAAAAAACAAAAATAAAGAAACATCTGTATGATGTACATACGCATAACAGAAAGAAAATATCGTATTCCAAAAAGTATGTAAATCAACAAAGTAGTTTGTTTTTGTAAAAAAAATAATTTTGAAGACAAATGTTAGTATTTCAATGTCCACATATAAAAAAAATTTCTAAATCCTTATAAGTTTCAATTATTTAGAGTTATGTTCCTGGTTTTCAAAATGGTGTTGCAATATCATCACTGCTTGTTTGGTCACAGAATTTAATTTTCTTATTTAAAAATAAAACTAATCGATCAACTTATGCGATTTTTAGACTACAACATTTTCTTTCCTCCAAGCGTACATGCATCAGTCAGATATTTCTTTATTTTTTTTTTAATATAGAAGGATTTTGGACAAACAACAAAAATCTTTCATTATGATGAAGAAAAGGGCTGAAATAGTCACCCTTAAAAGAAACCTGAAAAGAAAAGATACTTTTGGGTGTGAGTAATTTTCTATCATAGTAGAAAGAGCCCATCTTCTTTGCAGCAGCCTTAGCAATATCATCAATGTGTTTATTGCCTGTGAATGTTAAGCCGTTTGAACAATGAGCTCTCAAGTAGAGTGTTATTAGTTATAGCAATCGGTAGTTGAGCAGGTTTCTTGTAATTGTTAAAAAAATAAAAAGAGGTGGTCTAGACTTAAACAAAGGTGGAACTCATTTGGAAAAGATCCTTTTAGACTGAAGAGTCACAGATTGTCTACAGTGATTGTATAAACAAAGTAAAGTAGAAAAAAAATTGATTTCCTCCCAACATTCAGTTATAAATATATGGAATTTGAATATAAACCTAAAAAGATATACCTCATGTCTGACTTTTTTTTTTAATCACAATTTTTATGAATTAAATAATTTGTTGATGTATTTACTTTTCATTGTCATCTATATTATATTTCTCTGCATCTGTTAAACACATTCTAATCGAGTACACTGACTTTATAACAAGGGATAGTTTATTTAAAGAAAAAATATTAAGGTTCTATTCGAGAAAAACAAACCCCACACAATACTTTCATATCTTCAAAAAAAATGAGCCTTTATCAAAAACTTTAAAAAAGAACATATCACTCGTATGTCAGCTCGAGCAAAAGTAAAGGTCTCCTAAACCCATGTATAATCTGCATAAAATGACCCAAAGGGTTGACATATGTCTGTCTCTCTGTTCATCTAGCCATTCAACTGTTTCTTGAGAACTACTAGGTTGATCTGGCTGAAATTTTGTATGTACATTTATTATAAGCTGCAGCAAACTATTATGGTATCTGTTGAATGTACACTTAGGAACTAATAGGGATTAGTCACCACAAAACTACATTTACTATCATATTTTCTCAACAACTACTGGACTGATCTGGCTGAAATTTTGTATAGACCTTTGTTATGATAAGATGCAAGAAACTAAGTATTATAGCATCGATTCGATAAACAATTAGGGATTAATATGGATTAATATTTAATGCAGAAATGAGCACAAATTTAACCATATTTAGCCATCAATTTGACATAGAGCACACATTTAAGTTAATAGGCTAAAACATTTTCACATTTTTAATGAGTTAAAATTCCAGTTTTGTTTGTATTGTTGTAAGAAATTATTCATAATGGCAGCACCTGTTTGGTGTGTTGGATGTAGGTATCGAAGAAAAGAAAAACTTGTGTTTGTAGCTGGATTCTTTTTATCTCTGGCATTAATTTGCATATGAAGGGAAATAGCTGCTTTAAGAAAGATGAATTGGGGAGGACAGAGAATTGAGTGTTTGACAGCTGAGAGAAAAATCAGAGCTGAGATTTGTTGGTGTGAATTGCGGTGTTGGTGAAAAGGAGTTCTGTCAGTTTTCCTTTTGAGGCTTTTTTTCTTTTTTTTTTTTGTTACTATCTCAGAAAAAAGTAAATGGTGAACATTTAAGTTGATGTAACAAAGTTTTATTTCTTCAGACTTAACGAGGCATTTTCTTTTTTCAAAGTTTAACACATAATTTGTTTTTTAATATTCCTCTATATGCTTGGAAGAAAAAAGCAAAAAAAAACTTTGTTTATTTTTATAAAGTTTTTTTTTTTTTAACATTATCAGCAAAAAAAAAATCGTTTGTACTAATTTTATTTTATGTGTGAAATTCTGAGGGAAAAAAATTAAACACTGGAAAATATTTAATTAGTATTGATCCTGGAAACATGCTAAGAAAATATACAATATCATAATTATGGCTGATCGCTGGGCTGACATGTCTGATGGGCACTGGATAATCAACAGCAACTATTATACCAATAAGCATAAATAGTAAAATCTGTCAACTGTTGTTATAATTCTTTTGTAGATTACTATTCTGTGGTCTAATAGATAACATGTAAGCCTACTGAATAAGGTGATTGTAGTATAGCCAATATAAATCATTCAAACCCTGGATCTGATTATCTCAAATCTAAGCTTCTTACTGCAAGGTCATCATGACAATTCCACTTCTAATGCGAGAGAAATAAAGTTTGTATTTTTATTTATGGACACAAATAATGAGAACCAGACAGTGTTCAATCTATTTAAAGTGAGAATTCACTATGTGGCCAGATTTGGACCTCAATTTAATCTTTTTCAAAGTCTTCAACTTACGGAGCCTAATAATTATTTTTAATAAATATATTTTATTTCTATAAACATTCTTTGTGTAATAATCATATTCTTTTATTGAATTGAATTTCAAACATTCATTTATTCTATTTTATATCGTTTTTGTTTTTTAGAATCCGAGTGATAAAATCACAACCTATGCAGCCATCACCGTTTTTGTGAATTTAACAAACTCTTACGACAAACAAGATGTACCAGAAGAAATCAAGGAATTGGCTAAGTTTTCCAAACAGCATGTTCCAGAAGACCATCCAAAGGTAATCCTTTTCAATCTAACCCAGAATTTCCATGTTCTGTTGATGAGTAGATTTAAAACTTATGCATTACATCCTCCGCCAAAAATGGTGGGGGATAAAACAATAGCTTTATCAGTGGTTCACACTAATATTCGTATAAACTCATAAAATTACATCAGTAATTTTTCATAAATTATCATTTCTAATGACCTAAAAAGACTTCCCCCTATATTAAAAATACAAATACAAAGAAGTCTTTATGATGTATATATTGTTTCACAGAACGAAAAGATCATATTCCAAAAATCACAAATTGATCAAGTAGGTTTTTTTTTTTTTTTTTTTTTTTTTAGAAAATCATTTTTTTTATAATTTTAAGTGATTAATGATAAATTGTAGTCATTAGCGGCTGAAAACAAACAAAAAATCTTGGAAGTTTCAACCAAGTTATCTGCTTTCGTTTATTCAAGACTAGCCTACATGCCTGGCGTTGCCTGGGTGTTTGGAGATGTGTGTTGAGCAAAAAAAAAAAATATTGTAGTAGGTAGGCAAGCAGGCTTGAACACGTGACGCGAAGACGGAAAAGAAAGTGGAGGTGTGTGTAAGGATGTTCGTTGAGCAAAAAAAAAAAAAAAAAAAAAAAAAAAAAGGAAAATTGGTTGCTACTGTGCACGCTTCATTTGTACATAATCAGGCTGTCTGAAGATATCGGCTTCTTGACTTCAATCCATCAAACATTGGTGTTATTGTTTTTTCCTTTACCCTTTGTAAAACTCAATCATGTTAAAAGCAACAATTTTCCTCTGCAAAACAATTAAACCAAACTTCATGAATGAATATTTGAATATATAAAGAACTTGAAGCATAAAAACTTTTTCCAAAATTATGGGATTAAATAACCCGAAATAGGTTTATATGCTGCAAAACAAAACAACCAAATTAAAAATGTACATCAATGTCATTGAGTGCATCGGCCTCTCTAAACATTCAACTCAAGTGAGTTTCAGATTTTAACACAGGGGAATTATCGGTTCAATTTTTGTTTTTTTTTGCATAGAGGAATTCAGTGATGTATCTCTGCTTCTGATGCATGCCCGTGACAAGAGTTTCTTTCTTAGAGTTTCACACCGTCAATATCTGCAAAACAGAGATGAAGCTTTCAAGTCATGAATGCATAAGTTCAATCATCATAACAATGCAATTTGTAATCCCCTTTAATCCATTCAAGCAGAATAAAAAAAATAGGAGGCATTACTTTTGAAATGTCCCTCATAGAACAGTTTAGATAGCAGAGTCAGTTCACAGGAGTAGGTCAAGAAAAACGTGGGATGAAGTAATAAGGATGGAATTAAGAGACTATGGGATAATGAACAAACTTACTAACGCCACATTGTCATTTAAGTCCCAGAAAATTTAATTCCTAAAGGATCCTAACCATAGTAGAATTAAGTACAAATTCTCTTTAAAAAAGAACAACACGCACACATGCACACACACGTGCGCGCACGCACGCACGCACGCACACACACACACACACACACACACACACACACACACACACACACACACACACACACACACACACTGTCAAGATCTGTAGAATCTACGACTATAAAGATGTTATTTGTTTGTCCCTGTACACACTGGATTACAAAATAATTTTGTGACATTATATGTCATATCAAAGAGGGGATTTTACTAAGAGTTTTTGTTTCTTATATATTTTAATAATAAAAAAAACATGCTAAAATATACCTTAGTTTAGGATTGAGCTATATTTGAAAACAATTCTGATTCAATTGTTCTAATTAGTTGTAATTAAACTGCACGAGTTACCCATATCTCTAAGCTATCTATGTATTTCTACCTGCTTTCACTCCATATTGATTTAACCACCCTAATATTATTTTTATGAGCATTTAGAGAAATGGTGACTGTTTTTCAGCATCGTTATTTAATTTACATATGTGTATGTGTATATGCCACAAACACATATGTAAATTAGATGGTTAAATAATAAGTCTTTTTACTTTTGTATAAGAATGATGATACTTATCTATAATAATATATGAGTAAAGTGACTTATTTTTAATTACGCAAGAAGGTCTTAAGTTTATGAATTTTCAAATGATATCATAGTGATAGTGGCTATGACTCAACTAATCATTGATATATCTTGTAGATATGTATTTATATTTAACCCAATTGAATATTTCCTAATATAGTGAAATGCTTTATTTCAGGATTCTTATGAATATGCCAAGAAGCGAGTAAGAGTATTGGCTGAAGAAGGCATGGTAGCTGCATTAGTTGAGCTCTCTAAAACAGAGAGTGAAAACAGTAGAGAGCAAATTACAAGGTAAGAAATGGAATCCATATTGTGAAAATATTTAATTAATCCTAGCAGTAAATATATGAAATGTAAATGTCTTATTTTGTCGGCATCCATCTTTCTCATGACCTGATGCTATTGGATCAGGCTGTCTGAAGATACAAGTTTCCTGACCAAAAATGCACCAGACATTGATGCTATTGTTTTTTTCCTTTCCCTTTTGCAAACTCAGTCATGTTCTGCAAAGTAAAAAACAAAAACAATTTTCCTCTGCAAAATAACCAAACCAAACATTGTGAATAAATATTTGAAGATATAAAATAGTTTTTCCAAAATTACTGGATTTGACATTAAATAACCCAAAATGGTTGATATGCTGTAAAATAAAACAATCAAACCGTTTTTCTCAATAGTTCTATGTCCTAGATCAAGCTGTTGTGGAATCACAGTGTCTGCTGTGACTGTGTAGGCCTATCCTGGATCTGCAGGCTATATTTCAGTTTCCACTCATAGGTGGTGTCTGGTTCTGAGAATTTTGATGCTGTCATCCCTCTTGGAGCATTCCTTTACATTCCTTTCTCCAACAGCTGCAATCTTCAGCTTTGAACTTTCAGTCTGCTGGGTCGATGCTACCTTTCTTCATGTCTTGTTTGCAGACATCATTGTCGTATAAGACAGGTCTTCCTGCTGGTATGGAGCTGGTGGTGAGCATGCTGAATAAAATGTCCTTGTCAAGTGTTCATTTGGCATCGTCAAACAACCAAAGTTAAAATTGGGTGAAAATAGATGCCTGCTTGATCAAAGACAATCTCACTTATTCAATATTTTATATGAAATTCACACCATTTTCTCCTCTTGAATTTAGATTTATTTAGATATTTAACTTTGTAATTATTTTTAGTATCAAAATGATTTACATAAAACATTACATCAATAAGAGAGTGGTGTAGTTTGTTTGAAGTATTGTGCATAATATATATAGATAGTTCATAAATGCGGGAATATGCTGGAGGAGGGTATAAGAAAAAGAGTTTAATTACAAGCCATTTTAAAAAATTAAATTTATTGCTTCTAGTTTTCATATTCAATCACTAGAGTTTTATATGACTCTTGAATTTGTTTTAGAGATATGACCCCCACCCCACTTTGTTGAGCGCTTCTATTTCTTCCTTACCACTACACCCGCTCTTATATTCCAAATAAAAGTAATGATGATCGATGCACCTGGATTTGAATTCAATTTGGCTGATTCCATAATGTGCACTGATATTCATTAAACCCCACCCCACCACCACCAAACTTGGCATGAATCTTTGAACTTCTTTTTTAAAGGAAGTTATTTTTATCAATTTCCTCAATTGACTGAAATGGTCAAGTTGTAAACGTGTCATGAAAGTGGCTGGAGTTTCATTATGCTATTACTTTGGACGACCATGTTACCCCAATCATGTGTGTGACGTTTTATTTTTCTTCATCATCTTATTTTAGCTGTGTTGATTCTAATATTGGCAGTTGTTAAGTGTGAAGCACAGTTCATATAATTCACAGGCGCATGCATTTTTATGCAAGCAACTTATTGAACATATGTGTGTGTCATTAGTCTCCTGTTGCTAGCGTTTACATCTGAACTAAACCTCTCATCTCTCAAGTTTAGCATCTCCGCTAAGACTGACTCCAGCTTTGTCACCAATTTTTTCCGTCACCAATTCCTTTCACCTATCTACCTCTCTCTCTCAAATTATGCCTAAACAGCCAGTGTCCCCGAATCATATCTACTCTTCATCAAAAATCGTAGATGTCCGATTGCCTCTCAGCTTACTATCGGAATATGGCCGTGTCTGTTTTTTTCTTAACTCGCTGCTATAAACTGGCAGCATTCTATTTTTCACCCAGCCCATCCTTATCCTAAAAATTTTAATCAATGGAATAACCTTATAAAAGAATTTGTGCGTTTTGCACCATTCATCAAGTAAAACATTGTATTAACCATAATGGAGGCCAGCACTAGTCTCTATTTAAAACATTCATGACGACAAAGACAAGAAGTGTTGAGTCATGTAAATAATTTGTTTTACATGATCAGTGATATGAACTCATTCTTAACAGCAAATCGAGTTATTTGAATTTGCATCATTCTTTTAAGTTTAATCAATTAGTGGAATAATTTATCCTTTGGGATTATTTGTATAAGTATGCATGTATGACAGTCGTTTGTCAAGGAGAGTAAAGTGGAGACGTCTTTGGAAAGGCAGTTATATCCTTGCATGGCAACCAGCTCTCGAGTGTTAAACACAATAAAACGATAGATTCCCTGTAGATCAAGGCTATGTCATTGGCTACGTCTTCTTGAGTCTTGTATCGAGTTCTTGGCGTCATTACTGACATGGTTCGTCAGCTGAAAAATGCACGCAGCATAAAATAAGCGAACAGTACATAAAAATAGAATTCTTTTTTAATATTTAAAAAGGAACTTAAGAACTCGTGAATTCAAGCACGCAACATTGGCAACAGGGTTCCAATTTCAACATCTCAGGACTGACCGTCGATCCACCTTTAATGGTCTCTTGATACCAGCTGAATATCTCTTTCTCTCATGAAGATGAAAACAAGAGAGAAAGATGGAGAGAGATAAAAAACATTAAAACCAAAGAAACTGAAATATTATTGTTAGACAATCCTGGTGTCAACCAAGTAGATCTGACCTTTTTACCTGTCAACGTCGACTGCATAAACAACCTGGCCCAGCTAGGATTTTATAAACATCTAAGCTGAGTTCAAATTTGATTGTCAACATGCTCTGAAGTTGTCATGTTTATAATAACCTGATTTAAATTATACCTATGATAGGCATAAGGTTTTGTAACGTGGGAGCTTCAGCTCCTCAAAAAGGTCTATCATTGTGCCACACCTGCATTCCCGACTGACTGTATGTGCCGTGATTTTTCTCTTTTCTTATTCTAGCCATATCAGTTCTAGTATTAGCAGTAAACGATTATGAAAAAGCACAGTTCTGTTTGTGACAGTGTTAACGGATTAAAAAGGGTTGATATGTCACAGAGACAAATGCGAGAATTCAAACAGTGGAAAAGGAAAAAATGGAGTAAAACGAAAGAAAAAGTTTGAAATTTGTTAAATGCCGTTAGGAATCATAAAAAATAGGATTCATAACAAAATATTCTGTTTCTTCCTCAAGGAGGGTCTTTTGGTTATTCTTATTATTTTATTATTAATTATAAAAAGAAATAATGATTTGATAATAAATTTCACAAAGATTTGTGAAATAAAAATTGGCTGACATCGATAAATGAAATAATGACCTTTTGTTTGGCCATATTAAGCTTCTTGAAGGAGGGTTATCTTGATATCTCAAGGAATTGGCTATCTATTTTTTTTATTATTATCATAACCAGAATATTATACACTTGACCAATACCAGTCACAGGAGCAATTGATAACATGTTGTTATTCAAATACCGATATCGGCAAAAACCAGACCGATTGACACCGTTAGCACCATTGACCAATTTTTTTTTGTTATTGTGAGTCTAGTGGTGATACTTATCAGAGGTGAAAAAGAGTCACACATGCATCCACTGCAATGATTGTTAATTAAATTACCTGGATCCTTCCCTGTGGTTGAGGTTGATAACAGATTGAACACAGGAGAATCGTGATTGCTGCAAATCTAGGAATGCGTTAAAATTATGCCCCCCCCCCCCGATCCCTGTCAGAGTAACAGTGATAGATTGAATCCCATTAAGAATAATAAGGTTCAGACTTAAAGACCCGTTGGCCATTCGTGGTCTGCAGAATCGGATCTGTACTGATGATTTCAGACAGCGTGTTGTTGAGAATTGAGTTGAATTCTATTGTTAGAAGGGCAGAGTCATCCTCTAGCAAATTCTCCATATAAGCTGGTGCATCAGGAGCATCAGAGACTTTGTTTTGCTCGCTGGACTCCACACATTGAGACTAACCTTCAGAGTTGAAATCGCTAATCCTGAAAATCATCCAGACTTTGCCTTATTTGCATTGACTCCATGTCATTAAGAGACTGACGCTCAGACTCAGGGTTAACATCACTAAACTTGAAAATTGTCACGAGTGCCATCCAGACACGAATATTAAAAGTTAAACTTATGAAGAATCAGAGTGTATGATTTTTCAATGAATAATTATTGCTATTTTATTAAAAAATAACCAGTCATCGAAGTGTTATTCTTCTTTTGGCTTGAAATGACTTTTGTGCCCCAGCGTCTGATGATTTTCCCTGTCCAATCCTTTTACAATGTGTGGGAAGTGCTGATTCATTCGACAAGGCCTTACAACACATAGGGCCTTCACCAAAGTGATCACTAGATACCGAGTGACCAACTGGGACCTAGAAGACTAAATTTAATGACATCACACACTGGACATTGTGGTAGAGGATTGGGGTATAAGTTTTAATAGCATACATTATAAAAACAACAAACATGAATATTTTATATAAATGAATTGGACACAATTTTGTATGAGTGCCGCTATGATCCCAACAATAGCATCTCTAATTCTAAGCTAAATTCCCGTCTCAAGTCTCGTATCTCAGCTAAAACTAATTTTTTTCCACCTCAAACAAGACATATTGCCACTTGGAACATAAGGAACTACTATTTGGGAGCATGTTTAACAGAGGACTGTGAGGAGTTGAGCAGCAAGATGTCTGTTCACATTACATTTAAATTTCTGCAGGTTAGTGCAGTCAAGGAAGCAGGAAACAGGGAGGAAATTCCAAAGTCTAGTAGGCTAAGGGAAGAAACTATTAGAGTAGAAGGCTTTTCAGTACATAGGGATCTCAACAGTGAAGGGGTAGGATTTTGCTACTTGGTTGGTTAGTCGGGAGTATGTACATCAAGGGGCCACAAATATCAGTTCCATGGTTTGCGCCTTCCGACCCAATTCAATCAAACTCCGTTGTTAATCTCCCTAAAGTCTCCCCTGTTGTTCTAAACCCATCTCCCCAAACAGCCAATTCTCCCAAATAAATGTACTTTCAACCAGATACTGGATACATCTAATTGTCCCTTGTTCTTCAGTTATTTTCACGGCAAACTGGCTACATCTGTTAAAATTTCACATAAATCAGAGATGTGTAAATTTTTACAAATGATTTACACCCTCACCCTCTTTGCAAAAATCTAAATTAAACTAAATATAGCTCACATTATCCATCCTTATGTCTAGCAGTTGCGTATTAAAATTCCTAATGATCAGTTAATTAGATTAACAGTCAATCCTGTACATACAAATTATACACGTACGGTTAATAAATAGATGTACAACATGTATTGTTTGAATAAATCATTTTTTTATTTCTTATTGGCAGAATATTTATTGCCTTGTCTACAGAAGAAGATTTGCGAGGGTTGATTGTACAAGGAGGCGGAGCTAAAGTAAGTTTGAAAATTTTTCAGATGAGGATTTGGTCTTCTCATCTTGGAAATTACTCTTATGTTTGTTTTTGGTAAAATGTTTTTTGGCTTTTTTTTTTTATCTATGCTGTATTATTCTTCTGGGCCAAATGATTCCCTCTCCTCTTCATGTGGGGTTTGGCCAGTGATCATATTTAGTTGTCACATATGCCATTTCATTTTTGCAATTTTAGTTCCGGTGATTGTCCAGAATTCCCCCTAAATTAAAAAAAAACAGATAAATCTGTATGATGTATGTATCCAGGGTAGAACAAAAAAAAATCTTATTTAAAAAATCTTGTAAATTAATCAAGTTAGTTCCATTTTTATAAAAGAAAATCATTTTAAAGCAATTTTGTGATTAATGGGAAATTGTAGGCTGATTTTACAGTTTAGAATTGTTGAGTTTTCTCTCATCGTTTTTTCAAAATGGCAGCACAAGAGAGTCCCTTCTCATTTACTCATAAAATTTGATTTTCTTAATTAAAAATAAAACTCCTTGATCAGTTTGTGATTTTTGGAATATGACATTTTTATCCCTTGACGGGTATGTTTATCATACAGATTTTTTTAGTTTTGTCTTTCGATATAGGGGAAATCTGAACAAGATTTCTTTCATGTTTCAAACCTAGTTTTTTCCAGAATTTGTCTTACTCTCTATTATTCTGTCTATAATTTTTACTTGGTTCCACAAGGATAAATAGTTCCTCCTTTTCCCTCCATTTATGATCAACCATGCACACTTTTTTAAGATGTATTATAACTTTCCAATGTTTTAGCCTTACTTTTAGTGGGTGATATGTCTCACCTTTGGATATTTTTTCAAATTTATATGGAATGATTGTTGGTCATGATTGTTGGTCATGATTCTTTCTGCAGGAGGCTAAACTCTGACAATATATTTTCAGAGAGTTGCTCCTGAATACTGCCTTTGTGTCATATAAATTACATACACTCTGAATTTTTTCCCAACAAACTCTTCATGTATGATGGACAAACTGCTGAGTTTTTATGTGGTGCCCTTTGATGTTTGATCCAGATTTCTCAGAATTAATCGCATGCTGTCTGGATAATTATTTCAGAGGAGGGTTTCTCTATGACTATCCAATGTCTGTTAGTGTTACTGTGTTTGCATTACATAGATGTGTTACTGTGTTTGCATTACATAGATGTGTTACTGTGTTTGCATTACATAGATGTGTTACTGTGTTTGCATTACATAGATGTGTTACTGTGTTTGTATTACATAGATGTGTTACTGTGTTTGCATTACATAGATGTGTTACTGTGTTTGCATTACATAGATGTGTTACTGTGTTTGCATTACATAGATGTGTTACTGTGTTTGCATTACATAGATGTGTTACTGTGTTTGCATTACATAGATGTGTTACTGTGTTTGCATTACATAGATGTGTTACTGTGTTTGCATTACATAGATGTGTTACTGTGTTTGCATTACATAGATGTGTTACTGTGTTTGCATTACATAGATGTGTTACTGTGTTTGCATTACATAGATGTGTTACTGTGTTTGCATTACATAGATGTGTTACTGTGTTTGCATTACATAGATGTGTTACTGTGTTTGTATTACATAAATGTGTTACTGT
Organism: Euprymna scolopes; assembly: GCF_053919585.1. Lineage (NCBI taxonomy): Eukaryota > Metazoa > Mollusca > Cephalopoda > Sepiida > Sepiolidae > Euprymna > Euprymna scolopes. Next base: position 83,932,537 of record NC_136503.1, on the reverse strand, counting down.
GTTTGCATTACATAGATGTGTTACTGTGTTTGTATTACATAGATGTGTTACTGTGTTTGCATTACATAGATGTGTTACTGTGTTTGCATTACATAGATGTGTTACTGTGTTTGCATTACATAGATGTGTTACTGTGTTTGCATTACATAGATGTGTCACTGTGTTTGCATTACATAGATGTGTCACTGTGTTTGCATTACATAGATGTGTCACTGTGTTTGCATTACATAGATGTGTGAACCATGTACGTCCCTCTCTTGATAATCACTGACCTCAAATGCTGTGTGCAATGTTTTTCTTCTGGTTCTCATTCTGGCTGTTTTCATCTTTCACATTGGCAATTACCGAGGACATGTGCACTGGCTTAAAAAGTATAAAAAAATGAAACAGTGCAAACTCACAAAATAAAGCACAGATTCTGACACATTGTGTGTAGCTCAGTTCTAGGTGTGTATGATAATGGATTCCTAAACGTCTGTTGAGGTATCTTTGTCATCAATTGCTCAGTTCATTTCCTTCCATCTAATTCTGGCTCCAAGCTGATCTCCCTTATAGGGATCACCAAACCACCAACCAATGTCAACTGTCTCAAACTGTAAACTGACCATAAAACTAACTCTGACTCCTAAATTTATTGACTCTGGATTGGAAATCCTGAAAATCTTTGATAAGCAGAAATGATTCTGATCTAAATGTTATGTAATAATCAATTCTTAACGACAGTCTTCTAGAGGTTGAAGATTCAAATCTCGATATAAATGATATTAAGAATACAATTATGAATTACTTTTACCTGATTATGGTTGAATGAATACAAGCGCAGTTACCCTAGTGGATTAAATAAAGGGTTCTGTTCGTAATTCCATATAGATCCTCAGGTTCAACAAGACACACCTGAAGAAGGTTGTGAGAATAAGATGAGAAAAATTGTCTGATTAATCCAAATAAAAATTGTTCACAACATGACAACTAAGCAATACTCAGTTCTAAGTGGTGATTCTCTTCAGACTGTACTAAGAATATAATGAAAGTTACTTCATACTAAGCCTTGTCATGGCTGATGGAATGGAAACGATCTATTACCGTGAATTAAATCAAGGTTAAATTTGAAATTCAGTACAGATTTCAAATTTGACAAGACACATCTGAAGAATGTTGGAGGTTACATCAGTTGAAATTTAAGAATAAAACCCAAGATGAGAACACTAGTCGAAATAATCCAACTAGAAATTAAATCCATTGGATAAAATTAAAACATAATAAAGCATAGCTCAAGAAAAAACCTGCCACATAATCACATAGGCACAGTGGTTCTCATTAGATCACTAAAGTTAAGAAATGTTGATCCTGGTCAGTGTCAGCTGAGAGATCATTTGAGAACAGTGGGTGTTTTATATTTTCAAGTAAGCAGGTATGTATAGACTATTATGTATATGAACGTCCTTTGCTTTACACAGTTCCAGTTTACTCTTAGTTAAGATATAGAACTTATTAGTCCCCTCTGATATTCTAGAGGATCACCATATTGGTAAATGGAAGAATACAGGGTAATCTACTGATGGTGTCACAAAAAACATTTGTTTCCAATTTGTCATGAACCAGCATGGAAGTAGTAAAGCTCAGAAAACTGTCATCAGAATGCTCATATCAGTGTGCAATCTAGTCTAACCAGAGATGGTAGTGTGATACTATGAACCTCATTTCCACACTGAGTGTTGAGAAGTGATTCAGAAAAAAGAGGAAAAACATGTTGGAAGTAAAAAAAAAATATATAAAAAAAGAAAAAAAAAAGAAAAGCCATAACAATAAGAAGAAAATATAGAAAGTGAGGTAAGTAAAAAGACCATGTAGGATCGAGGATTTTGAAATTCTCAAGACAGGAAGACACTTCATGGTCAGTGGTCAATTTTTGAATAGTCACGGAGGTGGTCAAGTAGACGAGTCATTTCCATTTATCAGTCACTATGAGACTGACAAGATTATTTTTGATTTTCCATCCCAGAATCAATAAATTTAGGAGTTAAAGTTTTCAGTTTGCAACAGTTGACGACAGTTTGCGATTCGAACCAGATCAGGGGAATTTTAGCAGATGAGAAGATGAATTAATCATCCGACTGATAAAGATACCTCAACAGACAACTCTCAAGCAACATTTATCACACACACTCGAGCTACAACTGATCTGTATATGATGTACAGAGTTATTTTTTTCTGTTGTGAGTTTGCGTTGTTTATTTTTGATACTTGTAAACCAGTGTTCACCCTTTCAGCTTTTGCTAATGTGAGAAAAGGAGATACAGACAAAACAAAAAAACAGAAGACGAGAGAGAAAGCCACAGCAAACAGTGTTGGGATCATTGATTATTGAAAGAGGGACGGCATGGTTCACAGCGAAATATAAGAAAAAAAAATAAAACAAAGTCTGTTTAATATTTTTAATTTTCTTTTTTTTTTTTCCAGGCTTTATGTTCCTTGTTTGCAGACAACTCTGAAGTTGGAAAAACCTGCGCGGCACACAGTTTAGCCAAAATTGCGGTGACCATGAATCCTGATATTGCATTTCCTGGCCAAAGAGTAAATATAAACCAATTTTCGTTTTCTTTTAAACTTTCAGATTTTAAAATTTTCAAATCTTTTGAAACAGGATTTTCCTAATTTTAAATAAAAAGTGAAGACGTTAAAACATATCTATAAAAGTGAGGATGTGTGTGTGAACAATTCTCAACCTATATACTCAACAAATGTTTGATCTACAGACTCGAAATTTGGTATGTAGAGTAATTAGATGTGTAGGAAACTTTTTAATCAGTTTTTATCTGGAAAAAAGGGCTACTAAGGGTAAAAATTGAAAAATGAATAGTTTGAGGCATCAAATTTTTATCTGCTTGTCAACTATTTCACGATTGCGCATGCACGAATTGTTCATATTATGTTAAGAATAAAGTTTGAAAACACTTTATAAAGATTTGTCAAGCTGGTCTACTGATTATTGTACTTGATTCACTGTCTTTAGGTTTTGATTCCAATCTCAGTTCAAATATTTTATTTTTTACTTACAAGAAGTGAACTGTTTAGAAAAAACATAATACTCACATCCTTTCCATTTTTTTTTTTTTACTTAATTTTTTTTTTAAAGGAATTTAACATTATGCTTAATACCGGGCAATGCCAAGTACATCTGCTAATTAGTCAATAAATTAAAAATAAGAAATTATTAAGAGAAAACATTGACATAAAAGTTTTATTTATTTTTCTGTATAAGTTCATAAATGTGTCGAGAATAAAAACTAAAAAAATGACTTTACTGCATTCCGGTTAATGTTTGGTAGTTATAGATTTTATTTTTAATATTGGAAATTTATTTATCACCGTATAAATAGTATATTATATATTAAAACACCGTATAAATAGTATATTATATATTAAACTTTTATTTTTTTTTTTAGCTGGTGTTGTTTGTGCAGATAATATTACTAAGCAGGCGATAATTGATTCTGTGTGGCTGGAAATAAGCAAACAATAGCATCTACAACAAAAAAGCAGCTTAATGCTCCTGACGGTATATTATCGGAAATAAGTTTCAATATTATGAAAATGTTCATCATATTTTGATGCAGATGGAACAAGGAGATATGGTTACATATTAGTAAAATCATAAAGATCTACTGCAAAGTTTGAGAGATGAGTTATTTGTACGATTTTATGGTATTATCTAGATGTGTGGTTGGTTAGTTAAGTTGTCCAAGATGATACCCTTTCCTGAGACATAGGACAATATTCTTCGAGAGTCTTATTTTTTGCTTTGTGGTATTCTTTGTTTATACCCAGCCTCATGGACTAAATAATCACTTATTTCGTAATGTTATCTGCATAAACAATAGCATCAGCAACAACAAAAATAAAGCAGATTATGCATAAAATACTGTATGCTATCTATTTTTAATAAAAACTAGCAGGCCACCTGACGTTTCCCGGTCATAAAATACACATAAATATTATATTTTAATTCACTTAAAAAAAAAAAAAGAAAATACTTGAAATGAGATCAAAGCAGTGAGTAGAGTATGATAACTTTTAGGCCAGCTTGACACAATCTTTAAAAAGTGTTTTCACACCTACTTATTCTCCATGTACTCATTTTTCAATTTTGACCCCTTGTCAGCCCGTTTTTCTAGATGAAAACCAATTAAAAAGTTTTTCACATGTCTGAATATCCTCCATACCAAATTTCAAGTCTGTAGATTAAAAATCCATTGAGTATATAGGTTGAGAAGTGTTCTCACACACAGACACACACACACATTCTCACTTTTAGATTCTTATAAAACAATAGAGGGAGTCAGTATAACTTTTACTCACTATGAAAAAACTACTACCACTCTCTCACTAAACACCGGGCATTCTCATTCATTGCATACACTTTTCATCTTCTACTGTCCATTTTAGATTTTCTTATTTCATGATACTATCTACCATACAATATGACTTCAACGCATAAATACTAATTGCTGCCTTCACCCCAGAACCTTTCCTTCAATGTATTCTGATTGGCTGTTAATCATCATATTATATGGATATTTGAATATAATTACCAAATATTAAACAAACATGGCGTTTCTTAACTCAGTAAGATATCTTCAGATTTTCACCTCTCCTTACACAACAAAACATTACTATTCAGAATTTTATTTAGTTCTTCTCCAGAATTCCCGCTATAAAAAAAAAATAATAATTAAAAATCTACATGGTGTACATACCAGTGACAAAATGAAAATATCATATTCCAAAAATCATGTAAATTGATCCAGTAGTTTTATTTTTAAATAAAAAAATCAAATTTTATGAGTAACAAAAGTGGCTGCTATTTTGAAAACAATAGAAAAAATTCAAGGGAGATAACTCAGTAATTCATATTAGATTCATGTTGTAATGCCTATGAATTTTCATTAATTAGAAATGATTTTGTTTGTAAAAAAAAAAAATACTTGGTCAATTTATGACTTTGGGAATATGATATTTTTGTTTCATAACGGCTATGTATATCATACACGTTTTTTAGTTTTGTTTTTTAATATAGGGGAAATTCTGAACCAGCATCCCCCCCCCTCAAAAAAGCACTTAATACACAACATATTGCATAACTAATGTCTACTATATTTCTTTTATTTTACTTATTTAGATGTATGAGATTGTACGTCCACTTGTTCACCTGCTACACATTGATAGAACTGGTCTCCAGAATTTTGAAGCATTGATGGGTCTAACCAACCTTGCCTCAGTTGGTGATTCAGTCCGGTAAGAATTTTTCTCAATTTTATATCAAATCTTATCTTCTACTTGTTTCTCTCTTTTCTCCATTTACCTTTGTTTTGCTGGGGATGGGACATCCTACTGGATACCAGATATTCACCTATTTCAGAGAGATTCAAATTAAGAGATCTTTTCGAGATTCTAACTGTCCTGTTAGTGCAATTATTTGAATTTCTCTTGTTTCTTTCTTGCAGTAAAATTCCCTTCTAAGAATAATGTTCCCATTTCCATGGTGAAATTTCCTTCTACAAACAATTCTAAGAACGTAAATCATTACGTGTAGAATTTTGCTCAACAACTTTATCAAACCATTGATATGCTCCAAACCAATATGATGGTGATAATGTGTTCATTTTAAATAAAAATAGAAAAGGATGTCATAATTGGTTACCAAGGAAATAGAAGTAATATATCTTAGCTATGTTTTAATGGTTCCTTATAAAACTTGAAAGTTATTATGCTGCCATTTTTGAAGTTATAATTGTAACTGGTGTCATCATTATTAAATTACAGGTCGTCATTCGCAACCTCTAAACAATGTGATGAATGTGTTTTCTTCTTTTTCAGCAAACGAATCATTTCTGAGAATGGCTTTTGCGATATTGAGCATTATATGTATGAAGATCATGAAATGATTCGAAGAGCTGCAACTGAATGCATGTGCAACCTCGTCATGTGTGAAGATGTAAGTCTTTTTTATTGCTGTAACATAACGTGTCTGATGTAAAGATGCATTCCCTCCTCTCCCCCTTCATAGACGTGGACATCACATCTCAATATTTGTTGATCAGATTAAACTATTGCTGTTGCTTGTTTTTGTTTTCTGAAGTTACGAACATATACAACTAAAATCAGAACATCATGTTTGCTCTGCTGTTTAGTAATGGCAGAAGTTCCCTGACTTTACTCTAATCATAATAATACCTGTTCCACCTTGTCTTCCAGTGGTGTCACTAAGGTAACAAAACTTTTGTATAACAACCTTTGTCGATCTAGTTAAACTACTGCTGCTCTAACAGAAGAATTCTTCCTTCAAATACAATCACAACTTCAGCTTAAAACAAGTAACAAAGCTTTTTCTTTTCTTTTCTTTTGAACAACAGAGTTGCAAATGAGAATTCTTAGTCTAACCAAATGTAGCAGAACTGAACAACAAAAATTTAAAAAATAGAATAAACAAAAGAGACACAGAATGGCTTACCTGAGGATTTGGAACTGGCATGAAGTCAAGGTTAGAAGTGTGAGCATGCTCAAACCGTACAATTTATTAGTCTCTGTCACGAGTTCTATATGCAAATCGATCAGCTGAGTCAAGTGTATATATTGAGTGATCTTAATAGTTGGCGATTTTTTTTTTTTTTTTTTCTTACATTCATAGTCGGGTAGTGCTGTGGTGTGAAGTGAAGGAAGCGACGACCAATTTGCGACCTGCTCTTTTGGTCTTATTAGAACTATCGCGTTAAGACAATTTGACATTTGGCTAATCTCCAAAATTCAGTGATATGGCAATGGATACTCTAATAATAGAATGGTTGTAAGATCTAGAGTTGACTTGTGAACTGTGCGAAATAACCTAAGTGGAGTGAGTCCTTCCACTACAATTGAAAGGTGTGGCTCCAGAAACATATCAGCAGTTTTCAGAAAATTAATGGAATGATATTAAGGAAATCAAATGTGCCCTTGCAAAAGCCTAGAATTGTAGCCTTCGAACGATTCACCACTCGCCGCCTCTGTCTGTAGCTGAGTTCTTGACGGACTTGCAATGGCTGGCATGGATAGTAGATGAAATGCCATCAGAATAAAAAGCACTTTCATTAGTGGGCTAACATGCCATGTCAAGGGGCTTCTGTGGTCATCAACTAGCATGGATACTCTGTCATTAAAAGAACTGCTCAAAAGAGCATGCATCGCATTGGTAGACGACAGAGATGAAGATCTTTCTGCTGCAGTGCAGCCTAGACGGGCCTTGTACTCATCAACACCTGGTAGAGGTAGCGAGAGTGGTTGCTTCAAATACGGGGCCCAAACCATCTGTCCAGAAACTGCATGCAGCGCGGCAGTGATAGCAACCAGAGAGATCAACCATGTGCTAGTAAGAAACTGCCCAGGAAATGGAGACGGGCGAGACATTAGCATCACTCTCTCCCCATTCAAATTAAAAGGAACGCTCCCCTTGATAGGAGTCATTAATGACAAGAAGCGTATAGTGCGGGTGGATTCGCGATGCTCTCCGTCCTTTGTGACTGGATCAGTGTGCGACCATTGGAGTCAGCTGGCATCGGATGTCCTCACAGTGAAATCCTCCACAGCAAGGGTGTCAGGACTATCACATTGGCAGTAGAAGACACAATCCCCCGTGAAAGTTGATGTTCTGGTCATGGACACACTGCTGTTGGGCTTCGATATGCTAATCAGAATGGACATAATCAAAATGTTGGGTGGAGTCTGCATAATACACCAGTTCGGTGATGCTACTTTTGCCAGGACGGAGCCTTGTTACTGCACCACGATCAGAATAGAGGAACCAGACTTCATTGTCGAGTTCAATGCGCAGACCAAGACTTCGATGGCGTTGTAGAAGTGGTCAAGTAATCAACCACCAAATGGACTTACCAACAAGAGACCTGCATCCCATCATGGGCCTGGATATCATGAACGGCAAAAGTGACAGTCCTCAACCAAAATTGCAAAGTTGATTGCCATCAATGAGGCACGCAGTTATTCCTCTGATGAATCATCCAAGAAGAAAGTACTTTTACCTCATATAAGTGTTAGACAAAGACTAGCTCCGAGTTTTCATCTATGTGATCATCAGTCAAGGAGGAGTGTAGCGGAACTGAACAACGCTATTTTTTAAAAATAGTACAAACAAATGAAACATAAAATGAGGATTCAGAACTGTCCGGAAGTGAAGGCTAGAAGCGCAAGCATGTTCAGACTACACTTTATAGTCTCTGTCATGAGTTTTATACGCAAATTTATCAGCCGAGTCAAGTGTATATATTGAGTGATCTTAGCAGTTAAGCCATTTGGTTTCTTTTCTTATCTTTGTCGTCGGATAGTGCTGTAGTGCGAAGGAAAAGATTGCAATAGTTCAGAATGCAAAGGTTCTTCATTCTTCACAATCCTAATTACCCGTGAGACACTCAGGACGCCTTGTCATGTCTATATACTACCAAAATTGTTTATCTTGTCTTTTTATCCCCATGATGATGGCATTATGTTGATAGATTCAGGTGTGCACGGTACAAAGACAAGTTAACGTAGTAGAAGTGCTTTCTTTCAATAAACTATGTATGTGTAAATAGGTGCCAATCTTGCTAGGAAGTATAACCCTAGCAGACTAACGTCCTGGTACATTATAAGATGCTACTAAAAACTCATCGAGCTACAACCAATATAAATAATTTTTTGAATGTCAGAGGTTACATGTGCCGAAACGTAAGAATACCATCCAATATTAGAACAGTAGTTTGAATAATCCAAATATAAGTTAATATTCAGTTTTTGATGCTATCAGATCAGGCTGTTTAAAGATACTGGCTTCCTGACCTAAAATGCACCAAACATTGATGTCATTGTTTTTCCTTTCCATTTGCAAAACTTAATCATGTTCTGCTAGGTCAAAAACAAAAACAATTTTCTTCTACAAAATAATGAATAAACATTTGAAGACGAGAACTTGAGGCATAAAAGATTTTTCCAAAATGACTGAATTCAACATTAAGGAGAATAGAAAGTGAACCTTGGCTTTACTTTTGTCAGCCTCATAATCTCGCTTCTCTTATTTTGTCCTTAAGTCCTCATGTTCCATGAGCAATGTTTCTGACAAAGGGGGAATATTCGTTGTTTTCTAGGTCGAAATCTGTCATTGGTTTATGTTATTTAAAAAAAAAAAATTTTTTTTAGCTTCTTGCATCAAGTAGCTTCATGCCTTGTCTGGAGTGATTTCCATAAAAAAAACGTTGATATGCCGTAAAACAACCAAACCAAATATTCAGTTTATTACAATGCTTACAGGATGTAATTTTTAAGATCAATATTATAATCTCTGATATGAGACAAATGAATGCTTCAACTATTTTAATATTTTCCTTTTCTTGCAGGCTCTAAAACTGTTTGAAAAGGAGAATGACCGGGTGAAAATGCTTCTGCTCTACAGTGCCGATGAAGATGTACCTACAGCGAAAGCAGCAGCTGGAGCGCTGGCTATTTTGTCAAGCAGTTTAATAGTTTGCCAGAAAATAGTTACAGTAAGTTTTTTTTTTTTAATCTAATTTTGAAAAAAAAATTTAAGGCAAATGTTATTATTGGCAACAAAATTTTTTTTTTAGTTTTCCAGAATTTCCCCTATATAGAACAGACTAGCAGGGAGATCTGATGTTGCCCGGGATTGATTGATGATCAACAAATATTTCACACTCCTATATTTTTATTGTCATCAAAATCTGTGAAATCAGCCAGGAGGAAGCTTCACATGCAGTAACTTAGTACATTGCACTTTAGAGAACTTACTGTTTCTTTTATAAAATTATTTTAAACTTCTTTAAATAAATTTTTATAAAATTTTAAACTTCTTTCCAGTTAATGAAAAAAAAACATTAAGAAATTTGTGTACGGGGTTTGAACCTGCAGACCATGTCATGCAAAAAAAAACGTAAATTTACAAGTTTTATAAAATTCTGCAGACCACATCATGCAAAACAAAAAAAACAAAAAAACGCTATCACCTTACCCCACAGTAGAATTTTCACTGCCTGTTGTTCTATTATTGTTGCTAAGCGATGACATGGAGAAAATGGCTTTTCGATGATAAATAAATTAAAATAATGGTTTTGATTATTGATTATCGGCATTCTGAGACAAAACTTAACTTAGATCATTCTTACACTTATACACTAAAGATTTGAAAGAAAATCTGTTCAGCTATTTCAGAGTCTATAAGGAACAAACTCACACACAGTCCTGGATATGACCTTAAACTATATCCGATGGTGAGGCCCCAGCTTGCGGGCTTTGAGGAGTGTGGCGCCACCCTTTGATTGCCATTGCTCCCAGGTCCACTCTGACCCAGAGTGGTAGTACCTGTTGGGGTCCAAACTATGGGTTAAATAGAAAATGGCCTAAAAATAATATATTCTATTAAAAAGTTTTTCTTCAAAATAACTGGATTTGGCATTAAATAACCTGAAAAGGGTTGATATGCCATAAAACAAAACCAACCAAACTCAGACACACAAAGTTGCATTTATATAATTGTAGAGATAGAGAAAAATCTTCCTGATATACGTATCCGTCAACGTTTGTATTATTTGGATTCTTCGGACGATTGTATTTTCATGTTTTGATTGAGATAACCTCTGACCTTCTCAGGTGCATCTTGTGAAAGAAGATAAAGTACTTGGTAAAATTCAGTTGTAAAAATTACACTCTTTTGGAGGTTGAAGGTTCAATCTTCAGTGTGAGTGACACTCATAATACAATTGTGAATTATTTAGGACTTCTAGCCAATCATGGTTAAGGAAATGCGAGCATGCTACCTCTGTGAATTAAAAAAAAAATGTTCCGTTTGAAATTCCATGCATATTCCCGAGTTTGGCATGATACACATGAAGAAGGTCAGAGGTTACATCGACTGAAACATTGTGAAAATAACATTCAGATGAGAACAGTAGTCTGAAGAATCCAAATGATATAAAAAATCAATCCTCATCTCAAAACTTCAGAAATATAATGAAAATATCACATTCCAAAAATCATGTAAATTGATCAAGTTTTTTTTATATAGAAAATCATATTTTTACAATTTTAAGTGATTAATGATAAATTGTAGCCCATACAAGATTGAAAACAACCGCCCCCCCCAAAAAAAACTCACAGAAGTTTTAATTGAATTATCTCCCTTTGTTTATTCAAGATGGCAGAGCATAACACTGTCTTCCCTTCCTCATAAAATTTGATTTTCTAAAATAAAAAAAAAAACTACTTGATCAATTTACATGATTTTTGGAATATGCCATTTTGTTCCATCATGAGTACAGCATCATATAGATTTTTCTTTATTTTTGTTTTTAAGATAGGGAGAATTCTAAACAAAAACCAAGATTTTAATGGAAAATAATATTATTTTAGTTTACCTACTCGTGTGTCACGTATTTACATTAAAAACAATTTCATAATTAATACAAATTATAAGCATGTAAAATTAATGTTTATATTGGCCTTCAGGTTTCAGACAGATTTTTGTTCTAGAAGTACCGTTACTGCAATGATTAAATATTAAAGATCAATGTTATCGGTACGTTCATGTGCTTATATTTTTTTTTATAAAATTGTTTGGTTCTTGTCCCTATATTAAAAACAAAAATAAAGAAAAATGTGTGTGTGATGAAACAAAAATTCTGTAAATTGATCAAATTTTTAAATAAGAAAATCAAATTTTATGAGTAACAGAAGAGTGGCTGTCTTGCTCACCTTTTTGAAAGCAATCGTCTATAATATAAAGGGCAAAATCTGTTTAAATGTATGTTTGTATGTCTGCCTAAAACTTTTGACAGATACGACGGATTTTAACAAGATCAGTATCATTTTGAAACCCTTGCTTTCACAACGTGACTTAAAAGATGTTATTTTGACTGCCCGTGACGTAGGCACATCAGTAAAACAGTTTGTTTTTTTCACCTCTTTTTCCTCTGGCGTGTTACGGGTTTGAGCCTGCTTCAATTTTTTTTTCTCAACCAACACCCTTACACATACCTTCACTTTCTTTTCCACCTTCGCGTCATGGGTTTGAGCCTGCCTACTACAACTTTTTTTGCTCAACACACACCTCCAAACATCCGGGCAATGCCGGGCACCCAGGCTAGTCTATAATCTATAATATAAAAGCGAAAATGTGTGTGTGCTTTTTTGTATGTCCGGCAAAAGCTTTGGGGGGGGGGGCTTGCGGGGGAGGGTCACTAATTCCTAGAACTTTTTATATACTCCCTAGATTATAATATCTCTGATTTACAAAAGGAGGTTGTGTCTATCTTTTATTTGAGCGCATTTTATTTTATTAAATTCATGCTATCCCGTGGCCCTGTATGTTTGTTTGGCTTTTTAGTATAAATTGAAATTGAAACAGTCAGTTCCTTGGTTTTCTCACCAGGGACGTCCAGAAAGCAATCAACTTTGATCAATGTGGAGAAAACTCTGCATATCAGACAATTGCTATTCATTTGAACACTCCCAATTTTGGGGGGAGCTGGTTTTCCCACACCATCTTGGGCAAGCAAAATAAAAAAAACTGGCTTGCAGCCAAAGTTAAGTGCAGGATTTTGTTCCCCTATGGCGTGATGTCTGACCTCATTAAATTTACGCATCTGTGTGAATTCATTCACTTAACTTTTTAATTGTTTAATTTCAACCATTCTCACGTCAGCTGCCCTTGTAGCGTCGCAGTAAGTTATCAGGCTATCACTTTCTTTTCCGCCTTTGCCTCAAAGCTTCGGGTTCGAGTCTAACTGCCTACCAAAACTTTTTTTTTCTACACACCACTGACAAACACCCGTGCAATGCCTGGCATTCACGCTAGCTATAATATAAATCTCACCTGTCTTTTTAAATGTATGTATGTATGTATGTATGTTGGTCTAAAACTTTTGACAGAGGTGACAGATTTTAATGAGATAGGTATCATTTTGAAGCTCGACCCTTTGGATGTCAAATATCGAAAAATTGGCTAAAAATATTAATTCGTTCACCTTCAACCGGGCACTTTTCTACAGGGAGGGGTTGCTTTTTTTTTTTTTTTCTGATATTTTCAAAAGTTGTCGCATCTTTTTGATTGACTAGCCTTAATTTAAACCTACGTCACTTCTGGTTTGACGATAGTTTGACGTCACGTTTTTTTTTTTCACATTCTTTTCCTCCTTTGCAGTACGGGTTAGAGCCTGTCTACCTACTACCACTTTTTTTTTTTTTTTTGCTCAACACACACCGGGCTCCAGGCTGGTTAAAAAAATAAAAGGGAGATAACTCAATAATTCAAACTTGCAAGATTAATTAATGATTTAAAAATAATTTTCTTTATAAAAATAAGACTACTTTATCAATTTGCATAATTTTTTTAAATATTATACCGCATACAAATTTTTCTTTATTTTCATTTCTAATAAGCAATTCTGCACAAGAATCGATTGTTTTTAACTCAAATATGTCACATATGAGTAAACAACTTATTTTCTTTAGAAGTCATTTCCTTATATTTCTTAATGTTTTATGCTTTTTTTTTATTTTAAGTAGTAAGTTGTCAACAATTTATTTTTCCAAGTGCCTGGAAATGCGGGGGGGGGATTATATATAGTAGATATAGAGGGGGGATAGAGAGAGAAATTTTAAAAGAAAGATTTACACTTTTTGCCTCTTTGCATTTTATTGACCATGTACGTGGACAGTAGTGGATAACCATGCTTGCATTAATACAAATGTAAAAATGTTTGGATAATTTATTTTTATTTTTTAAATTTATATTTATTCTTAAATTTTTTTTTTTACTTTAAAAATTGTTTTTATAATTTTTTTATATATATTTTTTTAATTTCTTAAATTAAAAAAAAATGTGAGTCTTTTTCTTTTTAAAATTTTTTTTTAAAGATAATTTATTTAAAAATATATAAAAGTTGTAGTAATTAAAAAATGTTATTCTCTGAATTTCAAAATCGTCCTGGTGCTACCAGATCAGGCTGTCTGAAGATACTGATTGATTTTATTGTTTTTTTTTTCCTTTCTCTGTGTAAAACTCAATCATGTTCTGCAAAGTCAAAAACAGTTTTCCTCTACAAAACAATCAAGCCAAACATCATGAATAAATATTTGAAGATATAAAGAACTTTAAACATAAAAACTTTTTCCAAAATTAATGGATTCAGCATTAAATAACCTGAAAAGGGTTTATATGCCGTCAAACAAAACAAATCAAAATAGTAGAAGAGATGAGGGTGGATTGGGAGACTCAAAAAAGCTTAAAACCTTGGGGTACTTTTGCTAATGCATTTCTGTGATCGTTCATTTATGAAATGTTGTGCTTTGTTTGAATTACAGGTAAATAGTTGGGTGGACCTTCTTCTTGCATTGACTGTAAATGAATCCCTGGAAATGCAGCATCGTGGTATTTATATTCTGATGAACATGATTGGTGCAGACAAGGAGATTGCAGCGAAAATAGTTGAAGGCCAACTGCTGGAAGTGATGATGGCTGTCTCTCGTTTTGAGGATCCCGAAAAGAAAACCATCCAGGAATGTGCCGAAGCTGCCCTCCAAAAACTCACAGAATATGAACTCATTAAACCAACTTAAAGTTTTGACAAGATTTTACAAAGTTTTTTGTTTTAAAAGATGGCTGACCATTTGCCAATGTCAGCTCCATTTTAGATCTGCCCACAATTATTTATTAAAAAAAAAATGGCAAGAAATGTTTGATTTTTTAAAATATTTAAAAAAAAAAAAAAAAAAAAAAAAAAAAAAAGAATTTAATACTTGAACAAAAATTTAAACAAAAATAAATTTAAAAAATCTGTTTAAAACAATAGCTGTCCCTATAATAGGCGAAAAGATGTAACATTTGGAGTCTCTGACTGGAGACAAGATTTACAATCAGTCAGTAGAGATCGTTTTAGTTAACATTTCACTATCATTGCTCTGAGAAAAGTTCATTCAGAAAGGATTCTAACCATTGTCATAATTAAATACAAATTATCTAAAAACAATTTCACATAAAAATAAAAAATCATTGAAATATGCATTTACCTTTGTTTATTCAAAGTTACTTGTTTCTTCATTTATAGGAAATGTTCAATAATTGTAAAATTTATCTTATTATTTGAATATGTAAAACGCATAAAAAATGTCAAATTAATCTCACATGGGAATTTTGCTTCAGTTTTTAACTGTTATATTAACTATCTTAAAAAAATTCACATAACCTCCAGTAAAAGACTCCAGTTTGACGATCGTCTGGTTTGTTATGAGGGTGGCCGTGTTTAAAACAAATAAAAAAATAAATAAATTAAAGATGAAATGTTTCACATTTTTTAAATAAATGAACAAAGATGAGAAATGAGTTTGTTATTATAATCTTGTGCGTTTCAGGTCGGATATTTTTTTATTTGATTTATATATTTTATGTTTTGTATATTTTTTCATGATCACAAATACAGAACAATAAAAATATAAATATACAAGGTCATTCAATAAACATATATATTATTTGTATACTTTTTTTTTCAGAATTGTCTAATAAATGAAGTTATTATGATTTTTGTCTTGTCTCATGGTTGAAGTTAGATATTTTGTGGATAACTTCCAACTTGCCATTTCACCTGTGCTACCTGCTATCTTTGAGAATGGTGATGCCTTTGTAAAAGAAAAAAGGTAATGCGCTATATCTCTCGAACTTTGGGCCATTAACATGGTTGTCCGACAGACACATTTTGGAGGATTTTGGGTGACTGACAACAAAAGACATTTCTGTACTAGTCCAAATTTTTTATGGAGTTCTTTACAATGAGACTGGCAGTTTACTCTATTTGATGCATTGCAGCCAGAATCATGTCATTTTGATATTTTGTCAGCAACCATGTTTTGCAGCCAAAAATTTTGCCAGATTTATCAAAACCAATCATTATCATCATCATCCTGCGGCCTCAGCCGAGGTAGAACTCACTACACCCTTCCAGTATTCCCTATTTGTCATATCAATGTTTTGTGCATTTTTGGTCAGGAAGCCAATATCTTCAGACAACCTGATCTGGTAGCATCAGGACTAAAAGATCTTCCTTGGAGATGAATGTATCTCATTGTATTCTATCTAGAAAGGTTAACTTTCGTGATCGATTGTGAGATGATGGGTGCCTCCACAGTACAAATGATGAAACAAGTTCATCTGTGGCACATGCACAATGCCCAGCAAACTGAACACGTCGCTAACAAACTTAGGTTGATACTCTCGGTAAGTCTCCATATATCATTTCTAAAGTTGGGTAGTTTCGCCATGAGAGACTGAGTACTCTTCTCAAAAGACGTGTAACATCCATCCAAACGACGCTGTTTTGCTGAAAGAGTCCAAGTTTCAGATCCATAGAATAAGATTGGCTCAATAAGTATGCGGAAAAATTGAATTTTGAATTTGCGAGCAAAATTGGATTTCTAGATCTTATTCATTCTGTTACAAGCATGTCATGCCCTTTCTAATGTTAAAATCTTTCTCAGAGTTCCTGATGTGTGTGATCCTAGATACTTCAACACATTTGAGGATGTTATTTGTGAGGGTTTTAATTTTGTGGTTGTTGCGAATGTTAATTGGCATACACTCAGTCTTGGTAGCATTCAGGTGAAAGCCTGTACAGTTTGCTGCTGATTCAAGAGAAGATAGAAGTGTGTGGGCGCTAATGAGGTTGTCAGACAATAGCGCAATGGCATCAGCAAAATCAACAAATCGGTGATATAAAGTGTAGAATTACGTGAACTTCTTCTCAGTTGATACCTCAGTCCATTGCCATTGATTGTATTCAGAGATACGCATGATGTAGTCTATTACAATGATGAAAAGGAAACGTGCAAGTGTATCACCTTGGAGAATACAAGCCAGAATCTCAAAAGGTTCTGTTTCACCATCTGGGGCCAGGACAGTTGCCTGTGTATTTGTATACAATACTTTCGTTGCTTCAATGATTTCTACTGGTATGCCGATTCAAGAATTTCGAACATAGTCTCATGGTTGACAGTCGAAAGCTTTACTGAAGCCTACAAAGATAAGAGCTGCAGTTTTATTGCAGAATGTGATTTCCTCAATTATTCTTTGCAATGTGAGGATTTGTCCAAGAGTGACCTAGGTGGAAACCAAAAGCCACTCAAAGATAAGGGTCAATGAGATGGATAGATTGTCAGTTTAATGATGATGATATATTATGAGAGGATTGAAAATGATGAATCGAATGGACAGCATTTGAATTCTTATGAGGATGGTTTATGGCATTTGTTAACGTTGGATTTAGAGATGCTCAAGTTGTAATATGCAGGAAATATCTCAGGATAATATCTTCCACAGATGAAAAGGTTTTTGAAAAAAACTCTGTTCATAAAAATTCCCTTTCACATGAAGGAATAAAGAAAATTTTCTTTGAAGTTGTGGTTAGAAGATGAGTTCTTGCTCTGAATCTCTGACAAGAAAGAAAGATTTGAGCTCAGTTGAGCACTTTCTATGGAAATAACGATCGAGTAGAGAAAGACTAGTAGCTAGTGATGGGACGATTCCAATATTTTTCCCAATTTTAATACAATTATTGATTGTTTTAAATTCCTCATTATCATAGAATTTCCGTTTCTAAAATTACCTAAAAAGATAGAATTACCTTTTTGATTTAGCAGAGTCCTTGTTTATTCATAAATGTGGATATAATTTTCCTTTTGACAAACTTTTTGTTGGCCAGAATTCGACCTAATTAAACAAAGATGAGTCTTGGACGATGAAACGCATGTCAGTGGATAATTATATTTAAAAAATAATATATATGCCGCTCTCAATTTGGGGGTACCAAATTGGTCAAAGGGAAAATTATCCCAACTTGCATTTAAAAAAAAAAAATGCACTTTCGTATAATTCAAAAAAAAAAAAAAAAAGAAAAAAAAGTATTGCAAAAATAAATAACATGTACATAAAACGCGATACATTCAAGCAGGTGTGCAAGATAGTCAAGTTATAGAGATTTACGCTTCTTTTCATGGGGTCCTGATTTTGAATCTCGCTAGATTCAGCTGCTCTAATGAGTCATAGACGACAAAACACATGTCGGTGGATAATTATATTTGAAAAACTATATATATATATATATATATATATATGATGGACTCTCCCGTCGATTTTCGACGTATGAGGTTCGGACAACCCATATTTCTAAAACTCATTTATGCTTTTGCCTCTGATGACTTTTTAGTCCAGCAAGGGACTTGCAAACAAGGCCACAAATAGAACATGAATGTGGATTTAACGCTGCAGATATTGGTGCGGCTGCTAGTCGTTTTGCTCTTACTTTGTTTTCTTTCAGTTGCCTTAAGCTTTCAGATTGAAACCTCTGGAGACCTTCAAAACACCTTGATCTCCATCCTTTTCGGATATATATATATATAATCTTTATGCTGTACATACCCAGCATGGAATAAAAATGTCATATTCCCAAAATCATGTAAGTTAATCAAGTAGTTTGTTTTTTATATAGAAAATCAAGTTTCATTACTTTTCATTACTAATTCATAGACATTACAAGGCTGATTTTGATCTCTATTTGTGTTGGTAGTTAAGTTGTCTCCCTTTATTTATGAAATATGGAAGACCGAAACATACCATCCTTACTTTCTCATAAAATCTGATTTTCTTAGTAAAAAAAAAAAAAAAAGAAATACTTGATCAATTTCCATGATTTTTAAAAATATGATATTTTAATTCTGTAATGAGTACATCATTCATTTTCTGTATTTTTGTTTTTTTAAATTAGGTTGTATTCTGGACAAGCACTAATAAACTTTAAAATTTTTTCCCTTTATTATATTGTTTCCGAGATTTTGATTAACTCCTGAGATTTTCCCCTATATTTTTCACTGGTCATTTTTTTTCATATTCATCCACTGATGCCATTTTTACTGTGGTATTTTTAACTATCCGTTTTTTTGTTACATTTTTACCTAAATCCATTATTATGATCAGTAAAGTTTAGTGTTACTGATAGTTTAAAATCAAAAAATTATTATTTTATCATTAATACTAGTAATAGAAAGCCGTTAATTTTTTTTTTTTTTTAATTTTGGAATCGAAAATTAGACTCACATTTTTCTGACTCTAAAAATGTTCTGATTTCTTCTGATTTCAAATCTAACTAGTTTCAAATAAATAAATATTTATTATTTTATCATCAATACCAAAATTTTTCTAATTCTGATACCGTCAAAAGTCCTGATTATTCCAATTCCCGACTTCAATTAGTCATTTCACTACTAGTAGCAGCATATAATTTGTGAGAAAGGGGTTCTATCACGCTATAATAATAGATTTCACTACAGTTTATTAAAAAAAATGTTATTTTATCCAGACAACTAGTGATTTTTCAATTATGACAAAAAATAAATAAAAATAAAAATAAAAATCCACAAGGGAAATAACTCTTACTTTTAAAACTATAAAAGTTATCGTACTTATTAAATATTTCGTTTTTTGCATATGCTTACAAAAATTGTGCAAACAATTTTTGGTGCTTGTACAGAATTTCCTCTATACTAAAAAAATGAAGAAACCCCTGTATGATGTACATACTTGTGATGGAAATAAAAATATTGTATGACAAAAATCATGTACATTGATCAAATAATTTTATTTTCAAATAAGAAAATCAAATTTTATTGCCATCTTGAAAGCGGTCTGAAGAAAAGGGAGATAACTCTAAATAATTCAAATTTTAGAGATTGTTGAAAGCGATTTTTAACATGGAGAGAAGGGCATTAGAAAAACTCAAATTCGCTTAAAAACAATTTTCTTTATAAACATAAAACTACTTGATCAATTTACGTGATTTTTAGTGTATAATATTTTCTTTCTGTCACAGGTGCATACATCATACAGATTTTTGTTTATTTTTGTTTTTTATATATTTATTTTCTATCTGTTTTAAAAAAAATATTTTCTTAAAAAGGGATTCTGAAAATTCAATTTAATTATTACAATATCATGTAGTTATTAATATGCTAACTAGCAAAGCCTGGGAAAATTCCACAGAATGAGAAATACATCTAATCAGAAAATATGGTTTGATAACACTGATATTTTTCTGGATAGTGCAAAAAATTAGTTTTGGGGACAGAAAAAACAATAACACATAGCAAATAAATATGAGCATTAACATTTCCATGAAAACAGTGTCTGTTGTATTTTACATATAGAACTGATCCAAAGGAGATAAATTAATAAGTATTAATAAATGCTCAGAAAATAATATTGGTCTACATAGTTCAATCCAAATAAAAGCACATTAGTTTACTCCTTCACCACTTGGCAGACAATGTTTTTTCCCTGTTTCTTTTGAATGTTCCCTATTTCATACAATGTTTCACTGACTTCTTTCTCCAGTGAAGAACCGTTGCACATCCAAATTACTATGAGTTCTTTTCTCAAGCTATTACAGCAATGATTACTTATTATAATAATATGCAAAAACAAGACTACATCAAACGGAGGTCACTCTCATATTCTTGTCTTTGATTGCCTGATTGACCTTTTTATGGCCAAATTTGAGAAATTTGGCCTGTTTTAAAGCAGTTCGGTCTTCAAAAATTTGTATTTGCCACATACCAGGCAAGGTCATCTCAGTGCTCATAGGTTTCTACAAATTTAAACTTATATTCTTTGAAAATGACTTTAATTTTGCATAAAATTATTTTAATGTGATTGGAAATAATTGCAAATTAAACGGAACGTTCCAGATTTGCACAGACTCTTCTCCAATGTCCAAATTAGTATGCGATGAAGGATCATCCTCATCAATTACTTTTAAAGATGAAACTTTGCTAGTTCAACCATGATGCATGTCGCAACCCAGGAGAGACCATCCATGAAACAATATCTCCAAATGCCCTGAAGATGTGGCTACACACTATCAAAGCCGACATCAAACTTCCGATCAACAGACCTACAGTATTCACAACTGGTCCAACTATTGGCTGTCCATCACTATTTTAGCTACTATTTTTATTTGTAATTATTTTTTCTACTTGATCATTTTTAATTTTGCCATGACATTAAAGATTATAAATATTAAGAAAAAGATGGATTTTCTCTGTGATTTATAATTTCATATGGTGTTGACAAATTTCATTTTTTTTTTTTTTTTGAATATTTTAAAAGTTTTTAAGGGGGTATAATAGGGGGAAAATTCAAATATACTAAATTTGCATTAAATGTGATCAAGATTCCTTGAATTTCAATTTCTTAAAGTAATCTTGCTTAAATTTTAAACATTTTTATTTATTAAATTTTAAACATTTTCTAGGATTAAAATCATGTCATGGATTTTACTGATTAAGGATTCTAGACATAAGCTTTAGTATCATTATATCTTGGTGGTCCAAAACTGTTCAGGGAATCTAGTTTACAAATTCGGGGGACGTAAAGAAACAAAATTCTTTTTTTTTTTTTTTACATAGAAATCACCACTTATCAAGGCCAAAAGGCCAATCGAGGATAAGGGTTAAAGTAGAAATTGGACAATATAGTAACCGTTAGTAATGGAAATTTGGTAAATTTGTTAACTTATATGGAACGGCTTATCAAAAACTTGTTTATGTTAGTCTTGAAGACAACCATATTGTAGTCAGCTGGAAAGCAGGAAAACGGAAGACAATTCCACAGGTGTGCAGTTCTAAGAAAGAAGCTTTGTTCATGGAATCTACGTTTAGGTTTAGGCACAGATAAAGAGTGGGGGAAATTATTGATAGTGTTTTTTGCTAGACGGGTGTTTCTTGAGAAAGTTTGGCGAGGGGGGGATCATAGATTGGAGCTCAGTCGAGCACTTGCCATGAAAATAACGATAAAGCAGAGACAAACTCGCAACATCTCTTCTGTGAGAATGAGGTTGCAGGGAAGAGAAAAGGCTACAGAGTGTATTTTGAACTCTATCAAGGCAGGACAAGTCCTTTCTAGCATCCTGCCAGATGTGGCAACAGTATTCCAGTCTTGGACGTACCTGGCTCTTATATAGATAGTAAAATTAATTTTCTGTTACCACAACAAATGAATCAATGCTTCAAATTTCTTTTGCCAAGGGAGATAATTTTAGTATACAAAGAGTTATCTCCCTTCAACATCGGTTTTCTAGATTTCTATCTAACAGGTGTTTTATCCCAACCTCTTTGCCTCTTTGTCTCTTATCTTTTTTTTTTTTTTTTTTGGCTTTTCTTTTCTCATTTCACAAATTATTAAAGATCTGTTGCATATCATTGTGATTGATTGTCTAGTGCGTGTCATTATAGCTAAGTGAAAAAAAAAATGTATACATAACAAATAAATTTTTACCAAATGCAAGAAAATTTAATTTTCTATAAATCTGTATATTTTTTAAGTTCTGCTGTGACAATATTATTGCATCGAAAAAAAAGGTTGACGTGAAACTTTGGTTTTCTGAAAGAAAAAAAATGAAGCTCATAATTTAATAAGTGAAATGCAAAATCAAGTTAGAAGAGAAAAAAAATGTTTTTCTCATCATGTGCTGGTTTTGTGACTGGCACAGGTCACCTTGGGTGAGTAGACAATGATGATTTACAGTTTTCCCAGAATTTGGGAAAAACTGGAACACTATTTCAGTGAGAAAAATTGATACAGTAAGAGATAAGAGCCTTTTGCTATAGCAGTGAAAAAGAGAAACGAATGATGTAATAACTTAATACAGTAATAAGGGAGAACCTTCCCCTCTTGAACTAACAGAAAGAATGAGTTTGGAGAGAACTGGACAGTGCCAGATTAACTTGTTGAATTTTCAATTAATTAATTAATTACATTTTGTAGCCAAGATACTCCATTTTACTTGCCAACCATTTCTACATTGTTAAGAAACAGATCCCAGACTTAAGGGTTGAAAATGCCAAACTAAAAAAGACCAAAATCGATAACTGAACAAGTCCAAAAATACTTTAAGTAAAAAGTGCATTTAGAAATTTTTTTCCTAGACAAATGCAACATTGTAAAACTATTACTCAGAATAATTATTTTTTATACAAAAAAGAAAAGTCGTTGAAATGTTATTTAATTCTTTTGTACTTGAAAACGACCTTAATGCCTCAGTGGTACAACTCCGATGACCATCTCATCATCTTTGACAAAAAAAATTGTCTGCAACAAAAAGGTTTTTTAGTCAAACTCAATAAAATATTTTATTTTAGTTAAATAATTGTTTTTTTTTTAAATATATATTTAAAAAAAATATATATTAAAAAATATATTTTTTAAAATATATTTTTTAAAATATATTTTTTAAAAATATATTTTTAATATATATTTTTAAAAATATATTTTTTAATATATATTTTTAAAAAATATATTTTTTAATATATATTTTTAAAAATATATTTTTTAATATATATTTTTTAAAAATATATTTTTTAATATATATTTTTAAAAATATATTTTTTAATATATATTTTTTTTAAATATATGGTGAAAAACAGTTTATTTATCATACTTAACTCGAACAATACCCGTCCCAGCACAAGTAAAATTAATTACTCAAACAGAACAGTTTTGCATCACTTTTACGTCTTTGTACAAAGATTAAAAATCAAGATATAATGATAATTAACTTTATGTCTAAAATCCTTATTTAAATTTGGATCAAAATACATTATATGATTTTGATTCTAGGAAATGTCTAAATTTAAGGTTTAAGCTTAATGGGTCTTAAGAATCCAAATTCAAGAAATTTTGTTTCATTAGTGCCTAAAAGTATGGATCAAATTTCATGCAAATCTGAAATATTTCAATTTTAAATAGGTAGTTGTGTTTATATGTCTCTGCAAAACTCTTAAAAATACTCTAAAGAACCTGAAATTATGGGAATATTTATTAATTGATGTTTAATACGAAGTGTTGAAATTTCACAAAATCTGAATTTTCATGAAGCGTTTCTCATTTCTACCATCTTTGCATAAAATCAAACTAAAATTGTGAACGGGCTCTTGTCACAGTTCACCAAATGTGACTTTTCAGGGTCACTGATAATAGGTGTGAACCCTCACACATACATCTTGATTATCTTTCACAGAGAATTTTCCACAAGTTCTCTTGGCACAGTGAGATTTGGTTGATCGGTTTCAGTGTCGATTTCACCTTCGGGTTGATATGCCGCATCACGCTGAAAGTGAATAGAGTTTCAAGCACACAAAAGAAAGACAAACTCAGATTTCTCTATTCCACGAGTTAATTCAACTCAAATTAATAAAGTATAATATAAACTTATATACAAATGTCCAATGTTGATTTCTTACAAACACACTATTGAATCTTGCTCTCTGTGGTTGAAATAGCAACGGACGGTGGAAGGGGTGCGACGACTCTTCGATTAGTGTTAGGTCTCTCAAGACCCAGCTTCAACTCACTGATTTTGGTGCAGGCATTCACTGATATAGTAAGGTGATGGGTAGGTTGTTCTCTAGACCAATCACTGCTAGATACGTCATCTCCAGGGAAATTCCTGATCTGATGCGTGTGTGCTGGTGATTCTGTTGTGATACTATAAAGTGGCCCTGGGGTGGATTTGAGCCATTAAGTGCTTAGAGGGGGGGGGGAATAGACAAAGAAATCGGAATTATCCTACAATAGACAAAGAGATAGGAAATAGCTTAGAGTAAACAAAGAAATTGGAAATATCCTACAATAGACAAAGGAAGAGGAAATAGCTTAGAAAAACAAAGAAATTGGAAATATCCTACAATAGACAAAGGAAGAGGAAATAGCTTAGAGTAAACAAAGAAATTGAAAATATCCTACAATAGACAAAGGGATAGGAAATGGCTTAGAAAAACAAAGAAAGAAGAAATATCCTACAATCAACCATAACAATAGAAACCTACTGATAAAACAGGGAAGAGCAGCTTCCGGTAGCCAGGATGGGGTGGGCAACCAGTGATACCAATGTAGAGGGGACAGTCAGTTGAGATCGAGATGCGCGCTCGAGAGCAGATGGAAGTTGAACAGTGAGTTGACAGATGCCCGTCGCAGCGGATGTAAATTGGACAGTGACAGTTGAGATCTAGATTCGCTAGACAGCGGTTGGAAGTTGGACAGTGATAGTTGAACAGCTATAGAGTTGACTGTGAACTAGAGACGTGGACAATTTTAGAGTTGATTGTGAAACAGAGATAGACGAATGTAACATCGATAGAACAGGGGAAGACACACACACACAAGTCCAACAGTCAATTTATATATGAACATTGGCGTTTGTTTTTCCTTTGTTTGTTCATATTTCTATTTTGTTAACCGCGTGTGTTCTCATCGACAGTCGCCAACGGGAAAAGGGCGATCCGGCCATAAGAAGAACAGTTGAACAAAAAATCCATGGTACATGACATTGGGAGTCAGCGATTGTCGAGGAGCCACACACACGTGGGGTTACACTGTGAATGCTTGCAGTTTTCGGTTCCCATGAACAGGGAGGTTGACCCCTCTATAACCCTTTGGCTGGCCCCGGAAACGAAATTATATTCGTTATGTTCTCAAAACGACATCAAACTGTCACTTTTCCACCAACAATAAAATGTATATATTGGTTTTACAAAAACATAATCTTCCCTCCATCAAGGTTGGTTGCCACTGCCAGGGCATGCAAATATGCTTAACAATCGATGCAAACATAGTTGCTCGGCCTTCTTCAGTATTTTGGGAGTCTTAATCTCCCCCCAATGGGGAGCTTTACCGCTCTTACAGGTGGTCACACCACAAATGAATATCGCTCATATTTTGATCCAATAGGTATAACAACTGTATTCTAAAACCAATAATGAATTCTGTACTCATGACGGTTTCCGGTTTTGTAATCGAAAATTGACAACCACTATTTGATAGCTTTTGGTGGAATTTTTAATGAACATATGTTAACTATTTAGGCAATGTGTGACAAGAAATCATTTTGACAAACGTACACCCGCTAACAAATGCAAAGATACAACAAAATAATTATCAAATGTACCAAAAGGTTATTTGAATAAAAATTATGAACCTGACACCAGACACTTGCATGGGAAGAAACAACAAACTTGATCAGTTGTCAAAAAGAAGATAAGTTAAATATATGATATTTGAAAGGACAGGTGTAATCAAGTCAAACCAAAGTCAAATGCAAAAAACAACATAAAATAATTATCAAATGTACCAAAAGGTCATTTGAATAAAAATTATGAACCTGACACCAGGCATTTGCATGGGAAGAAACAACAAACTTGATCAGTTGTCAAAAAGAAGATAAGTTAAATATATGATATTTGAAAGGACAGGTGTAATCAAGTCGAACCAAAGTCAAATGCAAAAAACAACATAAAATAATTATCAAATGTACCAAAAGGTCATTTGAACAAAAATTATAAACCTGACACCATGTTTAATACTTAGGCCATGTGTACAGAGAAAGCATTTAGACAAAAGTGCACACCTGGCAACAAAGACAAAAACAACTTTATGTTGTTTAATTTGATAATTATTTTATATAATTATCAAATTTACCAAAAAGTCATTTTAATAAAAAATTATGAATCTGACACCAGCCATCTGCATGAGAAGAAACAGTAAACTTGATTAATTCTCAAAAAGAAGATAAATGTATGGTATTTGTAAGGTCATATTTAGCAAAAGTTACACAGGTGTAATCAAGTCAGGTCAATTCAGTGAAACAACAATGGCTGTGGTTATATCTACAATGACAATACCGTTTCAAAAGAGGCGTTTAAGGTGGTCACAAATGGTTATATTATAACAATCAAAAAGGATATCGGGTTGGTTTATGATTTGGGTCAGAGAAAGAATCAATCTGTCAAATTCCCACCTAACAACCAACCAACCAAGTTTGTTGAGGCTATATTTGGTTTTAAAATAGAAAATTGACAAACAGCATTTATCAAAAGACAGTCCCTCATAATTTTATACTGGTTAGATTTGGTGGAATTTTTAATTTCACTAATTTGTAAACATTTCGTTAGGAGAGTTAACCAAATTTCTTTTACTA
The DNA here is from genome assembly GCF_053919585.1 of Euprymna scolopes. Classification (NCBI taxonomy): domain Eukaryota; kingdom Metazoa; phylum Mollusca; class Cephalopoda; order Sepiida; family Sepiolidae; genus Euprymna; species Euprymna scolopes. The sequence goes on along the minus strand of NC_136503.1, from coordinate 83,905,436 downwards.
TTAACCCTAAGTTCGGGTGGTAAGATTATAAAACTATGAGTAATTGCCTAAAAAAGTAGAAAGTTCGCTAACAAAAATGTTTGATTATTTGTAATAAAAAATCCAATGATAAAAAAACAGCTTTTATTTTCTTATGTGTTAATAAAAAAAAAATGGTGGAAACAAAAAATAAAGGCGCTTCTGCAGAATTGGAACAAGATTTTGTAGTTGATAAATGGAGTTTTCAGATAAAAAACCCCCAATGTTTTCAACTGATTTTTTTTCAATTATAATAAGTTTCAATGGTAGCTTCCAAATTATGCAGTCAAAATTACCTGAATATTACTGAATTATTAAACAAAACGGCTTTAATCGTGTTAGCAGGTAAAAAAATGCCGCAGTCTTGTTTAAATCAAAACGGAAAATTACCTCCGTTTGGAACTCTTTTGTGTCTTACAATTGTTTTCATCAAATTTTATTTTTTTATTTTCTTTAATAAATAATTTTCTACCTTATCAATTTTTATAATTTTTTTATATAATCATTTTAAAAATACAAGGAATACGTAGATACCATTGTTTTCATGTGAAATTCAGTTTTACGATTTCCGAAATTTCGTCCCAATAACACTATTGGGACGAAATTTCGGAAAGCGCAAAAATAAATCAATAAGCATCCAACCTAAAATATAACAAATAACTTTTTTCAATCAAACCGTTTGTCAATTTCTGATTTTAAAACAGGAAGTCGTCACTGAGTAGAATTTTTCTCATTAACTAAAACGTTATCTTACGATTTTGTCAAGAACAATTTAATTTTCTAGCAATTTTAATTCTTTTTTTTTACAGTTGTCAACAAAATTGTATTTTCCTATTGTTTTAGAGACAAAGAACAAAATTTCCATGAGCAAAATTTTGAAGAACTACCCGTCTGTGCAACACAATATTATGGAATTGCTTCCTAGCTTACTTTTTCAAGTCCAATGTTAACAAATTCTAGACCAGTTTCAACCAATCTCCATTGTGCTGTTTTATCGTCCTCTTGATAAACTCTTCAAAGTCGAAAGAGTATAAGCCATTTTTGGAATGGTCTTTTCCCTGTTGACTGAGGAACGGCTGATGCCCTGTGGAGTTCTAGGAGGTCCACCCTCCTCTTCCAAGAACGTTACCTCCTGTCTTTCAGGTGGAGTAAGTTTATTGCTTATTGCCTGAGGTGCCCTGACCGGAGAATGCCGACAGGGCTGCTCAGGTAATTTTTAATAGGTCAGAGTGCTCTTCCTTTAGGGACATTGGCTTGACTTTCCCCACCTCCAATCTTGTGTCACATCTTCCTGTAGTGGAAAGGAAGTAAATAACAACTGATTAACCCTTGTCCTCGAGAGGTCTATGGGCCTTAATAAGCAGTGACTCATTAATATATAAACGTTTTTTTTATTCTTTTACTCTTCTTTACCTGAAACAAGGTATATTGCCATTTGGAACGTAAGGGGCTACCATTTGGGATTGTGTCTAACAAGGGCCTGTGGAGAATTGAGCAACAAGATGTTTGTTCACATTACATTTAAACTTCTGCAAGTTAGTACAGCCAAGGAAGCAGGAGAATTCAATAGCCTAGCAGTCCGAGGGAATAAACTTATTAGAGTAGAAGGCTTTCCGGCATCTGGGGACCTCAACAATGAAGGGGTGGGATTTTGTTGCTTGTCGGGTTAGTCAGGTTTATGCATGGTGAAGAGGCACAATCATTAAACAGAAGGGACCATATATTGCTTGTCACTGTCACCCCATCTGCAGAGCAGCAACAGGAAGTTAAGAATAGCTGACAATTTTGGCTATAACAAGAAATTTTTAAATTTACCAATGAGTCACCATTTATCAAGGTTAAAAATTGTTAGACTAAGAGGCTTTCCAGCATCTAAGGACTTCAACAGTGAAAAACTAAAATAAAAATTTAAAACATTAAGATTAAAATAAAATAAAAGAATAAAAAAAAATTTCTAGCAATATAATTTTATTTTCAGACAAGTTTTCATTTTTAATAATAATTCAAATTTAAAATATTTTTTATCGTTTTTTTTTTTTTAAATATTCAGTTGATAAAATGTCTGCATGCAGTTCATAGACTCTGATATTTTTGTTTGTTTTCACTGAAATTTATATTATTTAATGGATTCTATTGGCATCCATTTGTCATGGTGATTTTTAATGGCCTCTTTGAATATGAAATCAAATTTATTGGCAAAAAAAATAACAACGTGCAACAACAAACCATGCAAAAATGGACAATTAGATATAATCGTCTATAGATACAGTGTGAATGTTTTGTTTAAGGCAACTTTAATCTTGAATATGTTAGGTATTGTCACTATCTTCTCTGGTAAGCTGTCCCACAAAGCAGAATCACAAACAGAGTATGTTGCCTTTTGTCTAATGTGACGAAAGCAACTATAGTTTTTGCTTGGTTCTGTAGAGACCCTGACTTGGCCTTGCGGTGAAAAACTCCTCAAAAGGTATATTTAAATTCTGGTTGATGTTTTAATATTAGAAAAGCCCCCCCCCCTCCCGCATTCGTTGCTGATCAAGATTATGAAGTCATCCGCAGATTGTCTTTATTGGAAATATATATTTGTCATTTCTGGCAGGTGTTTAGGTAACCAAGTACTAGTTGCTACATAATTAGGTAATTTGGCTTAACTGGTGAGGAGAATTGCTAGTCACCCAGCATAAAAAAACCCAACTATATCTGATAAAGGTTGGATGACAGCAGTCGTACAACAGCAAACTTTATTGAATATCACCGGTTTTGTCTGTGCTCAAATTCATAATT
>NC_136503.1:83792634-83897634 GCF_053919585.1 Euprymna scolopes | reverse complement strand
ATGCATCATCGGTAGTGCCGTCACTTTTGAGATCACTTTCGATTTGGGGGGATATCCTTGCTGACGTTGATTCTGAGGAGGCTGATCTCTGGCTCACGTTTTCAATAAAGTCTGGCTTTAGAAGATACTCGCTTACCTCTGAATCCAACTGGCCTTTTGCATTTGGCACCGTAGGCGTGATCCCTTTTGAATCGTCATGATTCTCTACGTCATCTGAAAAATAATCAGGTACGGGCATTGCTGGTACCCGATCTGACCAGGCGTCATCCGGAGCGTTATCCGAAAAGTTGTGTGTCGTTCTATCTGGTTCATTGCTATTGGTCAAGATGGCGTCGTTTTCCGGTCCATTTTCATCATTTGTTAAATAGTTCTTGTGAATATCTCCGTCTCTGGCTGCTTTTTCTTCTTCTACACCAGCCTTGCGGAGGTCATTAGTCGTTGTGTACATTCCCGCTGCAGTTATGTTACAATAACCAAATTCATCTAGATTGTCATCGCTGTGCAACGACCGTGGGTGGACGTCATTGTCTTCCGTTGATACCGAAACCGAGTGTTCAACCTTCCCGGTGTTTTCATCCTCGCAAATATCGGGCATAAATGCTCGGTTTGCCACACCGTTGAGACCATTCTCGTGTATGTCCACATGCGTTGGATTCGTCCCTTTTCCACAATTACGCGACAACAGCGAGTCGTTCGTGTGGATTGACTTGTTGCTTCCGGTTTTAAAATCTTCTGCGTCGTTTAGTAATGCGCTCTTTTTGCTTTTGATGACGATTATAACAATGCAGAGAATCAGAGCGCCGACAATTATTGCCAATGGAATGAGGACACCGTAAAACACTTCCGGTGAAAATCCTTCGTGTACTGGATTCTGGGAGAAAGAAAAGAAAAAGAAAAAAAAGAAAATCAATATGAGATTATATAATCGATGCTTCTTATAATCAACATTTCATTTTAGATACAAATATATAAGCAATTTAATTCTCTCTCATTTTGCCTCTCTCTCTCTCTCTCTCTCTCTCTCTCTCTCTCTCTATATATATATATATATATATATATATATATATATAGAGAGAGAGAGAGAGAGAGAGAGATTGCGATATGCCTCCGTTCAATCTCGAAAGACAAACTGTAAAGTCAACTGCGCATGTAATTGTGAGGCAAGGGTTGCGCAATCCCCAACCACACCTATCCTGAATCGGCACTGTTTGAGTCCAGTGCTAGGACGACTGGAAACAATGGCGAGATAAGCGGAGAGCATATGCAGCACCTGGAAGTCCCAAATAGTCACCCATTTAGTACTGACCAGGTTAAACGTTGCTTAACTTCGATGATCAAGCGAGAACCGGTGTGTCAACGTATCGTATCATTCACAAGCACACGCACACACACACACACATATATATATATATATATAAAAAGGAACTTTGTGTGGCCGTGTGTGTGCGTGAGCTCGGCCCTTTTGAACTCGAAAACATCTAGGCCAATTTTTTTTGGCAGTGTTCTTAGATAGGTTTTGTATCAGAACGTCTTTGATTATTATCGATAATCAATAATCGATAATTGAAATAATCCGATGAAAGTAAGTACAGTCGATTTGGACCAAAGTTTAACACCTTACACAGTCTTAACTTTACAAGTGCATTTGAGAAGTTTTATTACCACACAAGCCGAAAGGTTCAACATAAAAAAACTAACCGTAGGTTCTTTGATATGACAGGAACACGCTCGAAATGTTTCTGTTTAGAGCTCAATTGAACCATGATACTTGACTTTTGCATTTTAAACTTTAATTCAAGCCATTGTATGAAAAATAATTTTATAAAATCAACAGTAGTTGTCTGTATTTTTGAGATGAGGTGTTTTCATTTATTGAGATTGTCGGACTGACTTCCTCATCTTGGTTGTTATAGTCACAACGTTCGATACAAAACACCTGATGAAGGCCGGAGGGCAAAACGGCCGAAACGTTGTGACTATAACAACCAAGATGAGGAAGTCAGTCCGACAATCTCCATAAATCAATAGTAGGTTCTCTGCAGTGCAATGTAGAATACAAAGCATCGTGGACTAAATCACTGTGAGAGGTATGTAAAGCTTCTTCACGATGCACCGTGATGGGTACCCAACTAGAGCAGGCAATCAATCGATTTGATAGAAAAATGGTCGATTTCACCGATTTCGATGACAATAAAAATATGGGAGAATGAAACATTCGATGATCATTATTCAATCCCGGGCAATGTCGCCCCCTGCTAGTATATATTAAATGAAAAGTAAATGAATTCAATAGGTTAATATAAGTTCATTTACATGTTCCAAGAAATCAAAAGAAGAACACCCAAGAATAGTGTACGATCGTTTCAGAGACGGCATCGTGTTTATTTATTTATAATCGCCTCATCAGCACGAGGGGAAGGGAGAGGAGGGTGGATATCAAAACAACGATCAATATGCAGCATTGAGGAGAATTAGATTCATCATCGAATCTATCGGTAATTTCGTGGATTTAGAGTCATTTTTGGGTTTTGTATATTTGAGTGGGGAAAAAAAAATCTATTTCTTATATTTATAACAACGTTATTAAGCCATCTTCGCTGATATGTGATAATAGCGAAAGCGTTGGTAATAGAATAAGTTTATGAGTCTGGATTCATCCGACAAGTATCGAAAAAAAAAAAATCCGATCTTAAAAATAGTCTTTCTTCTCGAAAGTATAAAAGTAAAAAACAAAGAATTTTTATCAGGGGGATATTTTACATTATACCGGTGTAACTTTGGCCGGTGTAACGTAAAATATTCCCTTGTAAAATTCTTCTTTTTTATATATAAGAAAAGAAAGACTATTTTTAAGATCGTCAAGCCCAAATATCAGCTGACATGATATTGTAAACAAACACAGAGGAAATTAGATGAACGACATTATCATTATTATTTTTGAAATTTTTTGCTAATTAGTCCGCTGGGCAAATTATTTCTCGTAATATATAATATTTAGTAGGGTATTGATTCTGTAATAATACATACGCAATTTACATAAATTAAAATATTATGTTTCAGCGTATGGTACGATCGAGCAACGCCGGGCATCCAGCTAGTATTAAATATTTGCCTAAAGGTTTTTTTTTAATCCATCTATAATATAAACCTCACTTGTCTGTTTAAATGTATGCATGTGCGTATGTATGTATGTATGTATGTATGTATCTCTGCCTAAAACTTTAGACAGAGGCAACGGGTTTTCACGAAATCGATATTGTTTTAAAACTCGACTCTTCGTACGACAAATATCGAAAAATTGGCTAAAAACATTAATTCCTTCATCCTCAACTGAGCACTTTCCTAAAGGAGGGGTCACTTTTTTCGCCGATATTTTCGAAAGTCATCCCCGCTTTTCGATTGACTAGACTTACACTTCCGGTTTGGCGATAGACGAAAACGGTAAAGATGTTACTTTTTTTTACGTTCCTTTCCTCCTTAGCGGTACGGGTTCGAGCCTGCCTGCTTACTAATGCTTTTTTTGTTTGTTTTTGAACAACACACACCTCCAAACACCCGGGCAACGCCAGGCACATAGGCTAGCATTTCCATAAAAGATATTAAATAACATGCCCCAATTTGCATAAAATATGTACATTGCAATATTAAAAAATATTTCACAAAACAAAATATTTTAAAATATTAAAGATTTTAATAAAATATTGCATATTTACCTAAAATATTTAAATAAGATATATATGTTTATATTAAACATTCAAATAAAGCATTAACAATATTTGCATGGCAAATTTTAATTGAATATTAAATAGGAGACTTGTTGTCACATCTTAGAAGATATAGAAGGTAAATTTAAATTATTTGAAAACCAGAAAATGCCAAGGAAAATTCTATTAAATAATAAAATCATTTTTTTTTTGTTTGAAACTTTCGGTGTTGACACACCTGTATCAAAGTTGCTTTTAGTGTTTTTTTTTTCTTTTTTTTAATTTTAGATGTTAAAAATCCTTGAGATTAAGTTATCATGAAGTGAAGAAAAAAACGTCTGTTCTTATTGACGATGGTAGTCAGTCTGAATTGATGATACGCCGGTTGGTGTGAATTTTAAATAGGAAACTTCTTGTCACATCTTAGAAGACATTTGGTAAGTAAATAAAAATTCTTTGAAAACCAGAAAATACCAAGGAAAAGAAAAAAACAAAAAACAAAAACAAAAAAACAAAAAACAAAAAAAAAGCAAAAAAACACACCAAAAAGCAACAATAATTGATAAACGTGTGTTAACACAGAAAATCTCAGACAAAAAAAAAATGATTTTATCATTTAATAAAATTTTCCTTGGCAATTTCTGGTTTTCAAATAAGTTTAAATATTGAATATTTACGTAAAACAATGAATGAATCATATACTATAAAATATTATAAAATATTATTGGGCGACTATGGATCATATATTATAAAATATTATAGGGCGACTACTACTACGCTCAGATGTAGGAGAAGGTGCTACTCCTTTTTCGGAATTACTCCACTTATCCTTGATCTCCACCTGACCAATTGTTTAGAAAGGTGGCATCAAGTACCATTGTTTGAGTTTTTACTATGACTCGACCGAAGATACTCTAGCCCATAAGCGAGCACTCTATTATGATCGAATTTAGATAAAATATTTAAACATTTAATAAAATATTAAAAAAGATCATTCAATATATCCATAAATAATTTAAAAAAAAACAATTAAATAAGATATTAAAATAAATTATTTTACAAATATTTAATAAAATATTTTTAAAAAGATCATTCAATATATCCATAAATAATTAAAAAAGACAATTAAATAAGATATTAAAATAAATTATTTTACAAATATTTAATAAAATATTTTTAAAAAGATCATTCAATATATCCATAAATAATAATAATAATAATAATAATAATAATAATAATAATAATAATAATAATAATAATAATAATAATAAATCAATTAAATAAAATATTAAAATAAAACATTTTAACAAATATTTAATAAAATATTTAACTAAAACATTTCAATTAACCATATTGGTAAAAGTGCAGATTAGTTAACACTTGATAACTCGTCCTCCCTCCAAATAAAACCACAACAGACACTAGCTGATATAAAATATATTAGAATGGAATTCTCTACCTAGCTCATATAAATATAACATTTATAACACTTTTATTTCATACTTTTATTTCTTTGAAATATGTCTTCTCTCGACAATCAGGAGTAGACAAATTAGCCGCCATTAATGTCCAGTATTGAAAAGTCAGATTTTTATAGACGAAAAAGTATGAAATAAAAAGTGTTATAAATGTTAAAATTATGCGAGTTAGATAGAGAATTTCATTGTAATAGTATATATATATATATATATATATATATATATATATATATATATATATATATATATATATATATATATATATATGTTGTTTTTTTTTGGGGGGGGTACAAGTTATTAGGAGTTCATTATTCTGGACATTTATCAAGATTTGAATAAAACATTTGAATAAAACATTTGAATAAAACAATGAAATAATTAAACAAATTCAAATAAAAAGAAAGCAGTCAATTCCACAACCAAGCAGAAAAAAATAATACAGAAAATTGCAAGCGAGGGAAAAAATGGAGAAAAAAAGCAGCAAAATAAAAAAAAGGAAGGAAGAAGTGAGTGAGATTTTATTAGATTAAACACAAGGCCGGGTGTTAAGTTAAAAAAAAAAAAACCCAGCGCATTATGATTAGCGTACTCTGTTCTACAAAAAATGTCCGAGCAGTCCCGTCAGCATTTCCCAGGCGACTAGCAGTAAACTAATCAAAGAGAAAGTAAAGACTGGGAATGTCGACTTCCTAGGACTGAACATAATCATACTTCAGACCGACAACAACAAAATCACTGACAGACAGATTGCCGAGGACGTATCATCAATAGGTAGAAACCGGAAGGTGGGAATAAGAAACCAAGTCAAAAATGGTTGTAAATATTTTTATACACACCATTTTTATTTTTAATAAAAAATTGACTTTTCTTAATTATCTTGCTTTTCTAAAAATGTTTTTTTTTAATGTGTTATTAAAATCTCTTTTGTGCGCGAATCAACCTTATTTTATCCTTAAAACGTTGCAAGTGAAATTCGTAAGTAGAGTGCGTGTATATTAGCGTGCTTGTTTTGTCAGTGAGGGAACATACGTAGTAAAAGTGTACAAGGGTTCTTTTTAGCAGTGCGTATATGCTGTCGCTATGTTTAGTAGTTCTTGTGTGTACTTTTGCTGTGTCCGTAGAGGGCTTTCATCTCCAAACTCCAAAATGACTAGGAAGGATGTGTTGTATGCTAGTGTGTTGTATTTGAAGAAAAAAAAAAAAAAAGAAAAAATAAAAAAAAAGAAAAAAAAAAAAAAAGAAAGAGAGAGAGAGAAAAATTCTATGTTTGGTTTTATATTAGGCGCGGAATTTCGGGAGTAAATATTTCTTGCGTTGTAATTGGTTCAAAGAAACATTGATTTGGGTTTTTGTCCAATCGTGAGTTGCTACGTAACCAACATTCAATGTTGCTGTTTTTAACACGTGCAAAAGGGTTGAGATCGTCTACTCTACTTTGAATGTGGCAATTAAAAGGTGTCTGTGTTTTTCAGTCACTTTTTTTTTCATGCAGTGAAATGTGAATTTATAAAAAAATTTTTTGTTCATTACTTTCTTGTTCATTCTTCCTTTGTTCCGGCATCAGCAGCAGCTCAAAACATCGTCGTAGAATCCCTTTCGATGAAACGCTATCAAGAGAGTCATTGCACGAAAAGACTCGCATTCAATCGAATTATATATTATCGACTTCAATCCTTTTGTTTGGCTTGCAAATTTTAAACATATAATCTAACTTTATATATATATATATATATATATATATATATATATATATATATATATATATATATATATATATATATATATATATATATATATACTAGCAGGCCGCCCGGCGTAACCCGGTTGTAAACTACGCATAAATATATTTAATTTATGCAGATTTCGCATTTATTATTATGAGAGCCAACCCTCTAACGATTGTTATATTGTACCCAATATATATATATATATATATATATATATATATATATATATATATATATATATATATATATATAAAACAAAAAAAAAAACAGAAAACAAACTGAGACATGTGTATGCCAGTATTGTTTTTTTTTATTTCTAAACAGTTCACTTCTTGTAAGTAAAATAGAAAATACTTGAGCTGAGATCGAAACCAAAATCTAATGACAGTGAGTCAAATACAATAACTATTAGGCCAGTTTACCACGATCTTTAAAACGTGTTTTCAAACCTACTTATTCTTAACACAAAGAAGCCGTCATATGTACAATTCGCGCATGCGTAGTCGTGAAACACTTGACAAACAGATAAAAATCCGATGACCTCCCCAAGTACCAATTCTTCGATTTTTACCCCTTAGCAGCCCCCTTTTCCGGATGAAACCCGATTAAAAAGTTTTCCACATGTCTGAATAACCTATATACCAAATTTCTAGTTTGTAGATCATAGATAGTTTAGCATATAGGTTGAGAGTTGTCTTCACATACACATACACAAACATATTTTCACTTATATATATATATATATATATATATATATATATATATATATATATATATTCGACCTTATAGAAAAAAACTTTTTTCTATAGCGTTTAATGGTTCAGAGTCGCCTAACGAAGTCTCATTGACTGAAATAGATGGCTGTTTGTAGCGACCAAATGTAACTTTTTACCTTCGAATAAATAATAAAAAAATATTTTGCTCTTGTTATCGAGCACTATCTAACAACCTCGTTGTATTTATTAGTCCCTACTTTTGAACATCTGAAGACTGGATATATATATATATATATATATATATATATATATATATATATATATATATATATATATATATATATATATACTCGGGTTTATTTTATATTCAAAAGTAATGGACTAATGAATTCAACGAGGTTGTTAGATAGTGCTCAATAAAAAGAGCTGATAATACTTGTTTATTGTTATATAAACATGCTCACATCCCGCTGCTACAAATAGCCACTTGTTTCAATCAAACAACAGATATCATCAGGCAGCGACTTGACTATTCAAAAGTTTAATTTATTCATTAAACTTTTGAATAGTCAAGTCGCTGCCTGATGATATCTGTTGTTTGATTGAAACAAGTGGCTATTTGTAGCAGCGGGATGTGAGCATGTTTATATAACAATAAACAAGTATATATATATATGTATATATATATATATATATATATATATATATATATATATATATATATATATTAGATTCCTAACACAGATTATTTCTTTATAGTGATGAAGACTTTGTGTATTGCTCCCCCAGTCGATACAAACACTTGCCACGGACAAAGCAAGCAGTAGACCTCAAATTCTAGATCAGAGTTTTCTTTCTCTGAGATGCATGCCTTAACGGAGACTAAGGGTGCATCTCTCACAGTGTCTTTTTCAGACGAGCCATCGATGTAACCCCCCCCCCAAAAAAAGAACAACAACAAAAAACAAAAAAAAAACTATATATTCTAGTAATCTCGTCTTCATTCATTAAAACAAGACCTAGTTTATATAAATATGGGTAAGCAAGAAACATGCTAGTAGAATAAAGACACAATATATATATATATATATATATATATATATATATATATATATATATATATATATATATATGTATATATATATATTCAAATGGTACGCTGTGTCCATATTATTTCTTTTAAATCTTTTTAAATACCCGGATGAGACCTAAGCATTCGGATAATATTTATTAATATATGTCTAATATCGATTATTTGAATTTAACAAATTAGAAAAAAAAAAAAAAAAAAGAAAGTAGAATTTCTTTTTTACGTAAAAATAATTACTATTAACAAATATGTCTTTTCTTCATTTTTTTTTAAATTGTAACAATTTAATACTTTTCGAAACAACAAATTATTTCCTTCTAATTAAAAAAAAATAATCGTCAACTACAAATCAATAAAACGAATGACACTTTTTTTTCTACGTTAATCTGTATAATATCTCTTTTGAAATAATAAATGTCGTAGGCAGTACTATTTAGAAAAGAAAAATGATATTTCTTTTTCGCAAAAACAATTCTCATTATGAACTAAATATTCTTGAAATAAATAAAACGAATATATTTTTTATTTATTTATTTTCAAATCGTAGCAATATAAATCATCCTAAAACAACAAATACTCCTTGTCTATTATCAACAAATACCCCCTGGTTATTTTTAGATAAACATTCTTGAAACCAATAAAACGAACGTCGCTTTTGTAAATGTATTTATTTAAAAAACGTACTGTTTAAAACGATGGGACAACAGAATTTGATTTCGGAACAATTTATTTTAAAATGGCTAACGTCGTCTTTCTTGTAACCTTAACGACATTAGATTAATGATCAATCACCATCGGAACATTTTTTAAATGCATGTGGAAGGTGATAACGTACGTACAAGCATTATTATATTGATCAATTCCTGTTTTTCATTGTCTCTCATTGGAAAAATCAATATTTTCAATAAACATCCGAAAATATCAATCGATGTTGAGTTTTTTTCTCAAGCCGTTTCTCTTTCTTCTTCTGTCGTATCTTCATAATTTTTGTACCCTGTTCACAAAAGGTATCTCCGGGTTCGTTAACCGCTTTGTAAGCATTTAAAACGGGTTCCTTAGATATGCTATCAACACCATTCGGCAAATCCACATTGACGCGGTAAGAGCCGCTTCGATGTTTGTCCATCTCGACTTTATTGTCAACCTGTTCTTTAACACTGTTTCTGTCTTTCGTCTCATCCTCTTTCTGGTCGGCATGCGACGAGAGGCAGACCAGAGAGGGCCGACTTACTGGGTTTATCGGATGGCAGGCTCTAAACACTGACTGACTATCAGACTCTGCAGACGAATACGCCACTGCATCTTCATCATCAAAAATAGCATCAAATACTTTAAGCGAGCGAAGCGTTTCACAGTCTGAATCAGACGGCTCGTACAATTCAGAAGAAATGACAGTTGCGCAGTCGGATCGGATTGAAACATCACCGATCTGCGATGAAGAATCCAGCGTAGCGCTGCTGGTTGGGGTTGATCGCGAATACAAAGAAGATGGTGTAGTATCGGTGGACTGACTTGAAACACAGTTATTTGCCTCCATATTCGCCTTACAATTCAAGGCATTCGGAAATGATTCTGTCATTGCTTTTATCTCTCTTCCTTTTCTTGGAATTTGTTCTTGGGTTAACCCGTTTTTCCCCTTGGCTGATGATTTATGAGGCACCTTGGTAAATTCTTGTAAAGAAGGTACCGTATATCGATGAACCACTTCATATTGATCAATACCATCAAATGAAATCGATTGCGGAAATTCGTTTTCTTTAAAACTAGCATTTCTCAAAACGGATGTTTTCATTTTACCACTGGAAGTGATCGGATTCTTGCCAGCGACCCCCATCGATGTTTCAACATCACGGAAGGGAATTGCTGCTGGTCGTGAGGTTTTAGCGATTCGGATGTTTGATTCTGCCCAAGGAATATCCACAATGAATTGCCCGCGCGAATTGACACGGCCGAAATGACAACGCGATGAGCCAGAAGAGGTTGAAGTGATCGAGGCACATGGTGAGGTTTGTTTTTCTTGCGTCCTTGCCAAGCAAGCAGCTGTGTAGTCTTCCATGGCTAAACGATGTTGCTGCAAAGCTGCGAGTGTCGTTTCCGGATCAGGCCAGACAACATCTGTTGAACCCAGGAAAATGTTTTCGGAAGATTGAAGACAATTCCCGTTTGTTGAATCGTCTTTTTCGGAAGAATATGACGAGCGAGAGGAATAGAAATCCACCATTTCAAATGCTGCGGGCAAAGAATTCCTGCGGATGGTTTTATTTTTATCTATCGCATTTTTTCCATCTTTGGAATTCATTTTGCTTTTCTTTTTTTCTGTTTCTCTCTGTTTTTTCAAAGTCGATGCCAAAATGAGTTCGAGTTTTGCGCGGATATTTAAATCTGATTCAAGACATGGTTGTAATGGCGTGTCCGGTTCGAGATAAACTGTTCCCTGGTCGCTTTCAGGTGACTCACCGCATTTCAGCGGATATGAAAAGTCCATGATACTCTCCGACATTTCTGTCGCAGGGTTGCTGATTAAAGTTATATACTTAACATTTACATATTGCGGATCATCTTCCTCGACACGACTTCCCTCTCCGGTCGACCCTGTGTTGATGATGGAAGATATATTCGTTTTCCGTTTGGGTAAAGGTGGTGGAGTCTTACGCGCTTGTAGCGCTGAATCTTCCAAACAAAGGCAATTCTTTTCACGTAGTGTTTCGGCAGACGATGAGGAAGCAGCTTGACTGGAATCGTTTGAAACGGGCTTTAAGGGAAGAAGCAGGTCAGTTGGCATTTGGTGCCGGACACTGTTTGGTTTTGATGGCACTTGTTCCAGCGGTTGACTGTGCGCGGCTTTCAACCTACGCGATTTCTCTAAAGAGCGCAATTTCTTTTCAAGACTTCGATACGCTCTTTCTGAATTTTGCGTTTGTTGCCGCCTTTTTCGATTTAAAATGGAATGTGAGTGGCGCCGTTCGCCATTGCCACCTCGTCTTGAGAGCTTCGTCGAACTCAAAAAACGCTCCCTTCCTTTATCCGTTCCATTATGAACCTGAGACAATTTGTTTAAAGTTCTTTTTTGTTTCTCATTTATGGAGAGAGAACTTCCTTGTATTTCTGCAGAGATATCAGTAGAATTCTTTAGAATCGTGTTCTGTCGAATCTGTTTATCCTGATGTTGTGTCGATTGTCTTCTTTCTTTCTTTATAAATTTGCGCGGTGGTTTCGTTGGAGTCGGGCGCTTTGGTTCGTTTCTACTAGGGGGTATCGGCGGTGCTCTTTCCGTAGGTATCTTCGGTCGTTCATTTTCCGATTGAGCAACATCCCGGATACTTCGTTGTTCTACGTCCACCTTTTCGTTTCCACTTTTATGACATTCACGACGCAGTGACGAAGTCCGGCATAACGATATTCGATCGGCGTTCGTTAATCCGACTGGATTGTACATTTCCATATCTCTTTGTTCCGATGAGATTCGGGACATTGGATATAAACTTGGAGATTCGCGCCTGACTGTTTGGAAATCAGACACGTATGTTTCTAAAGTGTCATTCGTCACGGTTTGACTTCTGTATCTACGTGAATCTGGCGAATACGATGTGTGAAAAGTTCTGAGATTCGATTTGGACGGAAATTTGTATCCTAGAAATATTTGTTCCGACTTCACACTTCGCCCCGTGGAGTCTCCACTGAACTGATCTCGTGCCCTGGAGCGTTCGCTGGATATTGGGAGGGCCAGAGACCTCAGTGATTTTGACATTGAACGATGCTGTTGCTGTCGGCTGTCCAAGGCGGTAGCCACTTGCTTTAGACAACATTTGACCGGATCATTGGCTGAAAAGTTCTTTCGCAAGAATGCACCACTGCTTCGACGGTTAGTCGATACCATTTCGTCACTGTCGTCGTGACGGACAATGGTCGTTAGCATGTCGGTACTATTTTCGGCTTCACTTCCGGTACAGTTGTTGCGTATCGGAAACACTTTGGTGGTAAGGTTAGGTCGGCTAAAATAATGTTTAGAACCAGGTAAGGGTTGATGGGTACGCCTTTTTTGACGAATCCAGAAGGCCAAACCAAAGAGAGAAAGCACAAAAGAGGCTGAAAGAAGCACCCCTAATAGAGGGAGTAAGTCACCTACCGAAATGGGAGAGGAGTCGGTGGACTTCGTTGAAACGAAGATCGTTGAATTCTAAAAAGAGAAAAAAAAAATCTCTATTAATTCTTTTAAAAAATCCACACACACGCACGCACGCACGCACGCACACGCGCACGCACGCACACACACACACACACACACACACACACACACACACACACACACACACACACACACACACACACACACACACACACACACACACGAATAGAATTACAAAGATAAATGCACATATTATCTTATTTTTATATTTAAATTTATACAAAACGGTGATACATTTTTACTAATGTTTGCCATTTCATGAAAAGTGCATATCTTTGAAAATCCATGACTTAAGAATTTCATGTTTCTATAATATTTCATGTTGATGAACCAATAAATGTAATTTATTCGATTTTATTTTTAGCTTCATTAATGATTTTTCAAATTTTAACGAAGTTTTTTTAATGCTGCAGCGTACACTTCGATTGTTTACACTTGTATTCCAGATTCTGTTTTGGTGTTATGTTAATTAATTAATCAGTTATCTCATTAGATAACTGATTAATTATTTAATTGGTTTGATCTGTTAAAAATATTTTATTATTGCAAAATGTTTCTTATATATATTTTTTATATTTTCAAATGTATGCTAATATATATATATATATATATATATATATATAAATATATATATATATATATATATATATATATATATATATATATATATATATATAATGTTAAATGTCCACGTATGCTTCTAGGATAGTGATTTAAAGATTATGAGGGTTTTTTCAAGCATGAAAAACGATGTTACTTTTTGTATTTAATATTTTTATTGTTATTTCTTATATTTCAAGCGGACTTCCGCTCTTGGTCACAAAAAAGTATCGAAATGAAAAAGAAAAAGAAAACTGTTGAAAGAACTGGAAATTTGTAGTGTTGACATCGTTCATTCTTAGCAATCATGTTCGAAAAAGTTCACATGGAATATTTTAACCGTTTGTGATTTTTGATCGTTTGTGAAGAAGATCGTATTTTTTAATTATTATTTTTTTTTAATTAGTGTTACATGATAAAAGGGTTGTCCCCTTTTCATGTAAGTAAAAAAATAGGGAATTAGTTAAATGTAAATATGAAATAGGATAGTCAAAGATTCGCACTTGCGAAGCTAGATTTGGAATTGAAAATTCCAATCATAAGTTAAAATAAATACAGAATGTTATTGAAATAAGGAATTGCAATTATTTAGCTTACATATCCGTATATGGAAAAGGAATGTAATAATGAAAGTTTTTTTCTGTTAAGGAATTTAATCGTAAATTGAAATTGTAAACATATTTTGTAAAAATGTTATTTGAAAAATAGGTTACTGAACTCAGGGTCATGTCAAGTTTGGCAACGTGACGCATGTCATCCAACGTGCTTTATGAGCATATGTTTAATCATGCGATGACGTGACGAGTTCTCAATATGGTAGAGTTTTTTAGATGCAGTCTGGGAGTTTGGGAGAAGAGTCGGAGAGAAGCAGAGAGGTTCAGGCCGATTCTCCGTTAGAATCAAGGCACCCTCTAGAAGTGAGAGAGTTTTATAAATAACCATGTAAAGAAACTTTGAATTCCTCAAGCGAAATAATGGACCGGTCATGAAATAAAGGACGTCACCATTTTTGTGTATCTGCGTCTTCTGTGTTCATCATTACAACGAGAAAGGTAACGTGTTTATATTATATGCACAACTGTCAAAACGTAAATGTCAAACGCGCTATCTCTCGGTCTATCTATCAAGATAAATCTCTTCTCATTGAATTGTTTCTCTTGTAGTAACATGTACCTGTCTATTATATATATATACAGAACTGTCTCTCTCTTTATATGTACTCTGTCTCTATATCTCACTAATGTCTCCATCTCTTACAACATGAACATCTTAAGACATATGAACACTTTTAAGACTCTCATAAATATGACCAACAAATAACATCAGTCCTCTTCTAATAAGAACAACAAAACATAGTCTCAGATTTGATACATCGAAAACAACACCCCCATGTAACATTAGTGTAGAAGCGCTGAATTTTTTTTTAAATGAAAGAAGCATATATAAACGAAAGGAGTATGGCGTCACTTTCGTCTAGTCGTGAATTAAGGTCATTAGAACATTAGCTTAATAAGCATTCCGTCACGAATGTCAATCTTATTTATTTCCTTACAAACATGACACTTATGATTACAGCTGGTGTATTAACTAAACAAAGTATAAAACTCGATTGTAGCGTATTGACTTAATTTCTATCCAGAAATTACTTTTTAATTGACATTAAAGACGATTGTCACGTTTTGGAAATGTGCTAGGAAACACACAGACAATTAATTGAAATTGTATAAAGACGTGAAAGGTTGCTACTTTGGTTTTATATTTACAAAGAAAATATCTACACTGTACGCCTTTCTATTTCGACTTGATGTCTACAAGGAATAGATCAGTAAACTAAGAGTTAGAAGTTAACGATTAAAAATTAAGGATTATGTTTCCAGACTCTTGTGGGAACATGATGAGAATTGGCAACCGGATGTTAACGCATCCACCATGAGAGACAAAATAAAAAATCGTCGTTTGCACATGGCTCCACGCATCGCTTCCGTTTGGGAAGAAAAAAATAAGATAACCACAAAATAATTATCAACCAATGGCAGAGCTCCCCGCCTAAAATAAACACCTCAAATATCACAGTCGCTGGGAGCCAGTTTGCCACTATAAAAACGAGGTATTTGAGGGAACCGGAAGGAGGGAACAGGAGATTTTCGCCCAGCTGCGTCAGTGAACGCACGGACATTCTCCCACCCGACCTAAAGAGATGAAGAAGGAAAAGAAATAAGGCACCAGTGAACTGAAGCCGACTACGCTCTCGTGTTATGGGCCAAACGCCTTCAATTCTAAACGATGCCTAATTCACACAAACCAAAGAAGAGAGAGGAGGAGAAAGAAGACGAAGATGCCGGGCTGCTAGCGCTGATGAAAGAAGAGACTCGCTTTCCAGTGACAAGCCAGGACACGCATCACCGACAGCAGGATGACCGGCCTACCCTAACCCTCTCCATCTCCAAAAGATAAGTTACATTTTACGAACATTCATTCCTTGTCAATTCATACATACCTACAAACAGTTTACGAACATTCATTCCTTGTCAATTCATACCAACAAACATTTTACGAACATTCATCTCCTTTGTTAATCCCCTTTTTATAAAACCTTGAGGCCATACTCTAAGCGCACATTCCTTTGGAACCAGTTGGGAGTGTCTTTCTTTGCTCTTGTACAGTGCAGTATTAGGTGTAGATAACATAACAAAGTAGATTCATGAGACGTAGTTTGCAATAGAAGTACATACAAAAGTAGGTTCATAGTACACCGATAACAAGCGAAAGAGACACCATACGAATGTAAAATGAAAGAAGAAAAACATTTTTAACGAACACAATATACGTGTATTAATTTACATATAACTGAGCTTTATTTTAGTCGAGTAAATTATTTAATGTTTAGAATTTGCGTTTTAAAAGTCGAGAACTTTATAGGACCAGCAACATACCGCAGTCAACAGTAATATATACTTTGTGTTTTTTACGTTTGAGAAAAAATATTCACATTTAGCATGTGTTTTTACGGTAGTCGGGAAGAAATAGCAATTTTTAATTAAATATATAGAGATTTATGAAGAATCAGAATCAGAGTCGATAATTGTATCGGAATCCTTACTTGTATCGTAATTGGGAAAAAATATCGAAATCGTCCCATCACTAGCTTTTGTCAACGTGTATAGGAGGTGTCAGTGTCTTCAGTAGGTATTATGCTTTTGTTAGTGCGTGAAGATGCGTGAACTTCTGTATCAGTGAGTTGAGAATGGTCATTCGGTTCCCATCATTCCGAACACAGCAGGGGAGCTGAGCACAGTATCGTGTTAACAGACCGACCTGTTTCTGTCTCATCACTGTGTATTGTGAATGGTAAAATTCTGACTATTTTATTGTTGCCCATCGGTTCAAGCAGTGAATTTGCTTTTGCGTGCCAAAAATGATTTGGAGCGTGCGGATGTATTTTAAGGACGTCACGAACCACTATTGTTGATTTTTTTTTTTCGTCATTATTTCATCCTAAGCCTTTGTAAAGTGTTTTTAAAAGGGTTTGAGGGACACATCAAAGGTTAGAGGTGAATCTAGAAGTCAACAACATCACCTGAATCCTGGACGATAATTTTTTTATTTTTTTTTTTGGTCACAATTCAGAGACCCATGCAGTGTAACTGATATAGCTCGTTATTTATCTTTACTCACACGGCGGGAAAATGCGACACAAGGGTCGGAAAGTGGGATTGAAAATCACCAGCAGAGAAAGTTTCTGGTAGCTCCATCAGTATCTCCAGGCAGGAACATATCAGTCGCTTAGCAAGTAAGATCTGTCAGTCAGATTGTCTGATAATAAAATATTTTTACAAATTGTTTACAGATTTTTAGCTAGTACTAACATGATGTATGACCGTCTTTCTAATTTTTTTTTTTGGTCCCCCGACAAAAGGAGGGTAAACCTGTAAATTCACCCTTATCCGTTCGTCTGTTCGCACTTTTCTCAATAGCTACTCCTTTGAATTTTTTTTTTAATTTTGCACAAACATTAAACATTATATGAGTAAAGAAGTAACAGAACGGATTTTCTGGGAAAACTCCGATTGCCCTCCTAGGGGTGCCTTTCAGGTTCAATGGCTAATATTGACACTTTTGTTCTTATTAAAAAAAATGATGCGTTGGATTTTATAAATTTTTCTGAAAAATTGTAACTGATTTTTTATATAATTTTGTTTGGCTATACTTCGCGATAACTCTTGGGTGTGCCCAGGGGCTCTTTTAGGGCTAATGAAAACAGTCCATTTTTGGGACTATTTTACTATATTTGTCCAAAATTTTCTTTGTATATCTATTTAGCAGTTTTGCATGGTGCTGAACTCAAATTTAAATATGTTAAGGCCTTGAGGATTTGAGGGGCTAAATGAGGAAGGAGGCAAATGATGGACTTAGTCATTTCTGTTTTTGCAAATTTATATAAGTTGAGGCCTAAAACTGCACCGTTTGTTCATTTTCATCAGGATTTGACGTCCCCTGGGGACTTTTGGAGGGGGGTTAAATGCTGAACTTAGTCATTTTTTTATGCCTCGTTCAGTGTGCACTCATTGGGGGGGGGCATACATTCTTCACTTGTTTTTATAAAAGTCAATCTTATCTCGAATTTTATAAATTATTTTATACATATAATAAAAAATGCATTTCTTTTGTTAATTATTTTTATAATTTCTTTTTTAAAACAACGACTTTTGTGTTAAAAATAAACTCATAAACATGGTTAAGCATTTTACTAATAAAATAGACATTAAATTTTTTCACATAAAAATACCGTTTTCATTTTAAGAATAAACCATAATATTCTGCAAATATATAAGCATTTGTGTGTACATATGTACTAGGGCCAAGTTGATTGGTTGGTTGGTTTTGTTTTACGGCATATCAACCCTTTTCGGATTATTTAATGCCGAATCCGAAGATTTTGAAGAAATTTTTTTCATAGAATATATTTGTTGTTTTCAAGTCGGTTTCTATTTAACCCATAGTTGGGACCCTAACAGGTACTGCCACTCTGGGTCAGAGTGGACTTGGGAGCAATGGTAATTAAAGGGTGGCTCCACACTCCCTAAAGCCCGAAAGCTGGGACCTCACCACTGGATATAGTTTAAGGTCATATCCAGGACCACTAGGGTCAAATACATACTTATAGCAAGTGAGCTACACAAACGTTTGTTTCTTTTTACTAAAAGAATTCGCCAGCTAACTGTTAGTCTAACGAATTCCTTCGATGGAATGAAACACTTGCGATAAATATATATTCTATTTCATTCACGTAATTATTTAGTGAAATGAGTGTCGACATTGCTCCTAAACATTTTATTTGCAGAAACACGTTTTGAAGAGAAACAATGGCGCCTGTGCAGATAAGGTACAGTGCTATTTTAAATAGTATTTTTAAATTAAATTAAACACAGGATTTTCTGTTCATTGATTTGTTAGATGAAAATGCAAAATAGTTACAAACCACTTTCCTCCCCCATGTTAAGAATAGGTTTCTAAATAATGGCACCGAAATAATAAAAGCAAGTCATGGTAAGTTACATCGTGCACTTGAAGCGACGAAACGAAAACTGTTGAAAAACACCTTTGCTATCTTTATGAACTTGAGCTACAGTTTTTTTATACTTGTTTATAAAGAGGATTAATTTGTTTCTTCAGCATAGCTTTCATTTACACACGCCTTTACACGTATATACGTCTATGAGAATTTTTTTTTTCATTAAAACATGGTTTAAATAAAAAAAAATCTCTGATAATGAATTAAACATGATTTAAATACAAATGACAGAAATTATATGGTTTGTATAGAAGACCAGTTTGTTGTTAATAAGCATACGTTATAAATAAAAAATCAAAATGTTCTTTGATACACCAGGAGCGCGTGGGAAAACTTTTTGGTTTAAAACTAAAACATATTTTACTTTTGTTCACATCAAACAAGCAATATTGCGCTGAAGCGTATTAGTACAATTAAAAGAAGAAGAAGAAGAAGAAGAAGAAGAAGAAGAAGAAGAAGAAATAATAATAATAATAATAATAATAATAATAATAATAATAATAATAATAATAATAATAATAATAATAATAATAAAAAAAAAAACAACGACAACAACAACAATAATAATAAACTCATTTAAATACTTATTTGGAAAATAAATAAATATTAATTTATCTTTAAAGATAAATATTTCTTTTAAAGAAAAAAATCAGATAAGGTTTTATCTTTCTTAAATTTTAAATCTTAATAATAACTTTTAAAAATATAAACATCTCTTACTTTACTGTATTTCCCCAGCAAGAAATTCTCTCTTTTAATTACACGTGTACAAATAGAAAATAATTCCTTGTCTGTAATAAATGAAAATGCAGTCACTTTTGGGCAATTTTCGTAAGTTCCCTTTGCAATTCGATACAACGGAAGGACTTCCGGTCGTATCTTTATTCCGTGACATCAGCAAGTTACGTGACTTGAGTTCAAGAACCCTATGTATTTACGTATGTCACGAATCAACAGGAAAAATGCAATTTCAGAAATGACCTAGACTTTGTTGACTGATCGGTTATCGGTCTTTTTTTAATTTTTTATTTTTTTTAATCTTTTTTATTTTTTTAATCTCTCACGCGTACACAAATGGTTTGATTCATGTTACTATTTCCCTTTTGGCTAAGATCAAAGTGTAGTATCTGTTCTTCAGATGCTGCGCTTCCATTTCTTGTTCTCTTTCGGTGGAGGAGAAATCCTTCACGACTGAGACAATTTTTATTTTTGTACCTTTTCTCCACGTTAAAAGACGACCCTGGTGTCTAACTCTGTCCCATGGGGAGGCATTGTAAATAGGTACTATTTCCCTTTTTTATTAAACCTTTCTTATAAACATCGACGTCCGGTTGGTTCTATCAACAGATTATAACTTGGGTTCACAGCGATGATTATGACAACGGCTGTAACATTTCCAATAACAAAAAAATCAATTTTTGTTTTAATACATGCATGTGGGGGTGTTTTTAACGTGCAGGTCTTTTATACGCTTTCCGCTTCTTTTCAAAGAAAAAAGAGGGAACAAGAGAGACGTTTGCTAAGAGTTTTCTTCAAGGTTTTATGGTTTTATTTGGAGTGAACTGACCTAGGAGATAGATAGATGGATAGATAGATAGATAGATAGATATAGAGCGAGAAAGAGAAATAGAGAGATAGAGAGATAGAGAGATAGATAGATAGATAGATAGAGAGAGAGAGAGAGAGAGTGAGAGAGAGAGAGAGAGAGTAATGTTCTTAGCTAATTATTTACTTCTTAATTTAACTTTCTAACTTAACCGAAAATGAGTTATTAGCACAGACAGAAGTAACATTTCGCCCCGATTAACATTTCTCTACATTATTGACCAACTGCCTCGGGCATCCCATGACAGACTCACATGATTCGATGTCTCATGACTGGCTTCCACAGACAGACTGATTGAAAACCCGTTTCTCTCAGCTTGAAAAACGTGACGTCATTCGTTGTATAATTTTGTTTTGTCCATCGTTTTAGCTGCTGTTCCCTGCCGCAACATTACCTCACCTTTTTGTTTTGCAGATTTGGGTTATGATCACATTCACTAAGTGTGACCCTTGTTAAAATCCACACTAGTTGATTAATCATTATTGACGTAGGGTCCCTAATATGTAACGCGACGACAACGATGATACGGATGTATAATAATCTATGCATCCATCAGTAAGTGGAAATATAACGTTTTCGCACACGCGGTTGGTTAATTATAGGGTTGGAATGCATATCATTGCCATAATATTTTAAAACTTTCAAAATCATATTCGAATTTCACGTAACCACGGTAAACATCGTGTGTCGAACCTGTTTCTTTTCATTATCCTCATTATTATATAAAAAATAAATAATTATACAGAATTCTCATGCGTCTATGGAGGAAAATTCAACTCCCAAAAAGGAGTGAACATCCACTCACACAAAATGGGATGTGCTACTCATTTAATATAAGTAGTAATATAAGTTCGTATAAGTAGCATTCTGTTATAACGAATAAGAAGTCGAAAAATCAAGGCCAGGACGCAAAGCACAGTGCCAAGAATATCCAAGCAATTGGATTAGTATGTGAGACTAAAAAATATTATCAACGGCTGGAAGAATGCGGTCATGTTATTTATCGTATTTGTATTGCAAATACAAATTGCGTATGTATGATACGACATAATCACGTTAACACACTGGGTCTCGTCAGATCACCGAAATTAAGCAACGTTGAGCCTGGCTAATGGGTGACCATTTGGGAATTCTAGGCGCTGTATGTGCTCTTCGCCTATCTCAGCATTGTTTCCAGTCGCCCTGAACATCCACTTGCCACTGGTATTCAACAATGTCGACTCAAGAGACGTATGGTTTGAGATTGCGCAACTCTTGCCACAAAAATCTCACGTACAGGCACCTTTACAGTGGGTATCCATAGTCTGTAGACATTCTTATTACTTAATGCATTGTATAGTGAAAAAAGGGGATCGACTAAAACATTATTCTCTCCTGATAACCCGACATTATCTGGAAGAAAAATGAAATACCCTACAAGTGAAAACAGCCGATAAACACGATTATATTCAAATCTATAATATAAGCTCTTCCAAACAACAATATATTCAGTTGGTCACTCGCTTCAGTTTCATGGCAAGTTTCTGTTATTGTTCCGATATCAAATATCATTCTAAAAAGTAAATAGTTTTGACACTGATATTTTTGTGTCGAGTGGAAATTCGAATATAATCTTGAAGAATTTAAATTGACGGGCAGAAAGTGATTGCTGTATAAAATTAAAGTTTTTAGACCAACATTGAGTTTCATGGTTAATTGAGTATTATCTTCCACGAATGTATGCATCAAGTATCGCGGTTCGACACACACTGCTGGCGGCAGTATCACCAACAAAGTTGCAGCGTGTATCAATGCGACGTGGCTCGAATAACACACCACCACTGGTGTTCCCTGTGACTACAAAAGTCAGCGACTGTCTAAAGTCGAAAACCTACCAGACTGTGGTGAGTCCCTTTGTTCTGTACAGCTCTGAATGCTTACCGACAACAAGGAAGGTGGGATGAAGAGTCGCCATTATAGAAAGCAAAATTCTTTGATGGATGTTTAGAATTGCATTGTTCGACAATGTCTACAATGAGCATATCCGAAGGCACTATGATACCAATTGTATAAGGAATGGCGGCTTAGATGATTTGGGCATAGGACGAGGACCAACAATGACATCATCGCGAAACTTGTCTTTGCATTAGGAGTCGCCAGGAATCGACTAAAAGGAAAGCCATTGGGTAGATGCATAGACGCCCTGCGCAAAGATTACTGTGAAAGCAGCCTTTACCTGCACCAAGTCTGTAATCGTAAAAGTCTTCAAGTCCAACGTAAACAAGTTCTTGATGAGCCGTTCCCTTTAAGTAATCCAATTTACCAAAATTCCACTACTAACGATTACTACATGTTCCCATTGACTACTGTACACTCTTTAACCCTTATCATCGAGTGGCCTCTAGGCCTTGATAAGTGGTGATGCCTATGTAAAAAAAAAACTTGAAAACGGCATAATCAATCACCAATGTTGAGCTTGGTCAATAACAGATGGGAATAACAGGTGATGTATATATAGGAGGACGTCGACGCCTCCCTGCACGAACTTCCAAATTTAACGTCGTTACCTCCCTTGAGAAGATGTACAAGCGACGTGAGACCGCTTGTGAAGTCCCATGAAACTTCCTCCTTCCGAGGAAGCCATTTCAACACGGTTAAGATGAGTTGCGGTTGCGGTTGGGTCAAGTGGAGACAAAAAATCCATCATTTTAGACCCCGCTATAGCTTAAGATGAACATATAAAAAAAAGAAGATTAATACATTTCATTTGTCTTCCTTAATCAAAGATGAATAATAATTTTTCTGAGGAGTTTGTGTTAGTTTTCCACTATTGAACAACAGAATTACAAATGAGAAATCTTAGCCCGACTAAATGAAAACACAACGCCAAGGAACTCAATCTATTAGGGTCTATCTTGTTTGGAGAGGCACACAAACTTATTGTCAGATCGCAGAATCTTCTGAGATGTTCAGAGAACCAACTTTCAGTGGCCTCCCCTCCCTGAACATCTGCCCAAAAATACATACGCACTTCTAGGATCACACCAAAAAATTATAATCGGACTCCAATCTATCAAAATTCCGGTGTGTAGGTCTCGTATACAGTTGGTCATTATTTTTTGTAAAATTTCAGTAAGTTATAGTCACCACAGGCATAACTAAATATCTGAAAATTCAGCATTTGGCGGGGGATTCCCTCCCCCCAATACTGAATTTTCAGATATTTAGTTATTTCTCAGCTGTGATTCCCGTTTAAAGAGACACGGACCTTCTCCATGTGGATAGATAAATACTTAGCATCAAAAATATTCCAATCAAAAATATTTCCCATTTTTGGTTGATTTCTATTTTCTTAGTAACCACCTCACTTGCAGCAAGTCTGTCATTTGCATAAACATATCGCATAGTGCATATTTACAATGTGTTTGCAATGTGTGTACAGTGTGTTTGTAAAGTATTTAGATGCTGAAACTCTTATTGACTTACTCGATCTAAAATCTTTATTATCAAAATGGCGACTGACGAATGTTTCAACTTCGATTGTTCTTCACCCTGTAAAATAAAATAAAAAAGAGTAAAAAAAAAATTTATTGGGTTAAAATTATCAGAAAATTTCCTTTTGTGAGACTTTTTATATAGTAAATAATAATAATAATAATAATAATAATAATAATAATAATAATAATAATAATAATTGGAACGTTTCGGACCATAACTAAAATCCTCTGTAAATGTCTTAATCAAATTGACAAGACAATTTCTTCTCCAATTTTGCAAAAATCTTGCCTGTTAAGTACGACAAAAGTGTTAAAATACAAGCTGAATGTGTAAAGCCAAAGAAATAAAATTATCCAAAAGTTGAGACTACTATGAAATAATAATAATAATAATAATAATAATAATAATAATAATAATAATAATAAATCTGATTTCGTTTATGAACGTCTCTCTGGAAAGGGATGGGATTTATTTCCAGAGGATTTCCCTTAATCCCGGCTTCAAACCAGGAGCTTCAAAGATCAAGGATGCTGGTTGTACCTATAATTGCAGAGGTTTGAAGGTCGCCTAAAGCACCGGCGATTTGTAGTTTTTTCAATTGTCCTTCCAGACGACTTGATACTACTCCTAGTGTACCAACTACGACCAGGATTATTTGTGTTTTAACCCCATGTATACGCCTTATCTCCAAGGCTAATGGAGCATAATTGCTCCACTTCTCATTCTCCTTCTCTCTCACATTCCTATCCCAGGGTACTGACAAGTCTACAATCCGCCAGTTTTTTGAGACCTTGTCAATGACGACCAAATCCGGACGATTATGTTCCAATTGCTTGGTCGTTATGACACTTTTGTCCCACCATACCTATACCTTGCCATCCTCACTTGTTCTCACTTCAGCAGGCATCTCCTCAAACCATTTTCCAGCACACTTCATCCCAACCCTCTTACACACCTCCCAATATATCCGGAGTCCCATGCGATCGTGTCTTTTGCGGTACTCTCTCTGGGCCAGTCTACTACACCCTGCTGCAAGGTGCGCAATTGACTCTGAGGTCTTACCACAAATCCGGCATTCTGCAGCAACTTCCTCTCCTAGAACCACTTTTTGAACAATCGTGTTCCTAATGCCTGCTCTTGTGCTGCACAAACAAAAGCTTCAGTACTCTTAGCCAGATACCCAGCTCTAAGCCATTGCCATGATCTTTCATCAGCCACTTCTGCTATATCCTGGAAGAACCTTCCATGCATTTTCTTCCTAGCCAGTTCCTCTGCCCTTTCTCTATCCATACGTTTCACATAATCAGACTTGGTCTCACATACCTCTACTTCATTGGCCACAACCTTAAGTATCCACTCCTCACTTCTAACCACATGCTCCTTCAACGACACCTCCTTGGTTCTAACACAATCTTTTACACTTTTCAATCCTCTCTCACCATCTGTCCTCTTTTGATACAGCCTTGCTACGCTACTTCGAATGTGAAATATACCAAACATTGTTAAAACTTTTCTTGTTTTGATATCCATGGCATGCAAATGCTTGTCAGACCATTCTAAAATTCCCGCACTGTATCATCAAAACATTTACTGCTTTCATTAGGTTTCCTCCATACAGTTTCGACTTGCAATTAGTTTCACTCTTCTAAGATACTCCTTTCTGACTTTTTCCTTCATTTCTCTGTTCATAATGCCTACACCCTCCAGCACTCCCAAATACTTATATCCTGTATCTTCTATTTCTTTCATGATTTCTCTATTTGGCAGCACTATTCCATTCGAATGAACCTTTACTCCTCTTTTCATCACCAGCACCGCACATTTACTAATCCCAAACTCCATCCCAATGTCTTCTGAGTATGTCCCCACAAGTTCTACCAGTCTCTCCATTTCCTTTTCATTTCTACCGAATATTTTCAAATCATCCATAAACAGTAGATGGTTGAGGCGTCCGTCATCAGATCCAAAGTTATACCCCAGTTTTTCTCTCTTCAAGAAGATGCTCAGTGGCATCATTATCTTTACAAAAAGAAGTGGCGATAACGAATCTTCTTGAAATATCCCACGTTTAATGCCAACCTGCCCCATCTCCTCTCTGCTGTCAGAACCGTTTTCCATTGAGCCATACTTGTCTCCAAAAGCCCTACCACATTCTCAGCAACCTTCATCATCAATAGTGTTTCACGTATCCATGAATGAGGAAGCATGTTATAAGCCTTTCTGTAATCGATCTTTCCTAATCCGTGTTGTTCTTCCCTTCACAAGCCAATCAAGGACATTTCCCGACTCTACAACCCTTTGCAGAGCAGCAGCTATAGGTGGATAAAGGCATGGAAGCTGTTTAAACCAGAAGCCCATCACTCCATCTGGACCAGGTGCCTTCCAGTTTGTCATCCTTCGTATGCCAGCCCTAACGTCATCGATGGTTATCTCAACGTTCTTCATCTGCTGCATTTCTGATAGCCTTTCTCTGACCTTTTCCAACCAGCTAACCTTCTCATTATATCGCCCTTCGACAGACCAAATCCCACTACAGAACTTCCTTGCATCTTTTGCATTTGGAGTGTTGTTATTTCCCGCCTGTTTACTACCATTTAATTTTTTATACAGCTGAAACCGATTGTTCCGAAATACAACACCTTTTTCAACAAAGTTCCTAATTTTCATACCACCAGTGTGGACCTTCTCTTTCAACATTGTTAGCACGTTCATCGTTCCTTTTTTCCAGCAATCTATACCTCCTTTCAAGCTCGTCCTTGGCTTTCTGTCCTAGTTTAATTCCTTTTCTTATTTCTTCGATTCTACCAATGTCTTTCCGCCACCGTTTAATACTTTCTTCAAGCCGCCTCTTCCAGTGTGGCCTTCTATCGTTCATTTCTCCCTTTTTCTTCTGTAATAAGCCAAGACGTATGACGCTGCATACAGAAGCCTGTTAAGTTCCGTAATCGATATGTTCTTTCTTATGATGTTGTGAATTACTCCTTGAACTATTTTTACTTCGTTTTTCACCTTCCGCCTATCAGTACCCTTCATACTTGGAATCTCTATTGATATCGTCTCTAATAAGAACCTCTCTTAACTTCTGAAGTACTTCTTTTTCTACAGAAGTCAAAGTTCGAACTTCATCACCACTTCTCCATACATCTGCTCCTTTCACTGGCTCCATTGTCTCAGAGTCAATGATCTCATCTGCCTTAGATCCTTCAAACTCTTTCTCATTACTTCCCCTAACCATAGGATTTCATACCTCCTCAGTTGTCCGCCTCCCAATCATTGCTTACATTTCCCTTCTGCACTTCCACTTCTGCACTTCCACTCTCTCAGTTCTTTCATCAGAGCTAGTTTCATCAATTTTACTTTCGTTATTCATTTCATTCCTAACCATCCATTCAATTTCTTCTCTTGCAATCTCTGAAAGTAGGTTGTTATTTTTAATTTGTTTTAACTGGGATACCGAACTCGCGACACTCTAGCTCCTCCTCCTCCTCCTCCTCCTCCTCCTCTCGATTCCCATTCTTCCTTCACTTTTCGGATACATCCACCAGATTTGGTACTTCCACTTCTTACAAAGCATTCCCACAGGACTCTTCTTTCCTCATTCGTCCACGTTTTTTTTTTACATTTCCTGTTCCAACTACCTTCATGTCTTAGAACTCTCTCTGGCAATTCTCACTCTCTATGAAATAATAATAATAATAATAATAATAATAATAATAATAATAATAATAATAATAATAATAATAATAATAATAATAATGGAAATAAGTGGAAAGGTAAATGAAGCAACATAGCCCTCAATTCACAGGTAAAAACCAGATACACTGGAGCTCTAGAATCCACTAACCAAGAGATCGCATAACTTACTGAGAAAATAGAAACAAAAGTTGAACGTATCAAAGAGATTATGAAAGAGGACAAAACGAAACCCACGTCCCTAAGAAATGAAATCTGGAAGAAAGTAAAATCAGAATGAGAAAGGGTTTTTACAAACTCGTCTCACACATTTCAACCTGAACAGAAAAAGGGACACAGAAAGACATAGTAATAATAATAATAATAATAATAATAATAATAATAATAATAGTAGTAGTAGTAGTAGTAGTAGTAGTAGTAGTAGTAGACAACGATCTGAAACTTTTTGCAAGGATCGAAAAGGAACTAGATACACTAATAAACACTACCAGGATCTTCAGCCAGGATATCCAAATGGAGTTTGGTATTGAAAAGTGCGCACTATTAGTTATAAGAAAGGGAAAAATGGAGACAACAGAAAGCATGAAACTACCCAACCAAACGGAGATGAGGGCCATAGAGGAACAAGACGCCTATAAATACGTGGGAGTTCTGGAAGCAGACACAATCAAAACCACAGAAATGAAAGAAAGAATCGAAAAGGAATACCTCAGGAGAACAAGAAAACTTCTAAAAACAAAATTGTATAGCAGAAACCTTATAAACGGTATAAACACATGGGCAGTATGAATAGTAAGATACTTAGGACCGTTCATAGGGTGGATCAAAGAAGAACTGAGATAGCTTGATCAGAAGACTAGGAAACTCATGATCATGCACGCCCAAAGAACGATATTGACCAACTCTACGTGAAAAGGAAAGAAGGCGGAAGAGGACTAGCTTGTATAGAAAACTGTGTGCATGGCACAAAAAAATAATTAGAAAAATGCATAACGCAGAAGAATAATTGCTGCAGCAAGAGACACTGAAAAAACCCCCAAAACAAACAAGATAGAAAAAGAAGAGATGAAGGATAAAACAAGAAAACAAAATATGGGAAGAGAAACAACTACACGGACGATTTATAAAGATAACAAAAGATGAGACTAACGAAAACACTAGGACATGGCTACAAAAGGAAACCTAAACAGAGAAACTGAATCCCTAATAACAACCGAACAAGATAACGCAATCAGAACCAACCACATTAAAGCAAGGATCGACTAGATGCAAAAAAAAAGGAGCAAATGTAGACTCTGTGGACAAAGAGACGAGACAATGAACCACATAATAAGCGAATCCAGTAAACTAGCCCCCCACCTAAAAAAATATAAAAAGAGACATAATCGAGTGGGGAAGGCAGTATACTGGGAATTATGCAGACAAATATATCGGCAGCATTACTGGTAAATGAAAGTCACAAAATTCTATGGGACATGGATATACAAACGGATAAACCCATTCAAGCAAAAAGACCAAGTGTCATAATAGTTAACAAAAAGGAAAAATCTTTGAAAAGCAATGAAACAGAAAATGAAGCAAATGCACGGAACTGGCCAAAGAGTTGAAAAAGAAAGTCAAGATAACAACACTAACAGTAGGAATGCTAGAAACAATACCGAAAAACTTCGAAAACAAATAAGGAATATTGGAATTAGAGAGATGGCTGGAAGATACAACGTATAAAAATTATGAAAACGGCTGAAATAGTAAGGAAAACCCTGGAATGTGAAGACTAACACACATGAACTCCAGGCACAAGAAACTGTTACAGATGAAAAACCCAAAGGAACATCACATGGAATTATGAAACCTATAACTGTAGAATTGTAAATCCTGCCTCCCGCTCCTCCCCCTTTTTCTGTATGTTGCCATAAACTGATGCCACGCCTAATCAGTGAGGATCAAAGAGGATGAAAAGATCGAAGAGAGAAAGCACTAACCACACCTCCACTGGATAAGTGCCAGGGCTGGGACCTTGGGGAGGCTTATTGCCATCCAAATTCCAGTGAAGACCAATGGTCGCTGATAACGAGAAATCAATGATAACACAACAGATTAAATTCATCTACAAGATTATCGGAAGAGGTGGAGAGTACTAGAAATCTGGGAAGACTTGTTATCACTCAGACTCCAGAGAACACCACAAGTTGTTCTCAAAGAGAAATCTTTGATGATAGGCTTTGTGAAAACTCGTGGTTATTATTATTAATTATTATTATTATTATTATTATTATTATGATGATGATGATGATGATGATGATGATGATGATGATGTCACCTTTATAAAAAGAGTCACCGGGGAAGTCACATTGTTTGCAAATTCCGTCTCCTTTGTAATGGATCCAGTGTGGGCATCGATTTTGAAGTGTTTCTCAATATCGATTGGATCGCCTGAAAAATATCCAAGAAAACGAAATAAATACGCATTACATATTTTCACACGAGCAGTAAACATTCGATACATTTAAAACATATTTAATAGAATTTGAAACCTTCAAATAAAGTTCCGCAAATATATTGTAAATAGTTGCTGTTATCTCATATGAATAAGACACAACACAAATACTAACTTGAATGATTATTTTATTTTTAAGTTAACACTGCGAAACATTGGTAAGATACATTATGTAGCAGTTTTTATAAACGCGTGCGTACTGGACTTAGTCGCATGAACTCTCTGACTGTTGTAGTTAAAAAGGACACCCACACCTACCCTCGTCTCTCTGGACGATAGCAGGCGGTGGGGGACGAGTCAGCAAGCAGGGCCACCCGGCGAGAGGAAGGCCAAAGAATCAGAATTGTCTCTTTTTCACTGTAGGGAAAGGAAGGTTTAATATAATGCAAAAGGGAATGGTAGTATTAATTTTGCTTTTGTGGCCTAAATCTTTGGTCAGTACAATATATTCTAACATGCCTTCAATGTGTACGCACTTCCAATGTTTGGAATTCTATTGTATATGGTTTTAATATATTGCACTAGCAGTGAGACCCGACGTTGCCCGAGAGATAATCAACGAATGTTCCACGCTCCATACTTTTATTGTCATCAAAATCGGTGAAATCGCTCATTTTTCAATCAAATCAATTAATTGCTTCTAGTTGGGGACTCATTGCGGGGCACCGGAAGGAAGCTTCGCATGCTTCCCCGCAGTGACTTAGTTCACAATACATTGTAGTCTACATTGCACTGTAGAGAACCTACTGATTTTATAAAATTATTTTTTATATATAACGGCTTGAATTAAAGTTTAAAATGCAAAAGTCAATTATCATGGTTCAATTATGCTCTAAACAGAAACATTCATTTCAAACTGTCACACCAATGAACTTACTGTTGATTTTAAATACTGAGCCTTTCTGCTTGTGTGGTGATAAAAGTTCTCAAATGCACTTGTGAAGTTATTCTGTATTAGGTGTTAATTTTGGTACAAAATCGCCTGTTCCTTCTTTCATCGGGTTTTGTTGATTATTGATTAATCGATACTTATTGAAGACATTCCGATACAAAACTTATCAAAGAACACTGCCAGATACATAAAGTTCATTTGTATGAAATTTTTCATAAAAATCGGCCCAGTCGTTTTGGAGTTCATAAAGATGCTTCTCAACGCTACACATGACCTGGTAAGTAAGTAAGTAAAAGATATTGATATTAACAAAAGTAGATTATTTATTTGAAGATCAAGTTGTAAGTTGGTGGTGGGGATTCATTCTTACCTTCGGTCAGGGAATAAGTGACGTTGAAATGGTCCGCCTCCATGTCCACAGCCTTCACTGCATTCGGTATAATTGTCATCGGCCCCTTTAAAGAGAAAAGACACACACTTATAAAGGTAAAAGTGAATTCATCGTTAGACAAGTATATTTCCAGTGAATAATTATGCAGTAAGACCAACATGCTTGTTTTTTTTTAATAGTTTAGATAGATTCTCACGGGAATCAATTTCCAAAGAAAAATGAAGCTAAAGCACTCGTTAATGTTTTAAACATTGAATATTATTCAACGTTTAAACCATTAACGAATTAATGCAATTCTGAATTTTTTAGGTGAGATGTAAACGCTTGTGTTATGTTGATTAATCAAACTATTATTCTCATCTTGGGTGTTATTAGCACAACGTTTCGGTCGCTGCAACCTGTGACCTTCCTCGGGTGTTGAGAACATGATTCTTTTCCTAGTAAGGAAAAAGAGTGTTGGCTCTGCGTTACAAGAATGGTTGCAGCGACCGAAACGTTGTGCTAAAAAAAAACCAAGATGAGCATAATAGTCCGATTAATCAACATAACACAATCATTACCGAGTTATTTTAAAAATTGGGCACTTGTGCATTTTAGTTATTGTGGACAATTATTTTGTTTTCATTTTTGAAGTACTCCACTCGAAACAAGGGGTGACGATTCGAAAAGATGTTAAATTTTCAAAATTATTTAATGTTAATATTATGTTAAAGATTAATTTTATTTATTACGACAGTTTCATTTTATGAAAAAGATGTTCGTTTTTTTTAGTCCTGTATTTTCATACACTGAATACTTTCATTAATTTCCAAAAATAAACAAAAAGTCTCCGTTATAATTTATTTCGAAATTCTAATTATTTTAGAAAACCTAAAAACGAAACAAAACAACGAAACAAATCAGGGGAACACAATCCATTTTCATATAATAATCACTTTTATTTGTTTCAGAAAAAATACATAAAGTACTTCTTTTTTTTTTTACATAGGAGTGACTACTTATAAGGGCCCGGAAACCACTTGAGGATAAGGGTTATTGCTTGTAAAATAATCAATGGGATAATATCGTAGTAATCGTTAGTAATGGAGATTTGATAAATTGGATTACTTAAAGGGGTGGTTTATTAGGAATTTGTTTATGTTGGACTTGAAGACATTCAAGTTGTAGTCAGTGGGAAAGCAGGCAAACGGAAGAAAGTTCCACATGACATTGACAGTGGTTTCAGCTAGACGGGTGTTTTTCGTGAAAGATTGGCGATTTATTTCGAAATTCTAATTATTATATAAAACATATTTTTTTATTTTAATTCAATGAATGTCCAGATAATGTTTTATTTTTATTTTTATTTATTTATTTATTTTTTTTTGCTAATTTAGTTTGTTTTGCTTTTACCAAAAGTTATGCGAAACCTTTAACATTTTCTGAGAAATTCTTTGAAAAATGTTAAAATCTACTTGAATTGTCCTGATCTGGTTCGAGTAGTGTTCTTCAAAAATGTAAAAAAAAAAAACCCAATGTCCTCAATAACTAAAATGCAAAAGTATCAAAATTGTAATAAATAAATAAAATTACAGGTTAGAATAAAATTATACTTTCATTTAATCTAATTTCGGACCAAAGATAATTTTAACTTTTGTTTCTGGAGCATGAATATTTCTATCTTAAGCGGCAATTGCCAAATGGAAGTTACACAATATCGAAAAAAAATTAATGCAGAATAAAACTTCAGATAATATCAGAAAATGTCAACGCCGATATGGAGGTGATATAAACTTATATATATATATATATATATATATATATATATATATATATATATATATATATATATGTGTGTGTGTGTGTGTGTGTGTGTGTGTGTGTGTGTGTGTATTAGATATATATATTTTAGAGAGAGAAAACCTTGAATAACAACATAGGTTTAACATTAACAAAAACCAACTAAGGATTGTCCTAGTGACATATGGCCGAGTGGTCGTAGACGTTGTATCAAAGTTTACAGTTACCCAAAGGTCCTGAGTTCAAGCCTGAACGAAGGCCGTGAAAAGTAACAGAGAATCAGCAACTATGTCCCAGAGCCTAGCTGGAGTCCGAACACGGCACCCCCTTAATAATAATAAAGGGTTGGGTTCGAGACTCCTAACAAACGGTTCCTCAGTTCGATACAAAACACCTGATGAAGGCCGGGGGGCAAAACGGCCGAAACGTTATGACTATAACAACCAAGATGAGGAAGTCAGTTCGACAATCTCAATAAATAATATATATATATATATACATATTTTAAATATATATATATATATATATATATATATATATATATATATAAAAGAGTGTAGCCATCAACAATTGTAGGTTTTTCAGACTTTTAATATTTTAAAATATTTTATGACGCATTTCACGCCTTGTTCAGCTCTCTTCAGATATTTTTATATAAAGTTTTTTTTAAGGTAATGTCTTTTTGGAAAACATTTTTCTCTGGCAACACTGATTGTGTTTTTCACAGAAATGCCAATCTCAGACTTTTTGATGATGGCTACCCTCTTCAAATATACATTTTTTTCTGTCGTTGGAACTGCACAACCATCACTATATATATATATATATATATATATATATATATATATATATATATATATATATATATATATATATATATATATATATATATATATCAGTATAAAAACAGAAAGTATCCTTGTGTGCACTGGATCCCAAAGCGTTTTTTTTTACTCGAAACGAGTTCTAACAAATTATATAACAAGTATCTTTACCCTTATGACTTTTAAAGATTTCTATTTCCTTCCAGCAATTTTTATCCTAATTTTTTTCCTTCGGTTAAAAAAAAAACGGACGAAAAAAAATCTCCAAGAATGTCTTTTTTTCCGAGTAACACAAATCTGTCTCTGGTGAATTGCTTGGTTAATTTCCACTATTCAACGAAACACGTGTAAGTCTAATAAAATAAAATGAGTGATGCAAATGCATCTTTAGTCTGGTATATTTACTTTTGAAATATAAAGTTGAAAAGATAGATCAAACTTTTAAATTAATTACATAACCAGTATGTGGTGAAGATTAATATTAACTAACATTATTTAAATAAACCTTTTAATTTATAGTTTTCCTTAAAAAATAGCAGGTAAAAGTGAAAACAAATATATCGTAACATGTAAATAAAAATTTATTCGAAATTAAGACAAAATGAGAAATGAATAGCTGGAAAAAAAAGAAACAAAGTTTTGGTTGTATGCAAACAAGACTAAAAGGGGTATCGATTAGGGTCAGTGTTGAGATATAGGAATAAACTAGAAAGGATGGGGGATTAAAAAATCTTATTCTTTTACCAGAACTTCCTGATATTATCTCCCGGTGACGTAGATGATGTGATATTTCATTGCAAACTTTGCTTTCGTATACACTATATCGCCGGCAGAAGTCTCGAGTTACTAAAAACTAGCTGTCCGAAACATGCTCATGATTGTGTAGCAGCACATTACCGCTTATGTAAATACAAATAAAACGTATACCTTGCTCTACTTCGGTCGAATATTTTGATTAATGCAGATTTCGTATTAATTATTGTATTATATTGGATCCTATATATATAGTAATGATTAAAATAAAATGACTTGTGCACCATTACCGAGAATCGAAACCAAAACGTTTAGTTTACGATTTACTTTTTCCTTTTATGTTAATATCTGAGCTATGAAGACATATTTGCTGCAAGGCTAAAAATTAAAGCATGAACCTACTGCTATTACGTTACGCATGCATATTCGTAATGCAGTCATTCGACCTTCATCTAAAAAATTTTCACGCTTTTGCATGATTTTTCCCCGTCTAAAACCCAAATATAAAGTTTCGCATGGGTTCGAATACCCTATATATTAAGTTTCATGTATGTAGACAAAAAACTGACAGAGGAGTTTGGTAGGCAAAATTTTTCAAACAAATATATATATACGCATACATAAATATATATAAAAAGGGGTTTGTGGTTACAATAACATTTTTACGCAAATATTATGCAAGTATAAATCATGTAGAATATCTGCATGAATATAATTACACATAATAGTTAACTAAAGATGATCAACTCTTCAGAAAACCGAACAAACTAATTGGGAATTAATTAAAATGAGTGTTTAAAAGATTATGTAAATTAGCTAGATCTTTTGCTAATGAATACAATTCCACGACACATATATAACAAAGTTGTATTTTCTAATTAAATAAATAAAACAGAGGTTTAAAGATTAATTTCAAGACAAAACACACACACACACACACACACATATATATATATATATATATATATATATATATATATATATATAAATGGGATTAGAACAGCAGTCTAAAGAGCAGAGTGTATTTTAATGTAATAGTAAAATCACTAATGTAATTAAAATACAAGAAAAACATTGCTCGTTGTAATGTAGATATATAATAAGCTCAATAGGCATATATCCTAGATCTATTTTGATATTTAGTAAGATGATTGATAATTTATAATTAAAATTAAAAATCGGTTTCATAAGGAGGAACAAAACAAAATCAATAAATTGTACGATCGTTTCGGAAACGATATTTTTATTGAGATAGACACTAAGTCATGGACAATAATTTTAACATATAGTTTTTTGAAAGAAAGTCTCCTCATCAGCAAATATATTGGGTGGGTTTTTTAAAAGACACCAAAAATAAACCTAGCATAAAAAATGCTATCATCTTACTATATATATATATATATATATATATATATATATATATATATATATATATATATATATATATATATATATTATGTATCCATATTAAATATTATAAGGAGATATAATATTGGATGTATCAATTTTCAGTATTTACTTCAACAGTGAATAGAGCTAGGTAATAACTTATGAAAATATATGACAAACTACACAGAATCTTCTGCATTTCATCACTCATTTTATTTTATTAGTAGTATAATTCGTCTTACATGTGTTTCGTTGAATAGTGGAAATTCACCGAAAAACTTATCAAAGACAAATTTATGTTCCTCAGAAGAAAGACACACTTGGAGATATTTTTTTCTCAGTTTAAAAAGGATAACAAATTACTGGAAGGAAATCAACTCATGGAATTGGTGTTACCTGGTCTTTTTTTATATATACATGTGGTGTTTAGTTTAGCTAGCTGACCAATCAGATTCATTGTTATCTCCCCCAGTGCGTTTATATTTTCATTAATCAATAACCGGAATTCACTTAGACATCTAACTTTATCTATAGTGAGATTAATTCAACATTGATCTTTTGAGGAGAGAACGCTTTATTTATGTTGGTTGGTCAGAAAAGTGAGGACAGAGAGATAGAGAGATAGACTCTGTGTGTCAATGAGTGCGAAAGAAAGAAAGTGGGATCAAGTAAATATTTAATATTAAAGGAAATGTTTTGTAAATATATAGTTTCTTTTAAATCTTTAAAAGTTTTGTAAATATATAGTTTCTTTTAAATCTTTAAAAGTTTTGTAAATATATAGTTTCTTTTAAATCTTTAAAAGTTTTGTAAATATATAGTTTCTTTTAAATCTTTAAAAGTTTTGTAAATATATAGTTTCATTAAATCCTTAAAAGTTTTGTAAATATATAGTTTCTTTTAAATCTTTAAAAGTTTTGTAAATATATAGTTTCTTTTAAATCGTTAAAAGTTTTGTAAATATATAGTTTCTTTTAAATCTTTAAAAGTTTTGTAAATATATACTTTCTTTTAAATCTTTAAAAGTTTTGTAAATATATAGTTTCTTTTAAATCTTTAAAAGTTTTGTAAATATATAGTTTCTTTTAAATCTTTAAAAGTTTTGTAAATATATACTTTCTTTTAAATCTTTAAAAGTTTTGTAAATATATAGTTTCTTTTAAATCTTTAAAAGTTTTGTAAATATATACTTTCTTTTAAATCTTTAAAAGTTTTGTAAATATATACTTTCTTTTAAATCTTTAAAAGTTTTGTAAATATATACTTTCTTTTAAATCTTTAAAAGTTTTGTAAATATATAGTTTCTTTTAAATCTTTAAAAGTGTTGTAAATATATAGTTTCTTTTAAATCTTTAAAAGTTTTGTAAATATATAGTTTCTTTTAAATCTTTAAAAGTTTTGTAAATATATACTTTCTTTTAAATCTTTAAAAGTTTTGTAAATATATACTTTCTTTTAAATCTTTAAAAGTTTTGTAAATATATACTTTCTTTTAAATCTTTAAAAGTTTTGTAAATATATAGTTTCTTTTAAATCTTTAAAAGTTTTGTAAATATATAGTTTCTTTTAAATCTTTAAAAGTTTTGTAAATATATAGTTTCTTTTAAATCTTTAAAAGTTTTGTAAATATATACTTTCTTTTAAATCTTTAAAAGTTTTGTAAATATATTTTTAAAAAGTCTTGCTCGCGAACATTCGAATATGTCTGCTATTTGACCTGTTTACAAGTTTACAAACAACTAACGACAATGTCAAGGTCGAACAACCGGTGCTCCTTGAATTGTTCGCAAACTTTTGTCGTCTGCTACGGAGTATCTAATCTTTACTTGATCCAGAAAGTGAAAGAGAGAGAGAGAGAGAGAGAGAGAAAGAGAGAGAGAGAGAGAGAGAGAGAGAGAGAGAGAGAGAGAGAGAGAGAGAGAGAGAGAGAGAGAGAGAGGTGCACCGGTTGTTCGACCATGACATTGCCGTTAGTTGTTTGTAAACTTACTCCATCCTTGGACGTACCTGACTCTTATATACAGGGTGGTCAAAAAGTCAGGTAACATGTTAAAGGTAGAAAAAACAATATGATCCATTATAATCTCTATTCGTTTAATATTATTTGTTTAAATATTTGAGTGTAATATATAAACTTTAATTTTAAATCTATGTGTTGTGTAATTTATATTCTTCTTTCTTTCAGGTATAATGGCCACCCAAAAGGTAACAACGCCGCAAAAGGCTGCTATTGTAAGATTGTACACTCAGTACAATAAAAATGCTGCTGAAACTGCTCGCCAGTTCTCTACATTGTTTTCTGGCTTTACTGTAACACGAAAGCATGTAATTAAATTAAATAGGAAATTTGATGAAACCGGTTCTGTTGTTGACTTACCTCGGTCAGAAAGATCAAGAACCGGTCGGTCTGATGAGAATATTGCTACTGTCCAGGCAATTGTGGATGAAACCCCCAAAACATCATCACGAAATATGGCACGCCAATCAGGAATAAAAAGGGGAACAATTCTAAACATTTTGAAGAAAGATTTAAGTTAACAAAATAAACATATTTCATGTTTGTTTCATTTTATATTTCAATGTATGGTACTTAAATATACGTGTATTGCTAATATTGTTTTTCTTTAAAATGTTACCTGACTTTTTGACCACCCTGTAGATAGAGAATTGCATCAGCAGTGAGATATCTACTGGATCAATAGAAGAATCGCATCATTTTTCCAGCGACCTTGATTTGCTGTATGTGTTACATTTCAGATCAGGTAAAGGTCAAGCCCAGAAGATTGTCAAAACACGAGGTCTCGCCAAGACGAGAGCCATTCATTTCTATTGATGCCAGATGGGGATCAGAGCGTTGATGATATAAAGATAAAAGCTTGGTTTTAGATACATTAAAAGCAGCTAGCCACCTCTTTCCCCATTGTGCCACATGTTCAAGATCAGAGGAGAGAAATTCGGAGAGAACTTGGTCGTTTACGGTCTTAGATGTGCTACTATAGTAAGTGTAAACCCTTACCTTGTCTGCTGCCTTTATTTGTGTATGGTAGATAACCGGTATCTGACATGGAATGTTCTTAAGTTCACATTGAATCGGTTGAAATGTTGGCCCAATTTCGTCGACATCGGCGATATTAATGCTTAACTTTGCCGACGTTGCATTTCCACCGGAATCCTGAAGAAGAACGAACATTTGTTCACAAAAAAAAAAAAAAAAAGCGATCTACAATTAAAAAAAAAATAACCACAATTCCATGGCAATGTCGCACATATTCATAGAAATAGATAAATATTATTAACAAGAACATACAAATGAGTTGTCAAACTGTATATTTCCGTTTGACAACGTTAGGATGAGCCAATTTCTCATCTGAGTCTTACTTCTCCATATTGTATGAAATGTTCCGATTGCCATGGAAACGTTGATAACTGAAAAACTACTAATGTGATCATGATGAAATTTCATACTGTGGTTATTGTCAGATCCAAGTTTTTTTCCAAGTACTCTAACCACTGCGTCACGTGTCCTTGCGATTAGAATATTTGGAAAAATTACTTGTAAAAAGTAATATTCTCCTGAAGGTTGAAAGTTCAATCCTCAGTGTGGATGACCGAAAAATACAATTGCGAATTACTTAGGACCTCTATCCTGTCATAGCTGACAGAACAAAAGAATGCTATCCCCGTGAAGTAAATAAAGGGTTCTGCTCGAAATTCCATCCAAATTCCCGAATTCAGCAGAAACATTCTTGAGTTCGACAAGATACACCTAGAGAAGATCGGAGGTTACATCTACCGAAACGTTGTGAAAATCATACTCAATATGAGAACAGTAGTATGATGAATCCAAATAATACAGATAAGATAGCTAACTTTATATAAATAGAGATGATCGAAGATCAACCGGACTTAACACAAAAACATGAAATATATGATTGTTTTCCTTCAACATAATTCCCCTCTTTCCCCGTCAAATCTGGGACACTTTCTCCGCTTGACTATGATATGCAATTCAGTGCACTGCTGGAGTCATTCTTTTCTTTTCTTTTTTACATAGGCATCACCACTTTGGAAATTCGGTAAATTTGTTAACTTAAGTGGAACAGCTCATCAAGAATTTGTTTACGTTGGACTTAAAGACAACCATATTGTAGTCAGTTGGAAAACAGGAAAACGGAAAACAGTTCCAAAGGCATGCACTTCTAAGAAACAAACTTTGTTTATGGAATCTACGTTTAGGTTTAGGCACAGATAAAGAGTGGGAGGGGGGATTATTGATTGTGTTTACAGCTAGACGAGTCTTTAAGTTTGGTGCGGGGAAACCATAAATTGGAGCTCAGTCGAGCACTTGCCATGAAAATAACGATAAAACAATGACAGGCTCACAACATCTCTTCTGTGAGATAGAAGTTGAAGGGAAGAGAAAAGGACATCTCCACGAGGCTATGAAGTCTATTTTGAACTCTATCAAAGCAGTATAAGTGCTTTCTAGCAGCTCCTGCCCAAATGTGGTAGCAGTACTCCATCATTGGATGTACCTGGCTCTTATATAGATAGAGAATTGCATCAGCAGTGCGATATCTGTTGGATCAATAGAAGGATCCCACCATTTTTCTAGTGACCTTGGCAACAGATTTGATGTATGTGTTCCATTTCAGATCGGAAGTAAAGATCAAGCCTAGAAGCTTGTCAAAACATGAGGTCTCGCCAAGACGAGAGCCATTCATTTCTATTGATGCCAGATGGGGGATCAGAGCGTTGATGATGTAAAGATAAAAGCTTGGTTTTAGATACATTAAAAGTAACCAGCCACCTCTTTCTCCATTGTACCACATGCTCAAGATCAGAGGAGAGAAATTCGGAGAGAACTTGGTTGTTTACGGTCTTAGATGTGCTACTATAGATGGTAGTGTCATCAGCATAAATGTCTACAAATGATGTAAGGATGTGATTTGGAAGATTATTAATGTAGATCAGGAAAAGAGTTGGGCCCAGCATTAATACTACAAGCTTCTGATTTCTGCCCATCAACCACTACTCTTATGAATCTATCAGAGAAAATGATTTAATAATTGAGAAGACATTTCCAGCTATACCATAGCTGGAGATCTTGTGAAGTAAACCTTTATGCCATACCCTATCAAATGCCTTTGATATGTCAAAAGCAATTGCCCTAGAAAGGTAGACTTCATCGAGATATTCGCTAATCCTATGAGATATAACAGTAAGCACATCTACTGTAGATCTAGCAGAATGGAAACCATATTGCGTGTCTGTGATGCCTCTCATTTCTATCGTCATGGTCTTCTTGAATTTAGGTAAAAGAAAAAAATCACAAGGAACAAGATCAGATGAATAGAACGGTTATTACAGTATGCAATATTCGCCTTGGCCAGAAAATGCCGAACGCTAAGAGCATACTTCGTGTAGAGATCATGAAAAGAAAATGCGATGGTTTGTAAGTTTTGCCTTCTGTTT
Source organism: Euprymna scolopes (assembly GCF_053919585.1). NCBI lineage: Eukaryota > Metazoa > Mollusca > Cephalopoda > Sepiida > Sepiolidae > Euprymna > Euprymna scolopes. The sequence goes on along the minus strand of NC_136503.1, from coordinate 83,855,785 downwards.
GGTTTGTTCCAAACAAGCTATATTGCCACTGAAATGTAACGTGTCAGATTTATAAATGACAACCCAGATGGGGAGTTCAGCAGCAAGGTATTTGGTCACATTACATTTAAATTTCTGCATGTTGTTATAGCTGGGGAAACGGGAAGAGGAAAAAGGAATACTAAAGGCAGACGGTCTAAGGAAAGAAGCGATTAAAAAAAAAAAAATTCAGAGAAGGCGTGTGATTTTCTTCCAGTAATTTTTATCCATTTTAAACTGAGAAAAAATCTCCAAGTGTGTCTTTTTTCGAGGAGCATAAATCTGTCTCTGATGAGTTGTTTGGTGATTCAAAGAAGGGGTGTGAAAAAATTTTTCAGAGAAGGGGTGTGATTAGTCCGGTTCGTTGTGAATACTTACGTTGACAAAAGGGAGGGGTACAAATACAGTGATGCAACAAAGCTGAAGCTTGGCAGATAATTTAGGATATATTAGGTTAGAAATTCTTTTTCATTCTTGTTCAAGAGGAAGGGACCAGTAATTTGTGCTCAAGCCCAGATATAGCAACAATACATATTCTTTCTAAGTGAAACTGGCATAGGGCCAACCTCTTCTCTAGACGAATTCATAATTAAAGGATACTCTAACTTAACATCTAAATCTGACCCCTAAGATCGCCATGGGCATGCAATATGTGCCTACATCAAAGATGGCTTTCCATGTGGTAGGGATATCTCCAGAGAAAACCCTAATTTATCTTATATGTGCTTCTGGGTTGCACTAGCTTACACCACTGCATTTATATTTGCTCTCTATCGCCCCCACAACAGTGGGATTACTATCTTTAAGAGCATATCTGAGAAAATTGACCAAATCCTGTCTGCTCATCCTTCGGCTAACATTCACATTTGCGGTGACTTCAATATCCATAATGTGGAATGGCTGACACACTCAAATAAAACCGATGATGAGGGGAGGTTTTGTCATGATTTTGCCATTGCCTATGACCTCACTCAGATTGTTCACGAACCCACCCGTGTGCCCGATACACCCGGTCAATATGCAAGCCTTCTAGACCTTTTCCTCACAACTTCCCCTGAGCTGTGTTCACGTTCCGTTCTATCTCCTCTGGGATCCTCTGACCACTCTGTTGTAGCAGTTAAGATAAAAATGAAATGTAATAAGTCTTCAGACGTACCTCTCCACTGTACTGTATATCGATACTCTATGGCTGGCTGGGATAGCTTCCGTACATTCATATCTGACCTACCTCTGCATTCCCTGTTTAAAAAGGATGTGTCCTTTATAGTATCAGACCTGACCGAATGGTTAATTGTAGGCATAGAGCGATTCATATCATACAAAAAATTCCAACAAAAACCTAACAGCCAGCCATGGTTCTCCCCTGAATTTGCTGCTGCCATCGCGCACAGAAATCACTTTTTCCATAGCTACCAATGTAATAGATGTACTGAGACTAAAGCTGCTTTCAGGACTGCCAGCAACCACTGTAAAAGAGTAATAAAACATGCAAGAGAGATATATGCTCAGTCTGTTAAATCCAAAGTAGCTGAGCAGCGGCTTGGTTCCCACCAGTTCTGGCAAATAGCAAACAGGATCTTGAACAGAAGTGTGCATTCTATCTCAACTATCATCAATGGACCTGAGGTCATCTCTTCAGCATCAGACAAGGCCAGACTATTTGCCAAGAACTTTGCAGCTAATTCTACCCTATGCGACAAAGACCATCAACTCCCTGTATTTCCTCCTATAACAGACAACATGCTATGCAACATACAAATATATGTGTGTGATGTTGCCAAGCTAATCAAAAACCTTGATTCCAGTAAAGCAACTGGCCCTGACGGCATTCCAGTTATAGTGCTGAAAAAGCTCCAACCAGAACTTGCCCCCATACTTACAAAACTGTTTAAGCGTTGCCTTAAGGAGAAGTGTTTTCCAACACCCTGGAAAACCTCATCAGTATGCCCTGTATTTAAGAATGCAGGTGAAAAGTCATCTCCCTCTCAGTACAGACCAATAAGTCTCCTGTGTGTCATGAGTAAGTTGTTGGAATCCATATTAAATAAAGAAGTAGTCAACCACCTCAACAGAAACAACCTTCTTAGTGACATGCAATATATTTTCCGCTCTGCAAGATCTACAGCAGATGTGCTAACGGTTATATCACATAGGATTAGTGAATCTCTTGACAAAGGTTTCCTTTCCAGGGCAATTGCTCTTGACATATCAAAGGCCTTCGATAAGGTATGACATAAGGGCCTACTTCACAAGATTTCATTTCTTTCTGATAGGTTCATAAGAGTAGTAGTTGATGTCCACAGTATTAATGCTGGAGTCCCCCAGGGGTCCATCCTGGGCCAAACTCTCTTCCTTATCTACATCAATGATCTCCCAAAACACATACTTAAATCATCCGTTGACATCTATGCTGATGACACGACCATCTATGGCAACATATCAAAGGCCGTAAATGACAAAGTTCTCTCTAATTCTCTCTCCTCTGATCTTGAGTGCGTGGTACAATGGGGGAAGAGGTGGCTGGTCACTTTTAATGCATTCAAAACTAAGCTTCTATCTTTACATCATCAACGCTCTGATCCCCATCTGGCATCAATTGAAATGGATGGCTCTCGTCTTGGGGAGGCTCCATGTTTTGACAAGCTTCTGGGGTTGACCTTTACTCCTGATCTGAAATGGAACACGTACATCAAATCTGTTGCCAGGGACACTGGGAAAATGGTGGGATCCTTCTACCGCTCCAGACGTTGCAAGCCTGTCTTTGTTTTATCGTTACTTCCATGGCAAGTGCTCGTCTGAGCTCCAATCTCTCGTCCCCCACTCGCCAATCTTTCACGACAAACACCCGTCTGGCTGAAACTACTGTCAATAATTTTCTCTACTCTTTATCTGTGCCTAAATCCAAATGTAGATTCCATGAGCAGAGCTTCTTTCTTAGAAGTGCACGACTGTGGAACTCTCTTCCGTTCGCCTGTTTCCCACCTGACTACAACTTGGATGTCTTCAAATCTAACATAAACAAATTCCTGACAAACCACCTCCTTAAGTAAGACACTCTATCAAATCTCCAATACTAATAATTACTACAATACTATCTCATTGATTACTGTACACGCAATAACCCTTATCCCTGAGTGGCCTCAGGGCCTTGATAAGTGGTGACCCCCATGTAAAAAAAAAATAATATTCCATGCATGGGCAAATAGTGATTTTTTTAAAATAGAAATCACTTCAAACAAGGCATAAACCCGCTTGATTTAACGAACTAAAACATACTACTTCAAGGTCAAAATCTAGCCAATGATAAGCGTTAGAAATAATATTTTCTGACTCAGAAAAGAGCAATTATTCCCCTTTTGTCAGAAACACCACTCATAGAATATGAGGACTAAATGATAAAATAAATAGTTACAAGGGTGATGAAACTAAACCATAGATCAACTTCTACTCTCTCCAAATTCTTTATAGGTTTAAGATACTAGCAGTGTGATAAAATTTCTGACTCAGTAGATGAAGACCACCTTCTTTGCAGCACACTTCGCAATATCTTCTGTATACTTATTCTGCTTTATGTTACTTAAGAATGTCAGGTCAAAGAGTTTGAACGTTGGATTCTCAAGAATGGTGCTATCGGTTTTGAGAATCAATGTTTGGAAAGGTTTACCTGTTATACCCGAACATACATCACACATAATCTTGTTATTTTTTTTAACCTGATCTCATAGTTAGAACAAAGAACTCACCAAAAGAAGAAAAGTAAAGCGATTTAAGTCAACTTACTCGAACGACTAATTTGATGATGTACTTCTTCTGTTTTTCATAATCCAAATAGTCAGCAACCACGATTCGACCTGTTTTCGGATCAGCCATTTTGAATTTGCCAGAACTGATTCCGTCTAACGGATTCTGTAAAATGAAAGAATCACAAATAAAAGTGTCAGATTATTGCTATCATGCTGTCCAGTCAGCTGCAAAGAAAACATTGAAAATGTCAGAACTTTTTTTTTCTAATATTTACTTGATATGCACTTTTCACTTTGAATAATGAATTTTAAAAACGGTTCAAGACCGTTCAATCGATGTGCGAGTTGAATGAGCTAATATAAACTACCTGTTTTCTTTCTTCATTCATTCGACTTACCTTTTCTCTGCTTCTTTTCACTTCTTTCATCTTCAGATTTTTACATCGAGATGCGATTCAGATGAATGCTAAAAAGCAAATGACTTTAATTGCTACCCCCTTTTTTGTGATTTGTATGCATATCGCCCCCACCCCTGGCTGGAGGTGTGAACGAAAAGTGTACTTTTATGTGCGGCTGGTAAAGTCTGGTAAAGTAAATCGAAACCTGATTTTCTTGATCAGGTCTTTTATGAATTTCTAAGTTGACAGTGGCTCATTAATTTAACATGTATTTGTCACTTTCTCGAGCTTAGAAAGCTTTTGATTGGTTGAAAATTCTTTGAGGTAACAACTTCATGTTAAAACTTATTAGCTTTAGGAAGTGGCGAAAAAAGGTTAATAATTAAAATCATTTTTTCTCAGAATCGCATCTCGATGTAAAAATCCAACGACGAAAGGAGTGAAAATGGAAAAAGAAGAAAGAGTAAGCTGAACGAACAAGGAAAGAAATTTATTATGCTCGTTCGTTTCATGTAGCCCATCGATTGCTGTGTGGTCTAAGCAACAATAATAAATGCAGGTTCTGTAGCACTGAGGTTGAGAGTGTGGGCCACCTGATTTCTAATTGCAGTCCTACTTGGAGATGGTTATTATACAGATCGCCATAACGGAGTTTGCAAATACCTTCACTAGAAGATATGTAAGAAACTCAACATTCAGTGTAGTAAAAAATCCTGGGAACATATACCCGAACGAACAGTTGGGAATGACAACTACACTATTCACTATGACTACATAATCCCTACTGCTACATATCTAGAAAACGCAGCTGTTAAACCAGATATAGTGATTTGGGACAGAGCAAACAAAAAAGCGACCGTAATAGAGGTCAGTGCACCCAATGATACAGGGCTTAACAGAGCTGAGAGGGAAAAGATAACAAAGTATCAAGGACTTATGTATATGAAACGAAATTGGAAATTAAAAGACGTTTCAATTATACCAGTCATCATAGGAGCAACTGGGCTTATGAAAAAGAACTTTAAAAAGTACATAGCAAGCATACCCGATGAACCAAGTGCAAGTGAAATACAAACGATTGCACTGAAAGGGACGGCTAGAATCCTGAAAAGATCTCTTGGTTGGACTCACTAAAATAGGGGTAAATGTCAGACATCTGGTTGGATGCCCCATCCCCTAGAAGAAAAAGGTTAAGAAAAATGAAAAAAAAAGAGAGAAACTACAGAACTCCTATATCAGATTGAAAGGTCATCAGATCGAAAGGTTATCAGATCGAAAGGTCATCAGATCAAAAGTTCTGCTTTCAAACATGCAGTTAATTTTTTGTCTTATTTCAGTTGATTAGCTGTAATGCCACAACACACACATGTAGACAACTTTATTTTATACGAGGGCCGTTCCAAAAGTAAGGCCCTCTATTTTTTAGCTAAAAAACTGAAACGTTGAAGAGCTACGAAGACGAGAGTGGTACCATTAAAACCAGCGACCTTTTGTGCTCCAGAATTTATTTTTCTTTATATTCACCACTCAATGCACTTTTTCCAGACTTTTTCGACATCTCGGTCGTAAAATCCAGAGGCCACTTTGTCACTCACATCTCTGTCGCCTGAATTCGACGAATTCATCTCCTAACTCTGTTGACATCAACTGCATCAGCTTCATAAACGTGCAGCAGGCACCGGTGATTCTTGACCGGTTCATTAATTCTGTATTTCTTTGACATGACACAATTTGAAAAGAAATAAATATTTTTAAACTAGCAGGACCCGTTTCTCGGCGTTACCCGAGAAGTTATGAAAGAATGTTAAGTTTAGATAATATTGCTGTTGTTTGGCCCTTATAATATAATCTGTAATCGTTTCGGCTTCCATGCGTTTTAAAGATGTCAGTTCAGTATGTAAAGAGTTAATTTTGGGTTTCCTTTCGATAAATAATGCTCTCTTAATAACTCCAATGCTTTGCAGCCATTGTCCAAGGCTTCTCGCATTACCAGAGATAGACTTCTGTCATCTAAGCACTGTATTAATTCCGCAAAGACAGTTACATTCTTTTCAAGAAACTCAGGGTCGTTTCAGTTTTCAGTTTGTGCCTGAATTACTTTGTGTAACTTTTGGATTCGTAAATATCCTAAAAATTTCACTTACCATAACCTCTTGAATTGGAAGCCATGTTTATTTCAGAAGAGTTTTCAATGGGTAGCTATTATGTACAAGTCTTTGAGATGAAGAATTTTCAGTGGGTAGCTGTTCTGTACAGGTCTTGGATTTATAATTTTGCAGGAAAAGAGCAAAAGATCCTTCTTGTGCGTGCACGAAAAAATTATGTGCTGGAATGCTCAAAGATTCAATATTTTTATGGAGCAATTCTGATTTCCGACGTTTTTGCAGAACGTGGCTTAATTTGATTCGTCAGTTTCTATCGGCAGCATTTATAAGTAGGGAATGCCCAACTTTCAGTGATCGTACCCTTATTATATATAAATATATTGCAACCCTTATTATATATAAATATATTGCAACCCTTATTATATATAAATATATTGCAACCCTTATTATATATAAATATATTGCAACAGTTGATTTTGTCAATGTTATCAGAGGTCAATATTAGAAGCTAAAAATAGTATGCATTACCGTGCAATTTTATGCATCATGTGATGAATTCTTAAAATGTCTTCAGTGTGATAAATGCTTTTTTATCTGAACTGCCTCAAGTCCAAGCAAGATACAATATGCACTACTCATAGATATTAGTTGACATTGGCTTTATAGCAAATCTTTTTTTTTTCCTTTCATCTCTAAATAAATTATAAATATTTTAAAATTAAATAGGTAATGCTTTCAGCTGAGTTTGTGTGTTTGTTTGTGCACGGTCTAGCGTTCACATTGCTTGACCAATTATCACCAAACTTGATTAAAATATTGGTCACTGTCTAACTTAGTACTAATCTAATTTTGGGGATATATAGGTGAAATGTCAAGGTGAGGGTCAAAGTCGTGTCAAACGTGAAACTCACAGTTTTGGCAATAACTTTAGTTCTGTTCGTTACTTGGCCCATATTGTAACCAATGAAGTCATTCATCTACGAATATAAGATTGAAATTTAATCTTGAAAACGTCATTATTTTATCCGTTTCTTGAAAAACTACTTCTACCTCTTCGGAAATCACGGATAGCATTCAGAGAATTTCTTGAAAGTAACCAAGAAATAGGCTTCGTCTTCATTTGTCCATTTAACAACCAAGCACTGGTTATCTTCACCTGAAGATAACTTACTTATAGATTTTCAGCAGCCAAAGAATTTTCTTGCTTTGTTCTCTTCTTCACTTTGGCTCCGTGTGCACTTTTGCTAACCGATACCCAATGATGGAGGGTAACTGAGATAAATATCGTTATTGTTCAAAAAGTTTATTGTTTTTCTTTTTCATATGACGACTATTTTAGTTGTTAGAAAAGAATATTATCGGAGTTAACCTTTGCTAAAGCGATGGTATATACGGCGTTGGTCAGTTCTGATGGATTTTGTTCAAATAAATATCTTTGGTTTGAGAGATTTATTTTATTATTTAAAGTTTAAGTTATTTGCACAACGTTTCAGTCGATGTAACCTTTTAAAAAACATTAGGATTAAATTATTAATTAAATCCATCAACGAATTGTAAGTTTTTAGTAACAATTGGTTGATGGATTTAAGTTAGGATTAAGATAAATGTAATTACCTTGCCTTGCGAGTATTTAACAGCTTCAAAAGTCAAAGGATCGTTGTAGTCGTTGTCTGTGGCTTTTGTAGAAGCGATGAAAACAACATCACCGATTCTTGCATTCTAAAAGAGAAGAGTACGAAAAAAAAAGGTTAAATTCAGTTGTAAGTGACACTCTTCATGGAGGTTGAATGTTCAATCCTTAGTACAAGCAATACTAAGAATGAATTTGTGAATTATTTAATGACTGTCAGAACAAGAGCGTGATACCTCCGTGGATTAAATAAACAATGGCAGAGAGATTCCCGAGTTCGACAAGATATACCTGAAGAAGGTCGGCTGAAATATGAAAACAACAATCAAAACGAGAACAATAGTTCGAGTGAAAAAGTGACATAGTGTTCCTCATGACGTTTCTGATTTTTTAAGATGAGGATTGGTTATTCATATTATTTGGATTCATCGGACTACTGTTCTCATCTTGAGTGTTATTTTCACAACGTTTCGGTCGATGTAACCTCCGACCTTCTTCCGTGTATCTTGTCGAACGCAAGAATGTTTCTGTCAAACTTAGGAATCTGATCGGAATTTCGAATGGAACCTTTCATTTACTTCACAGAGGTAGTATGCTCTTATTCCTTCAGCCATGACTCGATAGAAGGCTTTAAAAAAATTCGCAATTGTATTTTTCAGTCGCCCATACTCAGAATTAAATCTTTAACCTTCAGAAGAATATTGTTTTTGCAATTGATATTTTCTAAATATTCTAACCAATGCGACCGCAAGGAGCCTTGGCACAGTGGTTAGAGTACTTGGAAAAAATCAATTGTAAAAATAATATTCCCTGAAAGTTGTAGGTTCAATTCTCAGTAAGGACGACCAAATAATACATCCCCCTTCTCTATTTCATAAGCTCTTTACTACCTCCTCTTCTCTCTGTTTCAATCTTTCTCTCGCTGGAGTCGTAGAAATTTCCAGGTTGGTATCTGAGGGCGCATTGACTCACCGCGAGAAATGCTCCCCCAGTGTTCGTTAAGACATGCATCAAGAAGGAAACTCTGATATAAAAACCTGCGGTCTACTGTATACTCTGTCCTGTCGCAGTACGCTGCACCGACAAAGGTTAGCAGTAATACCAAAAAGAGTTGTGGTTCTACACAAAGCCTTCGTCACTATAAACAAATAATCTGTGTGGATTTCCGAGCAACTTGGTTGTGGCGGAGGCTCATATGTTGAAATTGACGGCAGAGTCCATCATTATATATATATATATATATATATATATATATATATATATATATATATATATATATATATATATATATTAATGTCTTAGGTAATGAAAAAGGAAAAAATAAAAAGACTGACATAGTCCATAATAAATAAAAAGGAATAACACCACATTATTAAAATTATTCAACTTAGAAAGAGAGAAAGGGTTATTATTAGTAGAAAGCGACTAATTTTGTCTCCATATATATATATATATATATATATATATATATATATATATATATATATATAGGAAATTTATTACTGTGAGTCCAGAATGAGTTTACAAATTGTTTCAACTAGAGGAAAATCCTCAAAGAGAGGAAAAATCCAACTAGCATCATCAGAATTCATAGATGGACATATATATATATATATATATATATATATATATATATATATATATATATAGAGAGAGAGAGAGAGAGAGAGAGAGAGAGAGAGCTTCGACACATTTGTAGGTAAAAAAAATTAAATAAGAAAATATTTTTTATTTTCTAAAATGAAAATTTTGTACGTAGAATGCAATTTTATTTTAATTCGGTCAAAATTCATTTGGATGAATTTTTAATGGAATACATATACATATATACATACATATATATACATATACATGCTCATATATATATACCCATATATGTATACATACATACATATATATATATACATATATGTATATACATACATGCATATATATACATATATATGTACATATATATACATATATATATGTATATACATACATGCATATATATACATATATATGTACATATATATACATATATATATATGCATACATACATATATATACATATATTTACACATATATATATATACATACATATATATACATACATATATATACATATATATACATACATATACATATATATGCATATATATACATATATATATATATATATATGTGTGTGTGTGTGTATACATTAACTTTTTAACCTCACTTTTAGCTGATTCACACGATCTGAATGTTGGGTTGAATTGATGACCCAATATGTCACATCTTCCCAGTATTGTATAAAATGTCACATTTTGCCAGTATTATATAAAATGTCACATTTTCCAGTATTTTATAGAATGTCACATTTTTCAAATATTTTATAAAATGTCACATTTTCCAGTATTTATAAAATGTCACATTTTTCCAGTATTTTTTAAAATGTTCACATACCTCAGCAATGGTTTTGTTGTAAGCTCGCTGCGTGAACTGCGGTACAAATTCATTGAGTTTATTCATAAGGATGAAAACTTCAAAGCTGACAAGCTAGAAAGCAAAAAAAGATTTTAAATCAATTAATAAATCTATTTTGCACAAACATAGTAAACGTAGTCAGAACGACTGACAAAACTAACGTCTTATATTTCGGAATAAAAGTATTTACTGCGTTGTGGATTGAACCTTCAGAGGTCTGTCGTTTAGAACTAATTATTACCTTGCACTTTATCCGTTACATCACGTTAGATAATTCTTTGCGCGCGCGTGCGCGCGTGCGTGCGCACGTGCACGTGCACGTGTGTGTGTGTGTGTGTGTGTGTGTGTGTGTATACGCGCGTGTGTGAGTTTGTTTCAAATAGACTAAAAAACGGCTGGACCTAATTAATTTAAATGTACTTTATGTTCCTAGGAGTGTTCTTAGATAAGTATCGATAATCGATACGGTCATAACTGGGTTAAGCAGTCAGCAATCTTCCGCGACGACGACGGTGGTAGTGGGGTGGGCAGAAAGTGCCAAGATGCGTCCAGTTTAATTAGGTAAACAGATACGTATAATATAGCTTATATAAAATTCCTTGGAGTAGGGAATCAATTATACATTCTGTTGGGTATATTTTAGAATTGGAGTCGGTGTAAGGGGAAAAAGAGAGGAGCCTTTTTAGTAGTTTCGGGACATTAAGAGTTTTAACTACATATGTTTAGTAATTAGCATATATATATATATATATATATATATATATATATGCTAACTATATATATATATATATATATATATATATATATATAATATAATATAATATAATATAAAGCTGAACGTCTGTGTGTGTGTGTCTGGTCACGAATAGGCTTCTATATGGTTGGCTATTATAGAAAACCGATAACATATAATGACAAAAGATGTATCGAGACACAGGAATTGGTGTGTTTGACCTGGCATAATGATGATTCATTAAAATTGTGGGATCTGCGTGCGCGCCTGGCCCACAAAGTATGGGAATAAAAGATTAAAAAATTAAAAAACAACGTTTACAAGTGCTTTTGATATAGATGTACATAATAATACTTTGCTAAGTATGTTTTAACTTAAATAGGGATGGTATAATAAGATTGTGGGGTCTTCGTTCGCGCCTGGCCTCCATAGAATAGAAATAGGCACAAACTTCAATTAAGACTTTTCATATCTATCTACGTAAGTATACTTTGATAATTATGTTTCAGTTTGAAGAAATATGGTATAATAAAATTATGGGGTGTTCGTTCACGCCTGACCTCCATAGAATGGAAATATGTCACAAAGTTTAATAAGGTTTTTTTAATATAGATCCACAGAATATTGTGATAAATGTTTCAGTGTGAACAGGTATGGTATAATAAATTATGGGGTTTATCTATTTTATTTTTACTTTTATCATATTTTGCTTTGGTTTTGATACCCCCAAATTCGAAGCTATCTCTTTACAACCCTTCCTTTTCATAACCTATCATACTTTCATAAATCAGAATCCATTTTCTGTAGGCTGTTTTTGAACCCAGTCAACGACGGGTACTTTTGCTAGTATATATATATATATATATATATATATATATATATATATATATATATATATATATATATATATATATAAAGTTAGCATATTAGTTTTACCAGTTCAAAAAATTCAAACAACAAATATTTCGTGTACGATCACTTCTAAAACGGTTTGAAACATTTTATTTTGTATTATACTTTAAGTAATTCCTAAAAGTTCCTTTCTTCAGCGCACCTCATAAGATCACAAGTAGAAATCAAGCAAGAAAAGCGTCACAATTTAATATTATTTAATGATCCATATATCCAGCTATGATAGAAAAGTAGAACTTCTTATATAATTTTATACTATTTTATTGAATATTGGGAAATGAAAGTCGCACGATCGAATTGGACATGGATATACAAACGGATAAACCCATCCAAACAAGAAGACTGAGTGTCATAATAGTTAACAAGAAGGAAAAGTCCTGTCAGATTGTAAATTTTGCCAATCCAGCCGACCACAGAGTGAAGATCAAAGAGACGGAGAAGCAGAGAAAATACACGGAACTGGCCAGAGAGTTCAATAGTATAGTAGGAGCGCTAGGAACGATACTGAAAACTTTGAACGCACACTAAGAGGGATTTGAATCAGAGGGATCGCTGAGAAGATACAACGGATAACAATAATGAAAACTGCAGAAATATTAAGACAACCCTTGAATGTAGAGACTATCATACATGAGCTACAGACACAAACTGGACATACAAAAACTACTACAGAGATAAAATGCAAAGAAATATCACGTGGGATCATGAAAACTGATTATTATTGTAGGTGAACGGTATTATCAGTGGCGGCTCGTGCCTAAGATTAGTGGGGGTGCTGTTTTAAAGAAAATACCTATTGTTTTAATATTGTGTAAAAATAAAAAAAACATAAAAATATACATAATTTATACGTATGCACACGTATAAAATACAACAACTTAAAGGAATCCTAAATATTTTACTACAATACAACAACTTAAAGGAATTCTAAATATTTTACTTATTTGAAAGTAAACTTCATTCTTCTTGTTTTAATTTGTGAGAAAAGATTGATAATTTTCTCCTTAACTTCTGAATGACTGCTGAAGAACATTTTATCAATTGAAAGCACTGCAAGTTCATTTAGTCTTTCGCAACCCATGGTATTCCTTAGAAAAGTTTTTATTCTTTTCAGAGTTGAAAAACAACGTTCTATCTCTTATGTAGTCATGGGAATTGTCAAGATAATTTTTATGAGTTTTGTGATTTCACTAAGAACATCGTTTAAATTGTTTTCCAAAATAAACGTCAGAAGATCAATTACTTTTCAATATTCATGGATATCTGACATACTATAAAATATTTCTAGCTCAGTTTCAAACTTTTCTTTGTCAATCATGGGATATGCTTCAGTTGTCAAGGATATCTCTTCTGTAGGTAGTTTTTTTTTCTTAAAACTAGCAAAGCTTATCTTGTAAAACAATTTAGCAAGTATTAAATGTTTAGTTGAAGAATATCTGTCCGTTATATCAACATATATATAGTCACACAGTTCTTTAGCTTCGTTCTTGAGTGTTTGTGAAGGATTTTCACAGTATTTGGTGTTTCTTATCTCTAAAATAGCAGTTGCGAAATTTGTTATGTATTCATTGACTTTATATATGCTAATTTCCCGAGAATTAATTTCAACATGAGACATAATTTTATGAAATAGCTCAAACCAAAATATGAAATTTTCATCGTTCAAATATTTCAAAATTCCTGTTGCTTCTGCAACGGTCTCATCTACATATGATATTGACTGAATTTCAGTGACAGTTTTTTATGCTTGAACATTTTCATGAACTCTATTTATGTATGTTAAAGTTCCACCTTGTGGCGGATACACGTCGAATGCTTACATCTAGATGCTTCTTGAAAAATGGACAGATGCTGTGGTGATCTAGAAAAGAAAGTCGGAATAGCCAAAATGTTAGAGATAAATATTCTAGCATTTCGTGTAATGCTTGCTGCATTCCTCATTATTAAATTAAGTTGATGCACATAACAGTGAGTGAAATGTGCATTACTATAATCTGCTTTTATTTTTGCCTGAGCACCAGCTTTTTTGCCTTTCATGACATTTGCATCATCAAATGTCTGAGCTATCAGTTTTTGGCGATTCCCTTGAAGGATTATATCTAATTGTTGTAGAATACATTTTGATATCCCATCAGCGGTTTGGTTTTCTGGAATAAAGAATCCCCAAATGCGTTCAAGTATTTTTTCATCCAAGACGTACCGTAAAACAATGATCATTTGTGTATGTTCAGACATATCTGTTGTATCATCAGCCATGACAGCTACAAAGGAAGCTTTGCTAATTTCTGCCCTTATTTCATCACGGTATATTTGTAAAAGACAATCAAGTATGTCATTCTGAATAGTCTTGGAAACTCCTTTGAAGACATTACTGGTTTCTAAGTGATTCTATAAATCTGGATCTAATTTAGATGCAAAATTTAAAAATCCTCTAAATACACTTGGATTTACTTAATCATCTTTTTCATCATGTCCTTGTAAGGGAGTTTCAAAGTTCCCACAAAAGAAAATACAATCTATTATTTTAGATAAAATTTCACGGTTCTTCTTAACATTCGTATTATGATGATTGATTGAAAGTCTGCAGGCCTCACTAAGTTTTTCTTTAATATTTATGGTCCCCAAAATTGATAGAGAAACTACATTGTCAACGTGCTTCTCATGCTTTTCAGTTCTATCTTTCATTTTGCTAATAGTTCTGAAACTATCTTTTTTCTATATTACATCACCCCCTATCAACAAACAAGGAAAGCAGAACAATGCCTTTTTTAGTTCACAGCCGCAAAGCCAACTTTTCCGTTGGTACCATTAAAGCTACGAATATGCACTTTGTTGTTGCTAATGCCTGGCTGAGATATTTGAATATCAGGCGTTGAACGGCTTCTTTTCTTAACTTCAACTTTATCATGGAGAGACAGCTGTGAAAACTCAATCTGTTGAAGTTCATTTACCGTCGCAGAAGTTATTTCTTGGGGATGCAAGGAGACCATGGTTAAATTCTTTTTATATCAATTGTATTGGGAAAGGTAAGTACTAGGTAGTCTATTAATAGAATATCAATTAGGGTAGAAGGAATACAATGTTTACGTGATCCTCTTGCGATTCAACTGAACCAGAAGTTCTAACTGAGTTGAATCATACTTTTATAACTTTTAGGTCACAGATTTTTATTAACGAAAAAAGTTTTACTATTTAACAATGGCTTTATTTGTAAAAAGCTTGTTGTTAATTAAAAATAGGCGTATAACAAAATAAGCTTGTCATTAAAATTGCTTTTTTTAATACAAATATTTTTAACTTTGCCATTATAAGACGTCGAAAAAGGGGTAATACGCAAAAACATTATAATGAAAAAACACTATTTTAAATTCTGTACCCTTTACAGAGTAATAAAAAAAAATATACAAATATATTTCTTTTAAACTTTACAGATAAAATAAAATTTTACGGGCTTTTTCCGCAGGAAAACAAACGAAAAACATTTTTTAAATACATTTTATTTACAATTTTTTAATAATTTATTTTTTCATAAAAACAAAATCTTTGAAATTTACTTGCCTGCAAACGATGGTACAGTTTAATTAAAAATTTAAAAATGTGTGTTTATAACAAAACTTTGTAAATAAAATATAGAATAAAAGTTTACATATTTGTACTATGAGCAAACAAAAAAATTTTAAAGATACATAATTTTATTCACAAATCTTTTAACAATTTTTTATATAAAAATAAAACAAACTTTGCTATTTACTAAGCTTATTATAAAAACGGTTTTACATACACGTCTTGTTATATATGTATGTGTGTGTATATATATGAGTGTGTGTGTGTATATATATGTGTATGTGTATATATATGCGTGTATATATATGTGTGTGTACATATATGTATATATATATCGTGTGTGTATATATATATATATGTATATATATGTGTATGTATATATATGTGTGTATATATATATATATGTGTGTATATATACATATATGTGTGTGTGTGCGTATATATATGTGTATATATATGTGTGTGTATATATATGTGTGTGTATATATATATGTGTGTGTATATGTGTGTGTATATATATGTGTGTGTGTATATGTATATATATATGTGTGTGTGTAAATATATGCGTGTGTATATATATGTATATATATATGTATATATATATATTTATATATACATATATATATATATATTTATATATACATATATATATATATATAAGGTAAAACAATTTCTAACTAAAATGTATTTTAAAAATAAAATTTTCGTCGCTTTTCTATAGAAAAAAATGTAAATATTTTTTATTCTGTAAAGTTAAACTACTACAAAATAAATAGATTTCAAACTACTTAAAAATACAAATAAAATCAGCCATATAGGTAAAAAAAAATAACATTAGTCGCGTTGGTAGCTTCAAGGCTAAAAGTCCGAACACTTTTAATTAAAAAAAAAAGTTTGGCATATTGTATATTTTTGTCTGCTTAAATCGCATTTAAAAGTGTGGGAATTTTTATTAAGGTGGAGATTTTATTTACAAGAACAAGGTACACTTTTTAATAATAATAAAAAGAAAACACTTGTAAAAACAAGCCTTTTAAAAAAAAACAAAAAAACAAAATAAGCGAAAACGCGCAAACACCGCGTTTGGAACTGCGAAAACTAAAGTTCCAAACTGGCTCATATCAGCCGTTCTAGATCGGGCATGCGCACAAGCGAACTTCACTAAGAATGTGTAACTGTGAATTTCGCAGCTCCAAGCAAAGTTTTGCTTTTATGCTTATATGAGTATGGGGACAATTATCGATATTAAGTTTCAGGATTATATATATATATATATATATATATATATATATATATATATATATATATATATATATATATATATATATATATAATATGATATATTATCACATAGAAAGAAAAAAATAAACGTATTCTTTTTAACGTGTATCGATAATAATGAGTAGAAATGACTTGGGGGTGCTGCTGCAGTTCCACAGCTCTAGGCACGAGCCGTCCACTGGGTATTATTGTAAGTTACCCGCCCCTTGTGCCGTTGCCTTCCTTCCCTCCTTCTTTTTTGTGTGTGTATGTCATCATAACCTAGCACCACACCAAATAAGTGAGGAGGATCAAGGAGGATGGAAAGACCGAAGAGAAAAAGCACTAGCCAAACCCTCACTGGATGAGTGCATCCCGAATTCCAGTGAAGACCAATAGTCGTTGCCAATGCGAAATCGATGGTAAGCGGCTGTTGCAATAACGCAAATTCATCTGCAAAGTTATCGAAAATGGTAGAGAGTACTGGAACTCTGAGGAGACTTGTTGTCGCTCAGACTCCAGATAACATTAAACAAACTCAGACTCCAGATAACACTAAACAAAGAAACATTTGAATATGGCTTGTGTGACTACTCCTATTGAGTAAAATAATGAATAATATATTGTGTTTTAAATATCAAATGAATAATATATTGTGTTTTAAATATCAAATGAATAATATATAGTGTTTTAAATATCAAATGAATAATATATTGTGTTTTAAATATCAAATGAATAATATATAGTGTTTTAAATATCAAATGAATAATATATAGTGTTTTAAATATCAAATGAATAATATATAGTGTTTTAAATATCAAATGAATAATATATAGTGTTTTAAATATCAAATGAATAATATATAGTGTTTTAAATATCAAATGAATAATATATAGTGTTTTAAATATCAAATGAATAATATATAGTGTTTTAAATATCAAATGAATAATATATAGTGTTTTAAATATCAAATGAATAATATATAGTGTTTTAAATATCAAATGAATAATATATAGTGTTTTAAATATCAAACGAATAATATATGGTGTTTTAAATATCAAATGAATAATATATGGTGTTTTAAATATCAAATGAATAATATATAGTGTTTTAAATATCAAATGAATAATATATGGTGTTTTAAATATCAAATGAATAATATATGGTGTTTTAAATATCAAATGAATAATATATAGTGCTTTAAATATCAAATGAATAATATATAGTGCTTTAAATATCAAATGAATAATATATAGTGCTTTAAATATCAAATGAATAATATATGGTGTTTTAAATATCAAATGAATAATATATAGTGCTTTAAATATCAAATGAATAATATATAGTGTTTTAAATATCAAATGAATAATATATAGTGTTTTAAATATCAAATGAATAATATACAGTGCTTTAAATATCAAATGAATAATATACAGTGCTTTAAATATCAAATGAATAATATATAGTGTTTTAAATATCAAATGAATAATATATAGTGCTTTAAATATCAAATGAATAATATATAGTGTTTTAAATATCAAATGAATAATATATAGTGTTTTAAATATCAAATGAATAATATATGGTGTTTTAAATATCAAATGAATAATATATGGTGCTTTAAATATCAAATGAATAATATATAGTGCTTTAAATATCAAATGAATAATATATGGTGTTTTAAATATCAAATGAATAATATATAGTGTTTTAAATATCAAATGAATAATATATAGTGTTTTAAATATCAAATGAATAATATATGGTGTTTTAAATATCAAATGAATAATATATAGTGTTTTAAATATCAAATGAATAATATATAGTGTTTTAAATATCAAATGAATAATATATGGTGTTTTAAATATCAAATGAATAATATATAGTGTTTTAAATATCAAATGAATAATATATAGTGTTTTAAATATCAAATGAATAATATACAGTGCTTTAAATATCAAATGAATAATATATAGTGTTTTAAATATCAAATGAATAATATATACTGCTTTAAATATCAAATGAATAATATATAGTGTTTTAAATATCAAATGAATAATATATAGTGTTTTAAATATCAAATGAATAATATATGGTGTTTTAAATATCAAATGAATAATATATGGTGCTTTAAATATCAAATGAATAATATATAGTGCTTTAAATATCAAATGAATAATATATGGTGTTTTAAATATCAAATGAATAATATACAGTGCTTTAAATATCAAATGAATAATATACAGTGCTTTAAATATCAAATGAATAATATATAGTGTTTTAAATATCAAATGAATAATATATGGTGTTTTAAATATCAAATGAATAATATATAGTGTTTTAAATATCAAATGAATAATATATAGTGCTTTAAATATCAAATGAATAATATATAGTGTTTTAAATATCAAATGAATAATATATAGTGTTTTAAATATCAAATGAATAATATATGGTGTTTTAAATATCAAATGAATAATATATGGTGCTTAAAATATCAAATGAATAATATACAGTGCTTTAAATATCAAATGAATAATATATAGTGTTTTAAATATCAAATGAATAATATATGGTGTTTTAAATATCAAATGAATAATATATAGTGTTTTAAATATCAAATGAATAATATATAGTGTTTTAAATATCAAATGAATAATATATGGTGTTTTAAATATCAAATGAATAATATATAGTGTTTTAAATATCAAATGAATAATATATAGTGTTTTAAATATCAGATGAATAAATAATAAATCAATAAAATATAAAATAACAACGAGAACCGAAAAAATTACAGGTTAAAATAATAAAATATTAAAAGACTTTGAATATGAATAAGCTATATGATAGTAAACATATCATAAGAATTTAAATCAATTCCAATTAATTAATTAAGAATTCCAATTAAATAAGTTCAATCGAGTATTAAAGTAAAAATAGTAGTAATACTCTATAAGCAACATATAGGATAATGATAATTTTGATAATTAATCTAAGCTTAAAATATTAAATATTAATTATAGTCAGGATAATAATTAAATAAGACATGTTATTATAAGTAAACACGTAAATAGACAAATATAAGATATAAAATAATATCATAACCAAAGAATTAAATGATTTATATATACGCATACACAGTGAAGCTGACTAATCAGATCTCATAAAAAGCGTTGTATCAGCAGCAGATGAGAAAAAGTATAAAAAGGCTGCATTTTTTTAATCCAGACCTGCAAATTCAACAGCAAATTTTTCTTCTCAAATCCCTGCTGGACAGAACGAATTTTGCACTACTGCTATGACTACAGTTAAAAGCACCAGTTCCACTTTTTCTTTCAATAGTATGACAGCAATAACTACCCATCATCATCATCATCATCACCACCACCACCACCACCATTATTATTATTATTTGCAGCTTGTTTTACGGCCAGCCAAAGTTCTTACAGCGGCTACGTCAAAAGAAACAGCTCTCAGTAAAAAGACTAAAGATCATTTCAGCCAGGATAAGAATCACCATTATCCTATGGTAACGACCCATCATATTTCCTGTCGACTTACTTTTTAGTAATAATCACATATTTATTTCTTTAAAATAAATGCCATCTTAATATTTGTTATGCCTCTTTTGTCATTATTGCCGATATTTTTTTCCTTTACTTGGGATTCACCACTTATAAAGGCCCGAAGACCACTCGAGGATAAGGGTTAATGAATGAAAGTTGGTAGTGTAGTAATCGTTAATGGTGTAAATTAGGCAGAATTTTATTATTTATGGGGACGGCTTGATAAGAATTTGTTTACATTAGATTTGAAGGCTACTATTTTGTATTCAACTGGGAAGAAGGCCAGCAGAACCGTGTATTACAAACGGGCAGACTGTTCACCCAGCATCAGCCCTTGCAACAAGTTCATTTTAACCAAAAATAAACATTGTCCAGAGTAAAAGAAGGAAACAATCGCGGAAACTTACCGAATATTTATCAGCTTTACATTGCAAATTTACAATCATTCCGTCTGCTTTCTCCTGCAAAAGTAAATTCGAATATTAGATATTGCAACGATATATATATATATATATATATATATATATATATATATATATATATATATATATATATATATATATATAAAGTTAGCATATTATTTATACCAGTTCGAAAACATCACAAATAGAAGCATCCGCTAGTAAAATGTTTAAACATGTAAATATATATATATATATATTGTAAATATATATTGTATGTAATATATTTATATATATATATATATATATATATATATATATATATTGTAAATAAATATATATTGTATGTAATATATATATATTGTAAATATATATATATTGTAAATATATATTGCATGTAATATATATATTGTAAATATATATTGTATGTAATATATATATATATAGTAAATAAATATATATTGTATGTAATATATATATATTGTAAATATATATATATTGTAAATATATATATTGTATGTAATATATATATATATATATTGTAAATATATATTGTATGTAATATATATATATATATATATATATATTTCTGTAGAAATATATTTTTTTATAATATATACTAATCCTTATTTAAGAAGCTCAATGTAATTACACAGCAATATAGATAATAAATGACAAAAAACTATATTCCAAAAGTCATGATGTTGACCATCTTATAATTTATTCCTTTAATCCTTTAAAAGAATTGTGTAAGTCAACTGAATTAAAGATATAAATAGTAAGATGGTCAAAATCATGAATTTTGGAAAATAGTTTTTTGTCATTTATTCTCTTTCTCACCCCCCCTCTCTCTCTCTCTCTCTCTCTCTCTCTCTCTATATATATATATATATATATATATATATATTTTGCTATAACAAAATCAAGATATCAAGGAATAGATTGATAGCAACAAATAGCGTATTTCATCGTTAGTTACAATTGTTTCAAGACTATTCGGACAAATTCAAACTTTATGTCGTTTGAAAATTTTCATAAGAACGGTCTTTCATCAGACGCATTGAAGAAAAATCACTTTAACAATAAACAATATGGAATCCATTTTCCTTATAAGGAAAAACATGAGAAAATAGTTTACCTACATTTCATCCTTCCAAAGTCTTTAATCCTGGGATGAGTCATATCAAAAACTAAAAAAATTGTACTTGATGTCTCGTTTCAAAACACTCAAGGATGAGTGGAGTGATCTTGGGTAAAAAGTATCACCCACCTTCTCAAAAAAAAGAAATAAATAAAAATAAAGCTTATGTTCAGTAACCAATGAAAAAGTCACCTTCGTGTCTGCTCAACTCTGGTCAAGCACTTTACGAGTACAAAATAAATAAATAAAATACGGATTAGTGAGCAAAAAAAAAAAAAAAAAATTTTAATTTAGACAAAAAATAATTAAATAACACAATTAATAGTTTCCCTCACTCCATCACAAAAACAGGAATAATTTTAATAAATTCAAATAATTTTTATTCCGTTTGCTGTAGAGATATTTATTCACTACAACATAACCTCAAAATTCACTTCCTAGTCCACACGAATTTTCTCCAAATATTTTATAGAAAAAATTAAATCACCGTGTAGAAGTTTTACTTAACAAGTAATATTTACCATTGTTAAAAAAATTAAAGTAGGGTCACCTCACGAAGTCTCATTGACTGAAACAGATGGCTGTTTGTAGCGACCAAATGTAACTGTCTCCAATATATATATATATATATATATATATTTAAATTGTAATTCAATGAATTTCAAAAAACTCTCATTGAAATGAAATGAAGTGGTTGAGTTTCATATCAAAGAATTTTTATTATTCTAAGCAAGACAAAGAATGTTTTAGAAAGTTTATCTCCTTAACCTATAGGGTTTCGATGTCTACCATCTCATCAGAGGAGTGAAAATATTAGCAAATAGTTATAAAGGTATGCACCCTATTTGCTAAAGTCAGTGAGACATGGAAAGTCAAAGTGAAAACATTATATTTATCAGAAGTTCTGTGGCAGGAGTATTCGTAGAAAAAGGATATGACTGTTTTTGTTGATCCAACTTGTTTGGTAAAATCCATATTATATTAAGCTCCCTTCAAACAAGGTTGAGCTTTTCTATCCCTTCTAAATATGTTTGACAAAGAATGCTTACTACTTTCTGCTAAAAATATAAAAATATACCAATTCCCTCTAAAAGTTCATACATACATAAGCTTGTTCAGTCCATCAACAAATTTCTTATAAATGTCAGATGGAAAGCCTACCACTTTGACCAAAACACCAACAAGAAAAGCACAACAAAAAAACTAGTTCAACATCCTGAAACATTCAAAATAGGCCTCCAAGTTAACTCTAATCGTGAACAGAAGAAACTACAAAGAACTGCGGCAAAATTCTACGGGCTTAAAACAAATCAGCACCCTATGTTTAACCCAGAGCTTGAACATTTTGAAAACATGCTAATTGACTTAGTCAAAAACATAAAGTTTAAGAATAACTGGTATACACCTAACAGTACTACTAAGAAAATCAATAACTTTGCGAAAAAAGTCAGTAAAAGTTCACATATATTTGTTCCAGCCGATAAGACCAAAAACTATTATAAACTAGAATACAGCAATTATAAGAAATTTATATACAAAGAATTAAACAAATCCTATAAACCTGCCCCCGAAAACAAAATAGATGAAATCAACTTAGAAGCTAAAAACTTACTTAACATTATGAATATCCACGAACATACAGAAATTGTCACTCCTGGCACTCCCAGATTTACACTGAAAGACCACAAAGAAAACTTCCACGAGAACCCTTCAATTAGACTTATTTGTCCATCTAGGTCGGACATTGGTCTAGTAAGCAAGAAAATCTTAGATAGAATCATACCTTCCATCAGAAACAAAGTTAAATTCCCACTCTGGCAATGTACGGACTCAGTTATAAACTGGTTCTTAAAACTAAAGGATAAGCAACAAATAAGCTTTATCACCTTCGATATAAATAATTACTATCACTCAATCTCCCCAATACTATTAAATAAGGCACTAATATTTGCAAAAAAGCATTCGGACATAACGGATTTAGAGATTAAATTAATCTTATTAGCCAGACGATCCCTAATAAATTTTGAAGGTAAATATTGGACAAGAAAAGATACCCCTAATGACTTCGACATAATAATGGGATCCTCCGATAGTGCACAAGTAACTGATTTAGTGGGTCTTTATTTATTAAAAGAAATTAGTATAGAATTCAGCAACATGCAAGGGGGGCTATACAGGGATGACGCATTATTCGTCACCCCCGCAAGACCAAGACAATACAACAACACTATCAAAAAACTGCATGAATTTTTCAAAAACTTTGGATTAACTATAGATGTCGACACAAATAAAAAAACTTCCAACTTCTTAGACGTATCTTTAAATCTATGTAATGAATCTTACACCCCGTACCATAAACCAAATCTAAACCTATTTTATGTACACAAACAATCTAATCACCCAAAGTCAATAATCAAATCAATAGTTCCATCTATCTCCAAAAGAATATCAAATCTATCAGCAGACAAAAAAGCTTTTGACCAGGTATCGACATTCTACAATAATGCTTTAAGGAATTCAGGATATAAGGAACGCATAGAATATAACACAAAACACTCTTTAGCGAGAAAACTACACTCAGTAATTACACATAATATGACAATAAAAAATAACAACAACAGAATAAGCCAAAATAATATGACAATAAAAAATAACAACAACAAAATAAGCCAAAATGTCCCGAACAATACAAATTTCCTCACTAAATACGCAGCCACCAGCCCAATCCCAAATCAAAAACAATTTAATAAGAAGAGAAAAGTAAGACGTAAGAATGCCATTTGGTTCAACCCTCCTTTCAGCTCCAATGTAAAAACTAATATTCCAAAAGAATTTTTCAGAATAGTGGAAAAATCCTTTAAATACCCTCATAAGTATAGTACCATATTAAACAAAAACTCCATAAAAATATCATACTCCACAATGCCTAATCTAGCACAGACAATAATTTCAACAAATAATAGGAAAATTAAAAAAGCGCTGGATATACCAGTTGACCTAATACCTAGTAACAAATGTAACTGCCTAAATAAAAATGAATGCCCCCTCAATAACGATTGCATACACAAGGACGTAGTATACGCCTGCACAGTCACGCAACTACCAAAACATAAAAACAACCAATCAAACGATGAAAACAATGAATATAGTCGAAGCGTTCAGAACGCAAACATATATAGGGAAACATATAGCGAGGGCTCGAATAATAATAACAGCAGAAACAACAGCCAAGCTAACGTATCCAATAATATAATTCCCAGTGAAGACCAATTTAGTACTAACCAGAACCAAGGCTATGAATCCCCATACCCCATCTCTGCCCAGCCCCCCAATATAGGACTCAATAGAAATGGGACCGATGAACAAATAAACAGTAATAAAACAAGGAAAACATTCACGTATATAGGTGCATCATCAAGCTTAATAAAAATAAGAATCTCAAACCACCTAC
The DNA here is from genome assembly GCF_053919585.1 of Euprymna scolopes. Classification (NCBI taxonomy): domain Eukaryota; kingdom Metazoa; phylum Mollusca; class Cephalopoda; order Sepiida; family Sepiolidae; genus Euprymna; species Euprymna scolopes. Next base: position 83,830,412 of record NC_136503.1, on the reverse strand, counting down.
ATTCCTTCAAAAATGAAAGATCTCAAAACAATGATAATAATAGCACATCTTTAACCAAATTAATCAACAGCCTAGAGGACAAGAAAATTCCATATTCAATTAAATGGAGAATACTGAATAAATCTAGATCATATGCCCCAGGGGATAAGTGTTGCAATCTTTGTATATCCGAGGCAGTTAACATCATAACCTTCAATAAACCCATAATTAATACCAAGAACGAGCTAGTGTCTAGATGTAAACACAAGAAAAAATTTAAATACAGTAATCTTAAAATAAAATAACATACACTCTCTGTACAAATGAGAAATAGGTAAAAATAAAAAAGTACTAAATACACACCGGTCTTGACTAAAATCTAAACACTTACTTTACTAATAATAAAATAATGTTCATTTCTAAAGATAGTTTCTTAATAACCTGTTTTTAACACATAAATAACTTTTTCTGTTTGTGTATATGCACATGTTAAGTAGAACCTTACTATAAGAACATTGAAATACTACACTTTAAATCTCCTACACGTAATTGGCACTCATTATAATAGTATTTCCAAAAGCATGTAGATTCCCATTTAAAGAATTTATAATTCCGCACCCATCTGCTAACCAGAAAAGGAGTAAAAATTCCCCATTGCAAGGTAATCTCCAGATCCGTACGTATAAACAAGAAAGAACTATACTCATTGATGCGTCATCCCTGTTGCTACTAGGTTAATCAAATTCTATAACCATAGTCACACAATCCCACTTTTTTCATCTTATTAATGTTAAATTAGCAGAGGAGGGTTAAAAAATTATAACAAAATTTAAAAAATAAAAAATGTCATTGATAAACTTAGGTAAGTTACATACACTAATTATTCCTATAATTTATAGTGTTAAATAAGTGCATGAATTTTTATTTCTAAATACATTTTTTGTATATATGAGGGCATATCTGTCTATATATGATACACCTGTTATTTGTGGGTATATATGGGCTTAGATGTAAGTATACATAGAATAAGTGAGCGTATGTGTGTATTAACCGTATGGTTGCGAATATGTATAAAAATATATATATTGTACACGTTCATGCATGTGTACGTGTGTGTGTATGTATATGTTATGTGTGGGTATATATATATATGTATGTATGTATGTATATATATATATATATATATATATATATATATGTATATATATGTATATGTATATGTGTGTATGTATGTATGTGTGTGTATGTATATGTATTAATAATGCAGTTATAGAAAATTTCCCCGGTTAAATAGTATTAAATAGCATAAGGTTATGGATATACTGATTTTAAACTTTTTCTGTAAGGTATTATCATTACTTTATTACCTTTGTTTTAACTTACTTAGCATTGAACTATTACCGTAATGACCATAAAATAAAGATAAAACGTTCCATTAATAATATTAGAATTAATTTCACAATTAGCTAAATAAACATTAGTATATTCTAAACTCTATGCCAATCCTCTTTCTAAGGGAAATATAGATAAGTATAAAATTAATAATAATTAGCACCTCATGCGCAGTACTTATAACTTGAGTTGACAGAACAAATACGATTTAAATTGACAATGAGGCTTGAGATTAAACTAGGAAAAATCAGGAAAAAAAGAATTATTCCATTTACGGTTTAGGCCCATCTCTTTGTTTTAGTTTGTTTTGGTTTTTGTCTTTATATCTATATTATTCTTATTCCTCCTCCTTTCTTCCCCCCACCCCGAACCAAGTCCCTATATCTTGTACACGACCTGACCTCAATTAAGCGACCGGTCAAACTTTATGATTCTTAGATTCTACTTGAAGAGATATCTATTTTTATAGAGATGTATGTATGTTTAGGTGTGTGTATATGTGTATATGTATATATATGTTTATATATATATGTGTATATATGTGTATATATGTGTATGTGTATTACATATGTATATTGTGTGTGAGGGTTGAGTTTGTATATGTGTGTTCATGTGTATATTAGGATGAATATGCACAAAATTGTCTCACCCCACCTCCTGCCACTTACCATTGCCTACTCTCCCTAACACTTCCCCCCCCCCCCGCTAAAATAATATAAGCTTCCAATGAAAAGGCTTCCACCAGACTTTGAAATTATTTTCGGCTGACCCAAGACAAATTTAAACAAGCACTAGCCCGATTCGGATATATACACAGCTATGCGGATTACCCAGGATATAACTTGGAAACTATTACCAAACAGATGTAAAGAACATATAATATGGATTTTACCAAACAAGTTGGATCAACAAAAACAGTCATATCCTTTTTCTACGAATACTCCTGCCACAGAACTTCTGATAAATATAATGTTTTCACTTTGACTTTCCATGTCTCACTGACTTTAGCAAATAGGGTGCATACCTTTATAACTATTTGCTAATATTTTCACTCCTCTGATGAGATGGTAGACATCGAAACCCTATAGGTTAAGGAGATAAACTTTCTAAAACATTCTTTGTCTTGCTTAGAATAATAAAAATTCTTTGATATGAAACTCAACCACTTCATTTCATTTCAATGAGAGTTTTTTGAAATTCATTGAATTACAATTTAATTTATTTGCTCTATCTTGAATATCGAGCAATTCTCGTTTAGATGGGATAACTTATAGAATATTACTGCCAGTAATATTTTGTAAACCTACAATCTCACGTTTACATAACCACTGATTGTTAAATAAAAACTACTCCGAAGTATATATATATATATATATATATATGTGTGTGTGTGTGTGTGTGTGTGTGTGTGTGTGTATAGTAAGTTATAAAATATATATGGCGATTAAGCTACACTGAATATTCCGTGTTTCATCCACTCTAGGATTCTTCAAGCTGAAGAATCCTAGAGTGGATGAAACGCGGAATATTCAGTGTAGCTTAATCGCCATATATATTTTAGAATTACTAACTAGCTCTACCTACGTATTGAGTACTGTTGAAGTAATATACTTAGTTTACGCATGGATTTATACTTTCGTATATTAATTTTATGTGAGTAAATGAAGTAGTTATATATATATATATATATATATATATATATATATATATATATATATATATATATATATATATATCATTCTAAAACGGTTGTGCTAGTTTTACTCATTTAAAACTGCTAAGTGTTAGTTTTACTTATTTAAAACTGCTTTAAAAATTCATCGTTCACTCATTTTGAAACCAAATTTCAAACAATTTTTACAGTTCATAAGTCACTTTTTCAACAAAATTTATAATAAAATTATTGGTATATAAAAAAGTTCTCAGAATCTGTAAACAAATGGAGACCGTTTCTTTTGATTGGCTGTTAGTTACCATAGAAACTTCTTAAACCTTCAGCCAGAGGAACTTCTTGTGTTTCTAGCCCCGAATGGTTTTCCGATAGACATTCAGCCAGAAGAGTTCCTTGGTTTTCAAGCCCTGACTGGTCTTCCAATGAACATTCAGCCAGACGAGCTTCTTGTGTTTACAGCTTCGATTGGTCTTTCTATAAACATTTAGCCAGAGTAGCTTCTTGTGTATCAAGGCCCGACTGGTCTTCTGATGAATATTAAGCCAGAATAGCTTCTTGTGTTTCAAGCACCAATTGGTCTTCCGATGAATATTGAGCCAGATGAGATTTTTGCTTTTGAAGCCCCAACTGGTCTTTCTATGAACAGTCAGCCAAAGGAGCTACTTGTGTTTCAAGCCCCCGCTAGTCTTCATGTGAACATTCAACCAGAGAAGCTTCTAGTGTTTCAAACCCCGACTAGTCTTTCTGTAAACATTCAACCAGGGGAGCTTTCTTGTGTTTATAACCCTGACTGGTCTTCTGTTAAAAATTCAGCCAAAGGGGCGGCTTGTTTTTGAAGCCCCGACTGGTCTTCCGATTAATATTTAGCCAAAGGTGCTTTCTTGTGTTTCAAGCTCTAACTGGTCTTTCGATGGACATTCAGCCAGACGAGTTTTTTGCGTTTCAAGCCTGGACTGGTTTTCCGATGAACATTCAGCAGAGGAGCTTTTTGTGTTTTAAGCCCCGACTGGTCTTCCGATGACCATTCTACCAGAATATATATATATATGTGTGTGTGTGTGTGTGTGTGTGTGTGTGTGTATGTGTTATTTTATTTAATTATATGTATATAACATACATAATAATTATTAATTTAGACTTACACACTAGTGTTTCATGCTTACGCAAACACCAGTGTAAGGTAACAATTCCTATTAGTAATAAATATGTATACGTTTTTTACTGAATTATATATATATATATATAATACTTATTAGTTTAAACCTACATACACTAGTGCTTCATGCTTACGTAATTATCAATGTAAGGTAATAATTCCTGCCGGTAGTATATATATATATATATATATATATATATATATATATATATATGTATGTATGTATGTATATATATAGGGTTTTTAATTTTATGATATATGCATATATTTATATAATACTTATTGGTTTAGACATATATACACTAGTTTTTCATGCTTAGGTATTAATCAGCGTAGGGTAAAATTCCTGCCAGTTATATAAGATTATTCTGAACACAAAAAAGAAAGTAGTATTACAAAGCAAAGCCTGGAAAAATCATGGATTACATAGAAAAATGCGAGCATGAAAGTAATATGGTTAAGATTAAACGTTGTTAAAACTGAAAAGAAAAAAAAACAAGATATTCTAGTAAAAATATAATAAATTGATAACTTAAAATAGTGCAAGTATATAGAATCAATATAATCTAAATATATTTTTGTATGACTTGTTACTTTTAAAAAATAAATTGACAATACAGTTGATTGGTTGAATTCGGCGGGACATAACGACCGAACGATTGCTGCCTGTATGAAAAGAACGCACACAAACGCAAGTCTACACACATAAAAATATACGACGAAATTAACAGATATGTAAAGAAGGATATGCGAACCTTAAGCACATCGTAATCCAAAACTTTGGCTGTAATGAGGTAGAAGGAAGTATTTCTTTTCATCAGTTCGAAATAGCCAGGCGGGAATTGCGACTGAATTGTCCAGTTCTGATTAGCAGTGTAATTGATCTTGAGCAGCATTGAACCTGAATTGACAATAAAATAAGAATAAATTAAAACGCATGGGAAAGTCGTTTTCTTTTAACACGACTATATTACAATTAAAACGACTTAATGTTTTTAAGAAATTTCAAAGCATAGTTTTTACAACGACTTTTTAAATCAATTTTACAACATAATTTTTGTACGACTTAATGTTTTTTTAATTAATTTTACAACATAATTTTTTACGACTTAATGTTTTTTTTAATTAATTTTACAACATAATTTTTTACGACTTAATGTTTTTTTAATTAATTTTACAACATAATTTTTTACGACTTAATGTTTTTTTAATTAAATTTACAACATAATTTTTTACGACTTAATGTTTTTTTAATTAATTTTACAACATAATTTTTTACGACTTACTGTTTTTTTAATTAATTTTACAACATAATTTTTTACAACGATTTAATGTTTTTTAATCAAATTTACAACATAATTTTTATAAATGCTGCTGCGTATTTGGATATCGAATTAATGCCTATATCAAATAATAATTAGTTAAAATTAATTAGTAATATTTATGTAATGGTTGCTGAATGCATAATTATGTCATATCTAGTAATAATTAGTTAAATGAATGAGTAATACTTAGTTACCAATTTGTGCATAAATAATTACTTAATAATTAGTAATAATCAAAATGAATTCTGAATGATTAATTTAGTAATGAATAATCAACTATCTAGTGATAATTAATTACAATTAGTACTATTAATGTAATGGTTATAGAATGTAAAATTAATTCACAACTAGTACTAAGTAATTAAAATTAATTGATTATATTTTTTTATTTTAGTAATAATTAGTTAAATGAATTAGGAATACTTAGTTACCAATTTGTGCATAAATAATTACTTAATAATTAGTAATAATCAAAATGAATTCTGAATGATTAATTTAGTAATAAATAATCAACTATCCAGTGATAATTAATTATAATTAGTAATATTAATGTAATGGTTATAGAATGTAAAATTAATTCACAATTAGTACTAATTAGTTAAAATTAATTGATAATATTTTGTTAATAATCAGTGCAAAAATAATTACTTAATAACTAGTTTTAGTTAGTTAATATAAATCAGGAATAAGTAAATAAATAATCATCTATCTAACCATAATTAGCTACAATTAACTTATTAGTTAAGCAATGTAATAATTAGTTTAGTTAATAACTAATTTCTACAGATCAATATATTATTAGAAGAATAATAACTAATCATTAATTACTAATTTAAAATAAAATAAAAAATCAATTAATAAATAAAATATATCCGATTCATCTAAAATATCATAAAATATTCATAAGAAAACTTAAGTGAATAATAAATAAATACCATTTAATATTTAATAATATATGAGTTAAAAAGCATAATCATATAAGACATTCATAAATAGTATAAAAATGAATGTAGTAGAAATAATATATTTTTATATATTTTATTTAATTAATAAATTTTTTTGGATAAAATAAATTTCAATAACCTCAGAAAATAATAAAAATGAAAGAAACGACTTCGAGTCTACACCGGTTTATTTCTGACTCTTTGACATCTGTAAATAAGCAGATAATAAACTCGTTTTTTTTTTTTTTTTTTTTTTTTTTCGCAAGGTCGATTTTAAATAAAAAGGAAATATTTATTTTTTTCTGGCGTCCTTCAAGTCCACTTTTTCTACCTTCCTTATCTTTATGAGAGGCAACATACTTTGCAACATTTGGTTTCCATTTTTTTTAGAAGGAATAGATTTCTCCATCCTGGATCTTATTAATATTAAGTCTTATATTTCCTGCTATTGTATGTGGAATCTAAAAAAAAATATATATAACTGTAAATATTAATACGTCAAATTAGTCTTCGATTGTTTTTTTTTTCATTCTTTTTATCACCATTTTGGTTTTCTGCATTGACCCAGCCTTCATAATATCTATATATTTATTTACCAGCAATTCTAAATAAGTGTGTTGATATTTATGAAGGTTGATAGCAATGCAGAAAACCGGAATGGTGAAAAAAAGAACGAACAAAAACAACCAAGAAGAATGTTTGAGGTATTAATCTCAATAATTAACTATTTTTTTTCAATAAGTTATGACAAGTTTTAATAATAAATAGGTTTTAATAATAAATAATAGTGTACCTAGCATATATATATATATATATATATATATATATATATATATATATATATAATCAAAATAATAATAATAATAAATATTATAAGCTCTATTTCCTATTTGGTTTTATCGAGCTTTTATATCTGGCTGAGATAATTTTATAAATATTAATTCTTTAATATTTATAATTTACTTTAATTTTACCATTTTGGATCATTTTGGTAAATACAATTGTAATTTTCATTTTTATATATATATATATATATATATATATATATATATATATATATATATATATATATATATGTGTGTGTGTGTGTGTGTGTGTTTAAATTTTATTATATCATATATATTTATATAATACCTATTTATTTAGACCTATATAATTAGATCTAAATTAATTAGTTTAAATTAGTAACATTTAAGTAATAATTATTTCAATTAAAAATAATAATTAGTAAAAGTAATTAAACGACTTAGTACCTTCCTTCAATAGTTTATGAATAAATAAATAGTTAATAACTAATAAAAACTTGTTAAAATGAAATAGTAATTACTGAATAAGTAGAAACAATTAATTAAAATTAATTACTAACCACTTGTTTAGTTAATAAATAATTATCTACCTAGTAATAATTAATTAAATCATTGCTTGGTATTTATGTAATAAATGTTTAATTAACAAATAATTGTTAATAACTAGTAATACGGAGTTAAATGAATTAGTACACTTAGTTTAATTGATGAAATATAACGATCTAGTAATAATTAAAATTAATTTTTATATTTATGTAATAATTAGTTTCGCTATAAATAATTATTTACATCGAGCAATAATTTTATAATTAATTAAAATGTATTACTAATATTTAGTGACTAATTGTATAATTATTACACCATAAGAAAAAATCAGTTAAAATTAATGAGTGATATCTAATTAATTATTAGTCAGCACATAGAAATTACTTAATGGCATGTAACAGATAATTCAAATGAATTTGGAATAATTAGTTTAGTAGATAAATAATTAGATATCTAATAATAATTAATTACAATTAATTAGCAATATTTATGTAATAGTTACTTTCGTAAATAAATAATTACGTATTAGTCGCTTAATTATTTAGTAATACTTAGCTAATGATCAATTAGTTAATTACTTGGAATAAATATTAAAAATGAAATAGTAATATTTAGTCAGTGAAAAATTATTACTTAATAACTCGTACCAATTAGTTAAAATTCATTAATAATTACTTATGTTAATAAATAATGAGCTAATTAGTGATAATTAGTTAAAGTGATTGGTAATATTAAGATAATGATTACTTTTATTAAAATATTCATAACAATTAACGATTAGTTAATATAAATTAGTAATATTAGGAAATAATTAAATAATTATTTAACAAGTAGTTACTAATTAGTTGAAATGGATTACAAATGTCTAGATTTGTAAATAAATACTTTCTTATTAATTAATAAAAATTAGTTAATATTATTTTTAATGTGTATCCAATAATTAGTTCATAAATTATTACTTAATAACAAATAATAATTAGTTAAAATGAAAAAGTAAAATTTACCTAATAATTAGTTAGTGAAAAATAATTACTTTATAATTAGTATTAATTAATTAACAATAATTTTTTAATAAGTAATTAAATAATAATCATTTTTAATAAGTAATTCATTTGTAATAATTTAATAAGTGTAATATTTTTCGTAAAGAAAGAAATGTGACACCAATAAAACTTATTTAATTCGTTTTGATTCTGAAATAATTTGTCAAATTAAACATGTCATTAACTTCGCCATCCAACATGGCGATTCTTTGAAAGGAGAATTCTTATCGGCAGCTCAATCTTACCATTGGCAACATTTTCAGTCACGGTTACTGAAGAAGCAGGAACTTCACATGGGTCAGTAAAAACTATAAAGATATAAAAAGAAACGAATCATGTTTTTTTTTTTAAATTTAAATCAAGAGTTTTGAGATACCGGTGTGGAGTACAAATCATCCCTATTTGAGAACTAAGTGGAATCAACTCGTCCTATGAATACCACTGGTTTCAGACACTAAATGGAGACATTCATACTATGTTTAACCGCATGCTACGAATACGTTCCTCTCATACGACTTTAGTGGCCCCTGCATTCTTTATGATAAATTCATATTATATTTATACACTTTACACTACTTGTAGTTTTCTTTTATTTGTGACCCCTAGCACGGGTCTACAACAGATACTCGGCCAAAGAAATCTGAAAAAAAAAAAAAAAAAAAAAAATTCCAAATGAGAAAAATGTTTGTTTTCAATAATCTTGTAAAAAGGTTACTTGAGATGCACATGTGCAGGATTGTTTCCCTTAGTTTTTTCCCACGAAATATGCCAGAGTATCCAAACTTCTCATCGATGCACGTCTCTTATGGATACAGAATTTCTAGATTATTCCTATATCTAAAGATAAAACAAGAACTAATGTCTTTTATGTTTTGTATTATATAACATTGTTGTTCGTTATAAATGCTAACAATAAATGTGTTAATTGTATTTGGTTTTAGTTGTTTATATCATTCGTTCTGATGATGGATTTGCTTGGAATATATCTTTCATACGGGCCTGTGGTATAAAAATAACGTCATATTCTAAAACTCAGATGAAATTACTTATTCTGCAAAAATGAAAAGACATAAAACAACTCATTGTTGACCGAAATGAAACAATAATCTTGTTGGGGTAACCTTTACTCCTGACCTGAAATGGGAAACTTATATCAAATCTGTTGCCAAGGTCGCCGGAAAAATGGTTGCGTCATTTTGACGCAATCCTGTACTTGTATAAAAGCAAGAGACGTCCTAAAATGGATTAACATTGCCATATATGGGCATGAACTGCTCGGAGTACCTATCTTGCCTTGACAAAGTTCAAAACCGGCTTCGAAATCTAGTAGGTGATGCTCTTTTTTCTTCCCTGCAACCTCTTTCCCACAAAAGAGATTTTGCGAGTCTTTCTCTGCTTTGTAGTTATTTTCACAAGTGCTCGTCTATGCTTCAGTCTATGGTCACCCCTTTGCCAAACTTTCACAAAAAGCACTCGTCTATCTACAACAACTATCAACAGTTTTTCCACACTCTCTCTCTCTACCTAAATCTAAAAGAAAATTCCGTGAACAAAGCTTCTTTCTTAGAACTGCCTATCTGTGGAACTCTGTTTCGCTGGCCTGTTTTTCAGCTGACTACAATATGGTCATCGGCTGTTGCAATAACACGGAGCCATTTGCTCTGGTTATCGAAAGAGGTGGAGAGCACAGGAAATTCGGGGATACTTGTCACTCAGACTCCAGAGAATACCACAGGTTATTTGTCAGTAAATAATCGCTGGTGATGGCCTCAATGAAAACTCCTAGTGAGTATAATAATAATAATAATAATAATAATAATAATAATAATAATAATAATAATAATCTCATAAAATTAAGAGCAGAGAAATGAAAAGCCAGATCTCAGCTAAGTACAACAATAGATTAAGGGTTATTCTTAAATCACACATCCACAGTCGGAATACAATACGATACATCGAATGATAGTCACTACTCTAGCATTGATGGCATATATGTCATCAATGCTAGAGTAGTGGCTATCATTCGATGTATCGCTGGTGTACTTGACTGGAATGTTAATAAATTAAAGTGTTTCTAATTTATTGGGTCTTTTGTTAAGAAGGGGGTGTAGATTCGTTGTCTCTACCTAGAAAAGTAGGTGATCGAGACTTACTTAGTGCTGAAGATGTGGTAGATATAGAGGAAGGACGCCTAACTAAATATATTTCTGACCATAATGAAACTCTTCTCATGAAGAGAAAAGAGAAGAGATACTAAGACCTATTGTGAACAAGAGTCAGACGTTGTAAGAGAGAAAAGAAAAATATTTGGAAAGAAACTACAGAGTGTATTCTTTAAGAATACTAAATTTAGGGACAGCTGCAAATGCTTGGTTAGAGGTGATCTTAAAAGATCTACTTGGAGCGTTTTAATGGCAAATAGGCACAAGCCACTCCCACTATATGACAAAACTGCGGAATCACCGCTGTGCAGATTATGTAATGATAAAAAAAACATTAGCGCATATTATATCAGAATGCCCCGCTCAACATCAATATAAAAAATGGCAACACGACAAAGTCGGCCAGGTCCTACCTGGAATATATGCAAACTATGAATTAGACCACAATGAGAATTGGTACGAACATAAACGAGAAGTAGTACAGAAAAACAACGATTCCAAACTTATTTTTGACATGCGCGTACAAACTGATAAGGTTTTTGAACATTCCAAACCTGATATAATTTTTCTAAGTAAAAACAAGAGACCCTGTTCAATCATTAGCTTAACCTACTCTTTCGATACCAGAGTGAAATAAAAAGAACATGAAAAATAAATGATCATCAAGATCTGAAACGGGAATTAGTTCAAAAGCTGAAATGTAAATGTAAAGAACACTTGGGATCATAACGAAAATCCGCAATAAATGGCTTAAACAAACTGGCAAGACAATTTCTTTCCCAATTTTGCAAAAGGCTTGCCTGTTAAGAACGGTGAAAGTGCGAAGGTACAGCTTGAATGTTTAAAGTCTAAAGTCCAAGGAATTGGCTTGATTTTCAAGAAAAAAAAATCAAACTAAAAACATCGAAAAGTTTAGACAACTGTGAAATAATAATAATAATAATAATAATAATAATAATAATAATAATAATAATAATAATTTCTCTATCCCCTCACCCGTCCCCTCCCATTGTCCCCCCAAGAGTGATACCAAATAGTCGAGAAGAGCCAAGAAGGATGGAAATACCGAGGAGAGAGCGCTGACCAGACCTCTGCTGGACAAGTGCAAAGAGAACCAGAACCTTAGGGAGACTTATTGTCACTCAAATTCAAGTGGAGACCAATGGTCGCTGCCAGCGAGAAATCAACGGTGAGAGGCTGTTGCGATAACGCCAATTTATTTACAAATGTTATCGAAACAGTTGGAGAGTACTGGAAATGTGGGGAGACTAGTTGTCATTCAGCTTCCAGGGAACACCCTAGGTTGTTTTCAAGGAGGAATATTTGATGATCCTTTTAAAAGTTCCTTGTGAGCCAATAATATATTAATATCGTAGTATCTTTAATGCATGTATGTACGTACGTGCATACGTAAGTGTGTCACAGTTTTCAGATCTATATATATATATATATATATATATATATATATATATATATATATATATATATATCTTCTTCTTCTTCTTCTCTATATAAATAAAATGAACTCATTTTTCCCGTCTGATTTTGACCTTAATAGGATTAAAAATCAAGATATTTCATGCAAATATAATATGCACAAACGGCAGAACAATATCTGAGGTGTGTTATAGGCTTATTATTTCTCAAATTCCTCGATAATCTTAGATTTCTATACTTTTTCTGCTGAGAAGTCACGGCCAAAATCGGTTAAGATCAATGGAAGTGGTAAAATATTTTCTCTCTTATAAATTCCTCCTTCCCCTGCCACCACTTAACACCGTTTGGGGATCGTTCACAAGGAACAGTTGAGAAGAGAACACCGGTTTGGCTTCGTAGTTCTTTCATGTGAAGTTATTTAAAATCACTAAACTAAGCTGCCGTGCTCTGTGGCGTAGTGGTTAGCGTGCTGGACAATTCAAATTATATTTTCATGTTCGCGCCGACCTACCGTAGTCGGTTTTTTTTTTTTTTTTCCTAAACAACTGGAATGGACTTTTCTTGGTGGCCGAACTGTTAACGTTGCAGGTGTTTTTTTTTTTCACACTTTATTTTCCTACTTTTACTCATGACTCCGGGTTTGATCCTTCCTACTTACCTACCATAACATTTTTTAAAACTCCCCCCCGTCCCGGAAACAAACACTCGGGCAACACCGGGTACCCCCGCTAGTATATAATAAAATTAATAATATATATATATAATAAAATCAATAATAATAATAATAAAATTAATAATAATAATAATAATCATAATAATGATGATGATAATTATTATTAGTAGTAGTAGTAGTAATAGTAGTAGTAGTAGAAGTAGTAGCGAGACCTGTAAAAATTCCATATATATATATATATATATATATATGGAATTTTTACAGGTCTCGCTACTACTACTACTACTACTACTACTACTACTACTATTACTACTACTACTAATCATAATTATCATCATCATCATCATTATTATGATTATTATTATTAATTTTATTATTATTATTATTATTATTTATTTTTATTTTTTATTTACTCACTAAGAGTAGTCACATAAGCCATCATCAAAGATTGCTTTTTGCGAACAACTTGTGGCGTTTTCTGGAGTCTGAGTGACAACAAGTCTCCCCAGAGTTCCAGTACTCTCCACCTCTCTCGATAATCTTTGCAGATGAATTTGTGTTATCAAAACATCTGCTTACCATTGATTTCTCGTTGGCAGCGACCATTAGTCTTCACTGGAATTTGGGTGGCAATAAGCCTCCCCAAGGTTCCAGTCCTCTTTGCACTCATCCAATGTAGGTCTGGCTAGTGTTTTCACTGCTCGGTCTTTCCATCCTCCTTGACCCTCCTCATTTATTTGGTGTAGCGCCAGTTTATTGTGACATACACAGAAAACTAAAAAAATAAACATTTTATTATTATTATTATTATTATTATTATTATTATTATTATTATTATTATTATTATTATTATTATTTGATGGAAAAATAAAACAACGAATGTAAGTATGTTAAAACATCTGAAAATTGGAAGAAAAAAGAAAAAAACATAAGAGAGGGAGGGAGAAAGAGAAATGTTGGCGTGAGCTTTACCTGCAGGTAAAATGTAAATGAGCAAAATGGCGGCGAACCAGATCTTCGTCGGACAACGTTTTCCTCTCGATGACATCATTTCCGCGATCGGCATAATCGTCTGAAAAGAGAAGAAACAATTGCATATCATGTTTGAGATATAATTTTCTCTGATTTACGACGTTTAGGTTTGAAATAATATTATTTTTTAAAATCTATCACGCTTAGGCTTGAAATCATTTTTATCGTTCATAGATTGGATGGAACGCATTCTATGTCTGACGCATCCCAGCGTTTTTATATAAAAAGGGTTCTGCAGAGTTTGAGATGTTCATTGATTGGAGCAATTTCGTTTCGGTTAATTTCGGGTTTTATATTGACTATTTCTACGATTTTACTTTATGTTTTTACTAGCAGTTCAGCCCAGCTTGCTCGGGTCATATGTACTGTTCATAACTTGCCCTACATGTGAATAACCTTTATGTAAGACTAGCGGGGGGTACCCGGCGATGCCCGGGTGATTGGAGGTGTGTGTGGTGTTAAATAAAAAAGAACCCGGGGGGGGGGATCGAACCCGAAGCCCTGAGGCGAAGTTTGAAAATAAAATCGGCCAGCCAGAATGAGTTAGTGAAAGATGTTTGAATTTATTTAAGAACCAAATTGACAGGTGCGCGGCCGGAAGTCGCCGAGCGTTACGACGACGACGACGACGTAGGTTTGTTTGTTATAAGCGAAGTAAAAAAAAGAAAACAACGTTAAAACTAAGCGAGGAAAAAAAACACAAAAAAGACTAACGTAAGACAAACGAACGATGAAAACAGAAAAATGAACACGTGAAAAATGGCTTAAATAAGCCTGTTTCGATATTAAAATTTAAAAAATCGAAAAAAAAAAATATCTCACACCACGATTCGAACCCAAAATGTTTTGGGATGTAACCACGGCCTTAATCAACTGAGCTAAGGCGATGTTCACGAAATTTGTTTGGTTTTTCAACTATTTAAAGTAAATCAGGTCAGGACGTCATCTGACGCATGCGTAGAATCGGTTTTTGTTGACCCCTCCCTGTCGAAAATTGTCGATTTCGGGGTGAAAGTTAACGCTTTTGGCCAATTTTTCGATATTTTCCGAGCAAAGGATGGAGCTTCGATGTGATACCGAGTTTGTGAATTTTCGTCACGTCTGTCGAAAGTTTTTAGCAGACATCCAAACATACACGCAAACATACATAAATACATACATACATACATTTTCATATATATAGATTTCAAATGTTTAGACCAAAATTTGTCTGAGTAATTTGGTAGAGAGCGCAGAGATCAGTTTTTTAAAACTTAGACCCCAATTTTGACCCACTGACATTTATTATTTTGGTTTCAAAGAGGACTAGAACATGGGGGGGGGAAGGCTTATTGGCACCCAAATTCCAGTGAAAACAAATGGTCGCTGCCCACGAGAAATCAACGGTAAGCTGCTGATGCGATAACACAAATTAATCTAATCCCTTTTTTTTTTTTGCTTGAGCACTTGTGGTACTTGGGTAGCGACGCTACTTTGGTCACTTGAATGATCGGCCTCACAAGTAAGAAAGTAGACGTATGACAAAATGGCAATGGCAAAGAAGAAGAAGAAGAGGCAAGTGCAGATGAACCGTGTAAAGCAGAAGTTGTAGTTATTGCAGCATAGGTTCAAGAAGAGATACGGAGAAGCACTAGAGGAAAAGGATTGATGTCTCCGGAAGCAGGAAGACTGTAAGGACAATAACAATGTCTGTATGGAAGTACGAAATATATATGCACAGGAATTACCTTCCTGGAACCTGGATAGCAGGAGAGCTTAAATCGTCAGGAAGGGCGTTTTTGGAACTTAGACAACAGGAAAGGCTGGATCAACATGGATGAGGAAATTGGAACCCGGCCAACAGGAATGCTTGGACAACAGAAAGGAGATTTCTAGAACATGGCCGGCATGGATAACTTCACACACATCATCACAAGAGATGAGCGGACCTTTTTTCCATGTGTCGTAAAGGCCGCTTTGAATGAAATAAAATTTTGAAACAATTTTTTCTTTTACGTTTCAGCACCTTAAAATCATACAGGACGATAAATCTTTAATTAAATTCTATTGCGTTTGATATAAGTCCCCCGTTGTTGCTTTGATATCGTTTTTTACTATCACAACAATCGTAGTTTAATCCCCCTTACCCCCCCCCCCAAAAAAAAACAAATTAAAAAATAGATTCAGCTTTTTTTTTTCTTTTCTTTTTTTTATTTTTTAATTTACGTATTTGTAAGCACCCGGAAAAATATGCCAAAAAACAAAAAGGAATTAAAAAATATGCGAAAAAAAAAAAAGGAATTAAATTAAAAAAGCATAATTTAATTTTTGTTTCCATTTATTTTTAAAGCATAAAAATCTGGACATTACACATCTCAATTAACATGTTTTAACTTTTCTTACAGCATAAAAAACTGAATGTTGAACATATCCATTGACGTTTAAATTGATTTTTAAAGCATAAAAACTGTACGTTACACATCTCAATTTACATGTTTCAATTGATTTTAAAGCATCAAAAACTGGACGTTACACATCTCAATTTACATGTTTTAACTGATTTTTAAAGCATAAAAACTGTACGTTACACATCGTAATTTGCATGTTTTAGTTGGATTTTTAATGTATAAAACCTGGACGTTACACATCCCAATTTAAGCGTTTTAATGATTTTTAAAGCATAAAAACTAGACGTTACACATCTCAATTTACATGTTTTAATTGATTTTTTAAACATTAACAACTGGACGTTACACATTTCAATTTACATATTTTAATTGATTTTTAAAGATCAAAAACTGGACGTTACCCATCTCAATTTACATGTTTTAATTGATTGTTAAAGCATTAAAAATTTGGACGTTACACAACTAAATTTACATGTTTTAATTGATTTTTTAAAGATCAAAAACTGGACGTTACACATCTCAATTTACAATGTTTTAATTGATTTTTACAGTATAAGATACTGGACGTTACACATCACAATTTACATGTTTTAATTGATTGTTAAAGCATAAAAAACTGGACGTTACACATCTCAATTTACATGTTTTAAAAGATTTTTAAAGCATCAAAAACTGAACGTTACACATCGTAATTTACATGCTTTAATTAATTTTTAATGTATAAATAACTGGACAATTTACATGTTTTAATTGATTTTAAGGCATAAAGATTGGACGTTACACATCTCAATATACATGTTTTAATTGGTTTTTAAGCATAAAAAACTGGACGTTACACATCTCAATTTACATGTTTTAATTGATGTTTAAAGCATAAAAAACTGGACGTTACACATCTCAATTTATATGTTTTTATTTATTTGTAAAGCATAAAAAACTGTACGTTACACATCTCAATTTACATGTTTTAATCGATTTTTAAAGCATCAAAAACTGTACGTTACACATCGTAATTTACATGTTTTAGTTGATTTTTAATGTATAATAAACTGGACGTTACACATCTTAATTTACATGTTTTAATTGATTTTAAAGCATAAAAACTGGACGCTACACATCTCAATTTACATGTTTTAATTGATTTTAAAACATAAAAAAACTTGATGCTGCACATCTCAATTTACATGTTTTAATTGATATTTAAAACAAAAAACTTGATATTACACATCTCAATTTAAATGTTTTAAAGTATTTTAAAAGCATAAAAAACTTGATGTTGCACATCTCAATTTACATGTTTTAATTGATTTTAAAGCATAAAAACTGGACGTTACACATCTCAATTTACATGTTTTAATTGATTTTTAAAACATAAAAAAACTTGATGTTGCACATCGCAATTTACATGTTTTAATAGATTTTTAAAACATAAAAAACTTGATGTTACACATCTCAATTTACATGTTTTAATTGATTTTTAAAGCATAAAAAAACTTGATGTTGCACATCTCAATTTACATGTTTTAATTGATTTTTAAAACATAAAAAAACTTGATGTTACACATCTCAATTTACATGTTTTAATTGATTTTTAAAGCATAAAAAACTTTATGTTGCACATCTCAATTTACAGGTTTTAATTGATTTTTAAAGCATAAAAAACTTGATGTTACACATCTCAATTTACATGTTTTTATTTATTTGTAAAGCATAAAAAACTGGACGTTACACATCTCAATTTACAGGTTTTAATTGATTTTTAAAGCATAAAAAACTTGATGTTACACATCTCAATTTACAGATTTTAATTGATTTTTAAAACATAAAAAACTTGATGTTGCACATCTCAATTTACAGGTTTTAATTGATTTTTAAAACATAAAAAACTTGATGTTACACATCTCAATTTACATATTTTAATTGATTTTTAAAGCATAAAAAACTTGATGTTGCACATCTCAATTTACAGGTTTTAATTGATTTTATTTAAAATAATTATAAGAACATACTCATAAGCAACAGTTAAAGAATGTTTTATTAGCGTCAAAATTGTTTAGATATTGAAAATTTGAACAAGTTATCCTAATATAGTATAAAAACTAGGATGATTACTATTAAAAAAAGCATTTCTCAACTTGACAATGGAACACGATAGCTATAATATAAGCTACTATAAACTTGAATGAGACTATATAATTAAACAAAATGTTTCAAATCAATTTTGAAATAATAATAATAATAATAATAATAATAATAATAATAATAATAATAATAATAATAATAAGATATTTGCATTTATTAGCTTTGGTTTTATTGAAATTATTTTGAATTATGTCGTTTGAAAAATGAAGCCAATATTTTTGCGAAGTCTTAGATTACCAGAAATTAATTCCGGATTTTGTAACTTCAAGGTCACTGGGGCTATACTACACTGTAGTATAGCCCCATTGACCTTGAAGTTACAAAAGTAGTATTACTACAGTTATTTCATAAAGTTACATCAGTAGAAAAACCATAGAATTTCGATCTCCATATATTTTTATTGGGACTCACTCCAGACCCAATAAAAACTCCAAACTTATTTCAAAATTCCCCAGGGTCACAACAGCTTGAGAGCCCGCGTTAAGAAACACTGGTTGACATTTAGACATCTTCAGAAGATAAACTGCAAACGAATATATCCATATTATTTCGTTGCTATAATGGAAAGAATTTAGCTTCTCGTCTGCCTGACTGCGCTGTTCACGAGTAACTAAGAAACGTTAGAACGTCACACGTTTTCTTATCCGCGTGGGTCGTGTCAGTAATCTTTCGTTCGCTGCTGCCGACTCAGCCTTGGACACGTGGATATGTCCTCAATCCTTGCTACACAATTAAGCGCATATTAATCTGGTTGGACGACGTGACGTCTGGGCAGGATCGTATTATTAACCTGAAACTCCTTTCGATGACGGAACTCGACCAAATTGTGACGTTAATTGATACACGGCGAGAAATCGTTTTAAAACGCGGAAAACGAGACGTGTTTTACAAGTTTATACAAGATTGACAGCAACGATTGAGGGTGGGGTAAAGGCTGTTTTATTGGGGTTCAAGGAGATTGTGTTTGTTTTTCTACCGTCAGGTTTGGTTACAATCAGCAATAAATAAAACACAAACAACCAAATGCAGAATTCATTAGCGACTCATGACTTTAGGTTTTACTTATGGGGTTTGAGAACTTTTAATAATTTCAGAAATGTTATAAATTCCAGAAAGTCAGAGATATTTTCTATTATTAGGTTTTATTATTATTTTCGATTATTATTTTCTATTATTAGGTTTTATTATTATTTTTTATTATTATTTTCTATTATTATTTTCTATTATTATTTTCTATTATTATTTTCTATTATTATTTTCCATTATTATTTTCTATTATTAGGTTTTATTATTATTTTCTATTATTATTTTCTATTATTAGGTTTTATTATTATTTTCTATTATTATTTTCTATTATTAGGTTTTATTATTATTTTCTATTGTTATTTTCTATTATTAGGTTTTATTATTATTTTCTATTATTATTTTCTATTATTAGGTTTTATTATTATTTTCTATTATTATTTTCTATTATTAGGTTTTATTGTTATTTTCTATTATTATTTTCTCTTATTATTTTCTATTATTATTTTCTATTATTATTTTCTATTATTATTTTCTATTATTAGGTTTTATTATTATTTTCGATTATTATTTTCTATTATTATTTTCTATTATTAGGTTTTATTATTATTTTCGATTATTATTTTCTATTATTAGGTTTTATTATTATTTTCTATTATTATTTTCTATTATTAGGTTTTATTATTATTTTCTATTATTAGGTTTTATTATTATTTTCTATTATTATTTTCGATTATTATTTTCTATTATTATTTTCTATTATTAGGTTTTATTATTATTTTCGATTATTATTTTCTATTATTATTTTCTATTATTAGGTTTTATTATTATTTTCTATTATTATTTTCTATTATTAGGTTTTATTATTATTTTCTATTATTAGGTTTTATTATTATTTTCGATTATTATTTTCTATTATTATTTTCTATTATTAGGTTTTATTATTATTTTCTATTATTATTTTCGATTATTATTTTCTATTATTATTTTCTATTATTAGGTTGTATTATTATTTTCGATTATTATTTTCTATTATTATTTTCTATTATTAGGTTTTATTATTATTTTCTATTATTATTTTCTATTATTAGGTTTTATTATTATTTTCTATTATTATTTTCTATTATTAGGTTTTATTATTATTTTCGATTATTATTTTCTATTATTATTTTCTATTATTAGGTTTTATTATTATTTTCTATTATTATTTTCTATTATTAAGTTTTATTATTATTTTCTATTATTATTTTCTATTATTAGGTTTTATTATTATTTTCTATTATTATTTTCTATTATTATTTTCTATTATTAGGTTTTATTATTATTTTCTATTATTATTTTCTATTATTAGGTTTTATTATTATTTTCTATTATTATTTTCTATTATTAGGTTTTATTATTATTTTCTATTATTATTTTCTATTATTAGGTTTTATTATTATTTTCTATTATTATTTTCTATTATTAGGTTTTATTATTATTTTCTATTATTATTTTCTATTATTAGGTTTTATTATTATTTTCTATTATTATTTTCTATTATAATTTTCTATTATTATTTTCTATTATTAGGTTATATTATTATTTTCTATTATTATTTTCTATTATTATTTTCTATTATTATTTTCTATTATTAGGTTTTATTATTATTTTCTATTATTATTTTCTATTATTATTTTCTATTATTATTTTCTATTATTATTTTCTATTATTATTTTCTATTATTAGGTTTTATTATTATTTTCTATTATTATTTTCAATTATTAGGTTTTATTATTATTTTCTATTATTATTTTCTATTATAAGGTTTTATTATTATTTTCTATTATTATTTTCTATTATTATTTTCTATTATTAGGTTTTATTATTATTTTCTATTATTATTTTCTATTATTAGGTTTTATTATTATTTTCGATTATTATTTTCTATTATTAGGTTTTATTATTATTTTCGATTATTATTTTCTATTATTAGGTTTTATTATTATTTTCTATTATTATTTTCTATTATTATTTTCTATTATTAGGGTTTATTATTATTTTCTATTATTATTTTCTATTATTATTTTCTATTATTAGGTCTTATTATTATTTTCTATTATTATTTTCTTTTATTAGGTTTTATTATTATTTTCTATTATTATTTTCTATTATTAGGTTTTATTATTATTTTCTATTATTAGGTTTTATTATTATTTTCTATTATTAGGTTTTATTATTATTTTCTATTATTATTTTCTATTATTAGGTTTTATTATTATTTTCGATTATTATTTTCTATTATTAGGTTTTATTATTATTTTCGATTATTATTTTCTATTATTAGGTTTTATTATTATTTTCTATTATTATTTTCTATTATTATTTTCTATTATTAGGGTTTATTATTATTTTCTATTATTATTTTCTATTATTATTTTCTATTATTATTTTCTATTATTAGGTCTTATTATTATTTTCTATTACTATTTTCTTTTATTAGGTTTTATTATTATTTTCTATTATTATTTTCTATTATTAGGTTTCATTATTATTTTCTATTATTAGGTTTTATTATTATTTTCTATTATTAGGTTTTATTATTATTTTCTATTATTATTTTCTATTATTAGGTTTTATTATTATTTTCTATTATTATTTTCTATTATTAGGTTTTATTATTATTTTCTATTATTATTTTCTATTATTAGGTTTTATTATTATTTTCGATTATTATTTTCTATTATTAGGTTTTATTATTATTTTCTATTATTATTTTCTATTATTAGGTTTTATTATTATTTTCTATTATTATTTTCTATTATTAGGTTTTATTATTATTTTCTATTATTATTTTCTATTATTAGGTTTTATTATTATTTTCTATTATTATTTTCTATTATTAGGTTTTATTATTATTTTCTATTATTATTTTCTATTATTAGGTTTTATTATTATTTTCTATTATTAGGTTTTATTATTATTTTCGATTATTATTTTCTATTATTAGGTTTTATTATTATTTTCTATTATTATTTTCTATTATTATTTTCTATTATTAGGGTTTATTATTATTTTCTATTATTATTTTCTATTATTATTTTCTATTATTAGGTCTTATTATTATTTTCTATTATTATTTTCTTTTATTAGGTTTTATTATTATTTTCTATTATTATTTTCTATTATTAGGTTTTATTATTATTTTCTATTATTACTTTCTATTATTAGGTTTTATTATTATTTTCTATTATTATTTTCTATTATTAGGTTTCATTATTATTTTCTATTATTAGGTTTTATTATTATTTTCTATTATTAGGTTTTATTATTATTTTCTATTATTATTTTCTATTATTAGGTTTTATTATTATTTTCTATTATTATTTTCTATTATTAGGTTTTATTATTATTTTCTATTATTATTTTCTATTATTAGGTTTTATTATTATTTTCTATTATTATTTTCTATTATTAGGTTTTATTATTATTTTCTATTATTATTTTCTATTATTAGGTTTTATTATTATTTTCTATTATTATTTTCTATTATTAGGTTTTATTATTATTTTCTATTATTATTTTCTATTATTAGGTTTTATTATTATTTTCTATTATTATTTTCTATTATTAGGTTTTATTATTATTTTCTATTATTAGGTTTTATTATTATTTTCTATTATTAGGTTTTATTATTATTTTCTATTATTAGGTTTTATTATTATTTTCTATTATTATTTTCTATTATTAGGTTTTATTATTATTTTCGATTATTATTTTCTTTTATTAGGTTTTATTATTATTTTCTATTATTATTTTCTATTATTAGGTTTTATTATTATTTTCGATTATTATTTTCTATTATTAGGTTTTATTATTATTTTCGATTATTATTTTCTATTATTAGGTTTTATTATTAGGTTTGTGCAAAAATAATGTCCTTTTTTTTACGCTAAACTTAAATATCATGTTTTTGCACCAACCTAATTTTTTGGATTATTCTGACAACTTTTCTCATCTTGATTGCTATTCGCACAAAGTTTCGGTCGATGTAATATCCGACCTTCTTCAGATATATCTTGTCGAACTAGGGAATTTTCTCGTCGAGCTCGGGAATTATTCTGTCAAACTCGGAATCTGCATGGAATTTCGAACAGAACTCTTTATTTAATCCACAGGAGTAGTATGCTCTCGTTTGTCCCCCAGAAGCCTTAACTAATTCGCAAATGTTTTTATAATGTCACCTGCACGGAGGATTGAACCTTAAACCTTCATAAAAAGTGTAACTTAAAACTGAATTTTACCAAGTATTATATCCACTGCACCACGGTTCCTTGCGAAACATAATATTCATATTTATTTACACTTAATTTTAAAAAAATGTAAAGCTCGTCGTCAAGTTTAAAAAAAAGAATTTTCTTTTTGTTTAAAAATGTCTTTTATATCTTTTTTTTATTAAATAATTTGTCTTTTGATTTATTCATAATAATAATATCACGTGGTCTGCGTTCGCACGTGACATTTATCAATAGGAAATACGTTTTATATTTAATTTATCCATACTAATAATATTGTGAGGTCTGCGCTCGAGCTTGATATTCATACATATCTGAATTTACATGTTTTTATTTATTTTTGAAGCATAAAAAACTGGACGTTACCCATTTCATTTTACATGTTCAAATTTATTTTTAAAGCATAAAAACTTGGACGTTATACATCTCAATTTACATATTTTAATTTATTTTGGAACTATATATATATATATATATATATATATATATATATATATAAGTTTTGAAAACATATGGCAAGTAAGCTACACAGAATTTTTCACGTTTCATCTTAGTAGGAATTCGTCAGGCTATTGCATGTAATCGATGTTGCTACGTGTTTTTATATATTTCCGTTATACTGGGTTTGCTAGTCAGCCAATCAGATTCCTTGTTTCTCACACGACCATTTAACGTAACTAATAGGCGCGCGTTTATAAGGAAAGGGTAATTTGATCTCGAATTCACCTGTTTCTTTGCCATTTTTGGCGGGGATGGATTTCTCTTTTCTTTGTGTTGGGAACTGACCTAGTTTTAATCTGAATGTTTTTTTCACTTACGTTATATTTTATACTCGTGTATAATGATTGATACGGCAGCAGCGCAGGACGCAAAGAGACAGAAGAGGAATCTGAGTGCAGCATGGATCGATTACAGAAAAGCTTACGACATGGTTCGTCATTCATGGATATGTGAAACACTATTGATGATGAAGGTTGCTGGGAATGTGATAGGGCTTTTGGAGACAAGTATGGCTCAATGGAAAACGGTGCTGACAGCAAACAGAAAGATGCTGGGGCAGGTTGGCATTAAACATGGAATATTCACAGGAGATTCGTTATCGCCACTTCTTTTTGTAATGATAATGATGCCACCGAGCATCCTCTTGAAGAGAGAGAAACTGGGGTATAACTTTGGATCTGGTGACAGACGCCTCGACCATCTACTTTTATGGATGATTTGAAAATATGCGGTAGAAATGAGAAGGAAATGGAGTCTAGTAGAGCTCGTTGGGACACACTCGGAAGACATCGGGATGGAGTTTGGAATTATTAAATGTACGGTGCTGGTGATGAAAAGAGGAGTAAATGTTCATTCGAATGGAATAGTTCTGCCAAATGGAATAATTATGAAAGAAATAGAAGATACAGGGAATAAGCATTTGGGAGTGCTGGAGGGTGTAGGAATCATGAACAGAGAGATGAAAGAGAAAGTCAGGAAGGAGTATCTTAGGAGAGTGAAACTAATTGCGAAGTCGAAATTGTATGAAGGAAACCTCATGAAAGCGGTGAATGCATGGGCAGTCAGTGTTTTGAGATACAGTGCGAGAATTTTAGAATGGTCTGACGAGGAGTTACATGCCATGGATATCAAAACAAGAAAATGTTTGGTATATTCCACATCAGAAGTAGCGTGACGAATCTGTATTAAAAGAGGAAAGACAGTGGTAGAAGATTGAAAAGTGTAAAAGAATGTGTTAGAACCGAGGAGATGTCGTTGAAGGAGCATGTGGTTAGAAGTGAGGAGTGGATGCTCAAGGTTGTGGCCAATGAAGTGGAATTATGCGAGACCAAAGCTGAATTGGCCCAAAAGACACGATCGCATGGGACTCCGGATATATTGGGAGGTCTGGTGAAGTGTGCTGGAAAATGGTTGGAGGAAGAACGAGAAATGGGGCAATTATGCTCCATTGGCCTTGGAGATAAGGCGTATGCACGCGGTTAAAACACAAATAATCCCGGTCGTAGTTGGTACGATAGGAGTAGTATCAAGTCGACTGGAAGGACAATTGAGAAAACTACGAACCCCCGATGTTTTAGATGGCCTTCAGACTTGTGCAATTGTAGGTACCACCAACATCCTTAGGAAAACCCTTCATCTTTGAAGTTCCTGGTTTGGAATCGGGGTTGAAGGAAGTCCTCTGGAAATTAATCCCATCTCTTCTCAGGGAGACGTTAATAAACGAAATCAGAATTATTATTATTATTATTATTATTATTATTATTATTATTATTATTATTATTATTATTATTTATTCATGTGTTTTTTTTTTGTCCGTGTGTTGTTATCCTAAAGTAAAGTTTATTTTCGTGTATGCATACGTTTGCTATTTCACTCCTGCAGTTTAATAAATTTTGGAAGTTCTTTTAAGTTTATGCTAGTTAATTTGTCATTCAAGCATAGTCTACACGGTCGTTTAAGTTTCTATATATGCTGGTCTGCTGTTCTATTTTCCAGTCTACTATCGGCGATCGTCCAGTTTCTTTTTAATCTTAGCAGTTATTCGCTTATGCTGTTTTAATCTGCGTTTTCCGGTTTTAGATGTACTTTTGTGGTCCTAATATCTGTTTTGAAACCACGACTATGCCGGTGTTGACATTATGCCAGTCTATTTCAAAGTGTGATTCATCGATATAAGTTTCTTCGTTGATGATAAATATGAGCAATTTATTGAACAACATAACTGCACAAATCTTTTCGACAATAATAATATTTTACGCTTCCAATGATTGACTTCAGTTATAGAATATTATAACTGCCAAAATTTTGCGATATAGCTTCCGTAGGCAAATACACGATTACGTTCATCGCAGTCAATTAAAATATACCCGAACTAACGCATTTTTCTTAACAAACATTTTCGATAAGAGAGAGAGGGTGGTGGCGAAAGAAAGAGAGAAAGATCGAGCGAGAAAGAAAGAGAAAAAGAGAAACAAATAAGTATTAAATGTATATATTTATTTTCCCATATCCTATTCGAGTTATTTACGGAATAATATAACTGCCAAAATCTTTTCGCTAACCTAGCCTATATATATATATATATATATATATATATATATATATATATATATATATATATATATATATATATATATATATATATATATATACTAGCATTTCAGCCCGGCGTTGCCCGGATGTTTGGATGTGTATGTTGAGCAAAAAAAAAAAAAAAGTGGTAGTAGGAAGGCAGGCTCGAACCCATACCGCAAAGGAGGAAAAGAACGGGGAAAAAGTCTGACGTCTATGCTGTTACGACCACCTCCAAACCGGAAGTTGCATTTTTAAAAATTAAGGTTAAACAATCGAAAGGAGAGGATGACTTTCAAAAATATTGGCCAAAAAAGGGACCCCCCCCTGTAGAAAAGTGCCCAGTTTAAGGTGAAGATATTTTTTAGCCAATTTTTCGGTATTTGTCGTCTGAAAGGTCGCATTTCAAAACGATTTTGATCATGCAAAAATCCGTTGCTTCTGTAAAAAGTTTTAGGCACACATGCAAACATACATACGGACATACATTTATATATTGGTAATTAAAATTTTCTATCCAAACCGATTAAAAGGCTTGCCCTATCTCTGAATACTCTTTATGTAAAATTTCAAATGTTTAGATCAGAAAGTGTCTGAGTAATTTGGTAGAAACCGCAAAGGTCAATTTTTTTTAACTTTGACCCCTATTATGACCCCTTAACATTTATTGTTTTGGGCTCAAATTAAGTTATTAAGTTAGATCTATGTCTAAGGAACCTATATCTAAAATTTCAAGCATTCAGACTCAAAATTGTCGGAGGAGTATGGTAGAGTTCTCAAAGGTCAAAACATTGAATTTTGACCCCTTAATCGCCAAATTTCTGGCCAAAAACTTATCACATCGATTTTTCCAAATCTCAGTACCCTATATATCAAATTTCGAGTCTGTAGACTTAAAATTGACACAGTTATTGCGTAGGGAAATGTACACAGACACACAAACACACACACAGACACGTTCACTTTTTTATATATATATATATATATATATATATATATATATAACAAACACTTACAATTCAGAAGAAAGTTTGTTTTTAATTACTTATTCAAGTTTAGAAGTGGACATTGTAGTATTTGCGAAATATTATAACTGTTAAATTTTCTTCGGTATGAGTTCAATGAGTTAATAACAAACACGAATATTGATATTTCTCAAAAGTCTTCTTAACAAAAACTTCAGATTAGAGAGAGTGAGAGAGAGAGAGAGAGAGAGAGAGAGAAAGAGAGAGAGAGAGGGCCGATTAAACATTTTACATTAAATAAAAACACTAAAAAATTATCCAGTTAGGTAGAAACGTAATTTACCTTACCTTTGCTTTCATTTATTCGTTTTTGGACAACTTTTTCTAATCTGTGTATAGTAACCCCCCCCCCATCACCCAAACATTAATTAAAAACTCACATTTTTGAATGCAATAAAAATTACTCTATTTAGCGTTTCAACGTTTTAGCAACTTTCGGCTTAATCCACTGAATGTTGGTCGAGCCGAAGCCATGGTTGACGGTAACTCCCGAGGATCCGGATCCAATTCTGAAAGAGTACCATTTTCTTTTTCATTTTCGCCTTTTTTTTTTTTTTGGAGTGGATTGCTGTACTAAGAATATAAGAAACATGCATTTTCTTTTTTATTAGAATTTTCCATTGCACCAAATTGGACCACAGCAACGCGTGGCAGAGTACAGCTAGTATATATATATATATATATATATATATATATATATATATATATATATATATATATATATATATATATAGAGAGAGAGAGAGAGAGAGAGAGAGAGAGAGAGAGATTCTTTTTCTTGTATATAATAAAAGAGGCGCAATTGTTCCCCTCTGGACGTAACTATTGTAGTTTGAGAATAACAAATGACACATAAAAATTTATTATGTTTACACCATTAGCCATTACATTATTTACCTATAGAACGCATTTACATACACATTATTTCGTAATATTAAAACGTTACATTCATTCCGAGAAGCGCCATCTTCATCATCGTCGTAACCTATAGAGGAAGTAGCTAGATTTTCACCCCATTTTGACAAGTCCTCTTACGCCCCCATTCCACACCGTGTGAATGTACACTTTTTTTCTACTTTCCTGGATATTACCCGTCATAAACTGACTACGGATTACCTCCTCAATCGCATATTCTTACCACATTCATTCTACACAAATAATGATTTCTACCATAAAAAATCCGGATCAGCTGATTTGGCTGAGAAGCATACATTCCACAATTCCCCTATTCGGTTATTCCACCACTAAACGAACAGTTTGCAACTATATGACACACCAGAATTTCTGTACATACACAATGTTCTTACATTTTATTTATATAATTCACGAACTACAAAATTCTTAACTTTTTTGTTTGTTTGTGAAAATTCTTAACTCCAAAAAAATAAACTAGATTATCTTTTGCCTAAAGACGACCATACATAATGAAACGATGGTTCCTTAAGAAACAGAAACCAAAAGCCTATTATTTATTTGGTTCTGTAAATCGACTTTCGTTATCTGCATACTTACCGTGCTATATTAATCCTTTCCTTTTTCTCGATGATTGAATTTTTAAAAAATTAAAATACAAGAACTTAGTTTTATTTAAAACTTTTAACTTTGAGGTTTATTTGTGAACACATTTTACTGTAGTAATATCAGATACTTTTCTTATTGCAGAATATTAACTTAGACTCATGATTTGTTTATCACATACCACTAAACGAACACTTCGCATAAAGGCGACCACACCAAATGAAACGATGGTTCCTGACGAAACAAAAACAAAAAGCCTATGATTTACTTCAGTTCTGAAAACTGACGTTTTATTTTTTCTCGATGATTGAGTTTTCTTTTTAAAATAAAATACAAGAATTTAGTTTTATTTCAAACTCTAAACTTTGAGGTTTATTTGTGAACACATTTTACTGGAATAATATCAGATAATTTTCTTATTACAAAATATAAACTTAGTCTCATCATTTGTTTATCATTTGTTTAATTGTGAACACTTTCAGTGCGGACTAAAACGGTTGATGCCCATATTGCGAAAAACACAATAACTACACTGTTGTAAGCAGCGCGTTACGTTTTTGCTCTGAAAAAAAAATAACTTTGCGCTTTTCAAATGATTTTGTCATATGTTTACATAGATTCATCATTGTTTTTACTCGTGAAAATTTCCGTGCGGACTTTAACGAGTGAGGCCCACATTGCGAAATACTTTCTTTCTTCGTCTTTCGAAATAATAACGTCATCATTGCAGCACGGATCAATCATTCTCATTGGTTCTGTAGTTTCAACATCTAAATAAAATAATAGACCTTACTCTTGTTTGAAACTCTTACAATTTTGGTTTCTTTGTGAAAATTTTTTACTACTACTACTACTACTACAATAATATATATATATATATATATATATATATATATATATATATATATATACTAGCTGTACCCTGCCACGCGTTGCTGTGGCTTAATTTCGTGTAATGGAAAATTCTAATAAAAAGAGAAAATGCATGTTTCTTATATTCTTAGTACAGCAATCCATTCCAAAAAAAAAAAAAAAAAAGGCGAAAATGAAAAAAAAATGTGGTACTCTTGCAGAATTGGATCCGGATCCTCGGGAGTTACCATCAATCATGGCTTGGGCTCGACCAACATTCAGTGGATTAAGCCGAAAGTTGCTAAAACATTGAAACGCTAAATAGTTTTCTTTTTTATCGTATTCAAAAATGTGAGTTTTTAATCAATATTTGGGTAAGGGGGGGGTACTATACACAGATTAGAAAAAGTTGTCCAAAAACGAATAAATGAAAGCAAAGGTAAGGTAAATTACGTTTCTATCTAACTTGATAATTTTTTAGTGTTTTTATTTAATGTAAAATGTTTAATCGGCTCAAAAAACTCAGTGTTTATCTATGTATTTGAAAAAGACGAATGGTCGCGGACTCTGTTGAATACGTTAAGTTTGGGAAAATCAATTAAAAACTATACAAAACAGTGTCAGCCACCTACTGATTATATGTTATTGTGACATAGGCTGACATATTCGGCGGGTTTCTGATAGTATTTTGTATAGTTTTTTAGTTTTAAATCATTTTCTCAACAGTGTCCGTCACCGTTTGTATTTTTCAAATACAATGATAAACACTATTTTTCGAGCCGACTAAACGTCATAGTAAATAAAACGGGGTTGTATTACTAAACACAGTAACGAAAAAGTTGTTGAAAAATAAATATAACAAATAAATGTTATCAAAGGCAAGATAAGTTACTTTTCTACCTAACTGGATAAGATTTTAGTGATTTTATTTAGTGTAAAATGTTTAATCGGTTCGAAAACATGTCGTGTTTATCTGTATATTTGAAAAATACAAATGGCGGTAGACTGTTGAACACGCTAAGTTTGGGAAAATGAGTTAAAACTTAAAAACTATACAAAATACTGTCAGGAACTCACTCAATATATCTTACCGTGACATAGGCAGACATGTATTCGGTGGTTTTTAACAGTATTTGTATAGTTTTTTTTTTAGTTTTAACTCATTTTCCCAAACCTAATGTGTTTAACACAGTCTGCCGCCATTTGTAATTTTCAAATATAGCAGTAAACGCTGTGTTTTTTGAGCCGAATAAACATTTTACATTAAAAAAAAAACAAAAAAATTATCCATTTTGGTAATAAAGTAACATATCTTGCCTTTGTTATACATTTATTCTTTGACAGCTTTTTCGAATTTATATGTACAGTACAAACCCAATAAAAGCACTAAAAATTATCCAATTAGGTAGAAAAGTAACATATCTTAGCTTTGAAAATATTTACTCGTTATATATTTGCTTTTTGTTGACAACTTTTTCAAGTATTTGTGCAAGTACAAACCCAAAGGTGTACTTTTCTGTCTAATTTTATTTTTAGTACCGCGCTTAAATTTAAATTTCACGATATCTTTTTTGGGGGCCGGGTATTTTTTTACATTAGGTTCACCTCCACAATTTTCGACTATGCTGAATAAGAAAATCTCATTTAAAATTTGCAGAGGCAATTAGTTTTCAATATATAAAGACTTGTACTATGCACTATAATTCACTGACAGCCATGAATAAACACTCCCAACCTCCCCATATTAAGAACGGCTTTCGGAATAAACAACACCCATGCCTAACCACATGTTTTAACCTTTTACCTGCCTTTCGTCTTTTAAAAACGGGTTTTGCAATAAATACCACCATTCTCCCCATGTTAAGAACGGCTTTCAGAATAAACACCCTCAGCCTACCCATGTTAAAAATTGTGGAGGTGGACCTAATGTGAAAATTTACCTTTTGTTTTTTTTTTAATAAATTGTTAGTAATAATACTAACGTTATTATTTCAGCACGGATCACTCTCTACATGAGTACCTAATATTTTTTTCAGCCATTCTTACCATAGAGAGTGGATAGTGTTTTATAACTATTCTGTGCTTTTTTAACTAACAATTTATTATTAAAAAAAGAGATATTGTGAAATTATAAAAAAAATAAAAAGGTATTGTGAAAGTTGAATTTAACTTGAAAAAAAAATGTGAACGGCGCGTTCAACATTGTAGCTGGATCTTATTTGACAATAAGGTCACGTTAGTCGATTAATGGGTGCTAATGCACTTACTGACCCGCGCTATGTTTTAAAATCGTATTTCCAAGTTTAATTAAAGTTTTATGATTTTTTGGTATTTTTTTAGATTAGGTCCACCTCCACAATTTATTTTTAAATGACGACTTTTAAAAGTTTTTGACTATGCTGAACACAGAAATCGCATTGAAATTTTGCAGAAATAAGTAGTTTTCGAGATATAAATAGTTGCTTTATGCATTGTATTCTTTGGCGGCCATTTTTGCTACGCATATAATTTTTTTATGACGCGCGAAAGCGTGTAAAAATGATGGCTGCCAGAGATTACAATGCATTATACAAATTTTTAATATCTCGATAACTACATATTTCTGCAAAATTTCAATGTGATTTCCGTATTCAGCATAGTCGAAAACCTTCAAAAGTCGTCATTTAAAAGAAAATTGTGGAGGTGGACCTAATCTAAAAATTTACCTTTTTTTTATTCAATTGTAAGGTTAAAGTACAGAATAAGTACAAAACACCCTCTTCTCCCCATGTTAAGAATGGCTTTTTAAATAATAACGTTATTATTTCAACTTCTGTAAAAAAGAAGAAAAAATATGCACTTTCAATCTTTGTTAAAAAGGTTTTCTTGAAAAAAAAAACAAAAAAATACGGTAAAAAAGCAAAGAACAAAACGTTAATCGGTATTCATGCAGAGAGTGATCCTTGCTGAAATAATAACGTTAAAACTTTAATTAAACGTGGAAATGCGATTTTAAAAATAGCGCAGATCACTCTCTGCATCAGCACAGAAAGTACAGAATAGTTAGAAAATAAAAAAGGTAAAACAAGCGAAGAATAAAACGTTAATCGGTATTCACGCAGAGAGTGATCCGTGCTGGAATAATAACGTTATTATTTAAAAAGCCATTCTTAACATGGGGAGGGGAGGGGGTTTGTACCTAATTTGTACTTTAACCTTACAATTGAATAAAAAACATATCATAAAATTTTAATTAAACGTGGAAATACGATTTTAAAAAAATAGCGCGGATCACTCTCTGCATTAGCACCGAAAGTACAGAATAGTTAGAAAACATCCTCCCTCCCCATGTTAAGAATGGATTTCTAAATAATGTTAATGCTTCAATACTGTTCCTTGTCTGCTTAAGTTTAACTTTTGTTTATTAAATTGTTAGGTGAAAGTCCAGAATAGTTACAAAACACCCCTATTCCCATATTAACAATGGCTTTCTAAATAATAACGTCATTATTTCAGCTGGGTAGCTTCTCTGCATAAGTACCATGTTTTGTTTTTAAATTGTTAGGTGAAAGGACAGAATAGTTACAAAATACCATCCCCATGTTAAGAATATCTTTCTAAATAACATTATTTCAGCACGGTATTTTCTATGCATACGTACTATCTATTTTTGTTTATTAAACTGTTAGGTGAAAGTATAGAATAGATGCAAAACTCCCTCCCCATGTTAAGAATAGCCTTCTAAATAACGGTAGTACTATCTTTTGTTTATAAAATTGTTAGGTGACACTATAAAATAGTTACAGAACACCCTCCCTTTCCCATGTTAAGAATGGCTTTCTTAATAGCATTATTTCAGCACGGTACCTTCTCTGTATAAGTACCATCTTTTGTTTATTAAATTGTTAGGTGAAAGTATAGAATAGTTACATAACGTCCTCTCCATATTAAGAATAGCTTTCTAAATAACGTTATTATTTTAGCACGGTACTTTCTCTGCATAAGTACCATGTTTTGTTTATTAAATTATTAGGTGACAGTACGGTACTCATGCAGAGAGTGATCCGTGCTGAAATAATAACGTTATTATTTAAAAAGCCATTCTTAACATGGGGAGGGGAGGATGTTTTGTACCTAATCTGTATTTTAATCTTAAAATTGAATAAAAAAACATAATAAAACTTTAATTAAACCTGGAAATACGATTTAAAAAATAGCGCGGATCACTCTCTGCATTAGCACCAAATATTATTTAAGCAAGTTACCAATCCGTAAAATTTATTCGAAAAAAAAACTGTACTTTTAATAAACATAATAATAATAAAAAAGTTTATATTTCTTATATCGAAAAAAAAAAAACAACAACAACAAAAAAACATAAAAAACGACTTCGACTCAAAAAAACTTATTTTTTTTTGCCTGGTATAATAAAGAAAAAATGGTTAAATTAAAAAATTTGGAAGAGAAACAAATGAATTATATTTCTTTTTTTTACTTATCGAGTAAACAGAAAATGAAATCTCGTTCGTTTCGTCAATTCGTGGGTGTCAAATGAATCGTACCGGAAGTTCAGTTCTATCAACAAAACAGGTTCGCAGAAACAGCTTACGAAAATATATTTATTTTATTTAATATTTTAATATTTGGCGATGTAAATTTATTTTAATAACATAAAAGCATCCCTCGACTCTAAAGATGGGTTGTCTGAAAATTTCAAATAAAATGGTTATTTAGAAATATGGTTGTATAAACTTTGAACGAACCAAGAATTAGATTTATATATATATATATATATATATATATATATATATATATATATATATATAGTAATTTATAAAATATATATGGCGATTAAGCTACACTGAATATTCCGCGTTTCATCCACTCTAGGACTCCTCAGGCTTATGCGCGAATTCTGTGGTTGTTTATCGTTTTTATATGCTCCTCTTCTATTGAGATTTTAAAGAAAGCGGACATTCGCCGGTAGTCGAATGGAAAATAATAAGACAAGCTACCTAGACGACCCATGTAGATTATGCCTTCATGAAAAATTAACTATCCTATACTTTAAAGAACCCCAACATCTATTAAACTGTAGAAGAGAAATAGCAAATAACTGTGTTCACAAGATAAAATTTACTCTAGGATAGCGATACAAAATAGTTTTAAAACTAAAAAAAAAAAACAATAGAAAATAAATAAATAAATAAATAAATTAAATAAACATGAATATACATAAACGATCACACATATATGTATGTATATATATATGTATATATATGTGCATATATGTATGTACACATATATATATTTATATATAAACTAACAATAAAAAAAAAACAAAAAAACACTAACCTAGTTTTAAAACAGATCCTTTTTCCGATAAAATGCATGCCCATTGGCTGATAGGAATGGCGCGGTGAATACTAGAAAGATGATTGGCTAACTAAAATCTCAATAGAAGAGGAGCATATAAAAACGATAAACAACCACAGAATTCGCGCATAAGCCTGAGGAGTCCTAGAGTGGATGAAACGCGGAATATTCAGTGTAGCTTAATCGCCATATATATTTAATAAATTACCATATATATTTTATAAATTACTAACTAGCTCTACTTACGCATTGACCACTTTTTAAGTAAATACTTAAAGTTTACGCATAAATCTACACTTTCGTATATTACTTTTATATATATATATATATATATATATATATATATATATATATATAAACTTCCAAATATATATATATATATATATATATATATATATATATATATATATATATATATATATATATATAAACAAATTTATTGGCATACGTCATCTCATCTCAATTCACAACTTTTCGGCCGTTATAATTGCCAATCTTCTTCAAATACATCTTTTTAAAGTTGAGAATATATATATATATTAAAGGAGATTAGAAAAATAGTCTAAAGAGCAGAGTGTATTTTAATTATCAATCACATTACTACATGTTTTATATATATATTATATATATATATATATATATATATATATATATATATAATATAGGTTGAAAAATATTCAAAAGATGAGAATCATTGAAATTCAAACAAGGCTCCTTGATAAAGCTCAGTCAAAGAGAGTAAACTATATTTTTTAAAAAAAATTTCTTTATGTAAATATAGTCATATCTTGCGATGATGTACAGACCGTTTCGATCATTATTTATATCATTACGGAAGAAAATTAAAAATTAAAAAGTTTAAGAGCAGTTTTGATTTTAGAGGAGAAAAATATATTTTGGCATGTCTGACCTGAAGCATGGTTAATGTTCTTACATAAGAACATATTTACAAAAGAAAAATATATATATCTATATATATAAAAATGTAAATTTGGTTCGTTAAAAGTGAATAAAACCATATTTCTACGTTACCAATTTATTTGAAATTTTCAGACAACCCATCTTTAGAGTCGAGGGATGTTTTTATGTTATTAAAATAAATTTACCTCGCGAATTATTAAAATATTAAATAAAATAAATATATTTTTGTAACCGTGAGTGCGAACCTACTTTGTTGATAAAACTGAACTTCCGGTTCGATTCATTTGACACCCACGAATTGACGAAACGAAGTAGTTTTCATTTTCTGTTTACTCGATAAGTAAAAAAATAACAAAAAAAGAAACATAATTCATTTGTTTATCTTCCAAATTTTTTAATTTACACACTTTTTCTTTATTATATAAGGCAAAAAAAAGTTTGTCGCTTGCTTTTTGAGTTTTTTTTTCTCGATATATTTATCTGCAAAGTAAAGGAATGTTTGCATGTTATTAAAATAAATTAAGATCATTAAGATCGCAAATTATAAAAATATATTCAATAAAATAAAAATATTTTTCGTAACTGCGGGACTATTCGCCATTTCTGGTAGAAATTAGCCTTTCACGTGCACCACACGTGGACGACTTTCGAATTACAACATTTAACTTTCTAATTAATAGATGGGTAAAAAAAAATCCCTATTTTTTAAACTATATATATATATATATATATATATATATATATATATATATATATATATATATATATATATATTGTACTTTAACCTTACAATTGACTAAAAAAACATATAAAACTTTAATTAAACTTGGAAATACGATTTAAAAAATAGCGCGGTCCGGTAAGTGCACTAACATTATTTGTTTATCTTAAAATAGCATCCATTTTTTTTCTATCGAATTCATTTGCTGTTTTTATTGAAAACTATTTTCTCCCGGATTTTTGATAAAATATTCCATTTTCGTATATAACAAAAAATTTTTTTTGTAGATTTCGGTGTGCAAACGAATCTGCAAACCGTTTC